>NW_026067892.1:14291764-14349748 GCF_014885135.2 Alexandromys fortis | reverse complement strand
GGATGGGGGGGGGGATGGGTCTTCATTCGGTGCCATCGAAGAGACTTAGTGAGCTAAGGGAAAGCCGGACCGCGCGACTTGTCTACAGTTCCTGGGGGGTGCGGGCAGGTACCTCTTCTCTAAGTGAAGTTTCCCACCCGTGACTCATCCGTCCCTTCGTGGCAGCTCTCCATGCAGGCTACCAGGAATGGGCTGTGAGGTTAGAGAATAGAAAGGCAAGGACTCCATTGACCGGCAAAGTGCGTTAAACTGTTTTCCTGTTAACTAAACCCTGGAACACACTTTGTCCCAACCTTATTTGTTTGGAATCGGTGAACACTCTTGCAACAGTGAAAGTGTGTGTTCACAGGGTTCAAACAGGGTGAAGAGACCTCTGTCCTAGCCGCATCTTCCAGGGATTTTAAGACTTATGACATGTCATCAACATGCTTTCTGGCCTCCACTTTCTCATCTGGACCAGGAAGGGGTAGTTTCAAGTGGATTTTGTGACTTCCTTTGAGGCTAACTAAATATGCCTGCTTTCTGACAGCCAGGGCCTCGCCCCAACATTGTGAGCAGTGGAGGGAGGGAAAGAAATTGGACTCAGGGGCCTCTAGAGCTGGCTCATCAGCTAAGAGCAGCTACTGCTCTGGCAGGGGACCTGAGTTTGGTTTGCAGTACCCAAGTTGAGAAACACATAATCATTTGTAACTCCAGCTCCAAGGGATCCAACATCAACATATTCACATGCACATGCCAAGACACATGCATGTACATACACATATGCATGTACACGCTCTAAATCAGTAAATGTTTTTTAAAAAGAAAAAAAAAAGGGTCCAGTCTGCTCTGGTAATAAGAAAAATAATTTAGAGTTAGATTTTTGAGGGAAAGGTTTTCACCTGTCTTGTTTGTATTTTCAGTGTTTCATTTCAACATAATTTGGCTTTGGTTCATTTAGATATATTTGCAAATAAACACATATTAAATCGCTGTGTGGTGGTGGCACACACCTTTAATCCAAACACTCAGGAGGCAGAGGCAGGTAGATTTCTGTGAGTTCGAGGACAGCCTGGTCTCCAGAGTGAGTTCCAGCACAGCCAGGACTACACAGAGAAACCCTGTCTCAAAATAAACAAGCAAATAAACTATATATATATATATATATATACTATAAATAACTATATATAAACTATAAATAGATCTACCTATAAATTCAATCACTTCAAAGTAATAAGGCACTAGGTGATTTTGATTTTGCCCTTCATAGATTATTTGTTGTATCTGTGTGATGAAGTTCGTAGGTCTTGTCTGATCCACCCAGTTTTCATATTGGAACCCTGAGGAGCAGAGAGCTAACTGATGCGTGGCTCCAGCTCCCTAAACCCCTTTGAAACTCTGTGGCTGTTAACTTTCTAGTTTTCTAGCCCAGCACACAGTCACACATGCACAAGCATACACACACACACACACTTTATTTTATGTGTGTGGTAGTTTTATCACGTGTGTTTCTGGTGCCCCCAAAAGCCCTGAAGTGGAATGTCAAATCCCTTGGAACTGGAATTACAGACATTTGTAGCCACTGTGGGGGTGCTGAGAATCGAACCTGTGTCCTCTGGAATAGCAGCTAGTGCTCTCAGCCCCTGAGCCACCTCTCCATCGCCTCCTCATTAGGGTGCTTTCTTCACTCTAGTGCACCTGTCTTATTCCCCGTCTCCCTTGCCAGTTCTTCCTTCTCTTTCCTTTGCCCCATCCCTTCTCTTCCTCCCCCCATCCCATCTGTCACTCAATTGCTCCAGTATTGAATTATTGCCAGATTTTTCTGTCCTGCCTTCCAGCTCCCAAAGAACCATATGGAAATTTCATATTCATTATGAAAGCTTGGCTGATAGCTTAGGCTTGTTCCTAACTAGCTCTTATCACTTAAATTAACCCATATTTTTATTGATCTACGTTCTACCACATAGCTTTTTACTGATATGGGATGTCCTTCTGTGTACATGTTGCTTTTATTGGTTGATGAATAAAACTGTTTTGGCCAATGGCTTAGCAGAGTACAGCCAACTGGGAAATCCAAACAGAGATAAGAGAAAGAGTAGGCGGAGTCAGGGAGACACCACGTAGCTGCCAAAGAAGAAGGGCACCAGAACTTTACCAGTAGGCCACTGCCTTGTGGTGATACACAGATTAATAGAAATGAGTTAATTCAAGATGCAAGAGCGAACCAGAAATACCCCTGAGCCATTGACCAAGCAGTGCTGTAATTAATATAGTTTCTGTGTGATTATTCAGGTCTGGGCAGCCAGGAAATGAAAAAGCAGTCTCTGTTTACATTTTACTTCTATCCCATTTTGTGTTCAACTTGTTCTGAGTCTGTCTGGCCTCTCTGCTCTTCTTCCTAGTGTTCTCCTTGCTACCCAAAATCTTGCTGAGCTATCAGCCATTCAACTTTTTATTAAACCAATCAGAGCGACACATATTCACAGTGTACAGAAAGATTATTCCACAAGACTGAATTATACCTTCTAGTTTTTTTCTTCCTTTAGGGTTGAGGATATAGAGTCCTTGGTTATTGTCAAGAAAGCCTTGGGTTTGATCTCCAGCACTCTGTAAACCAGGCGGGTTGGCTCTGGTTTATAATTCTAGTGCTTGGATGGTAGAAGCAGGAAAATCAGAAGCTCATTGATATATAGGGAGTAGAAATACAGCCTGGGACACTAGCAGACAACGAAGCAAAACAGAACCGAGAGAAACCGGGCATCTTGTAACTTGGATTGTTTTAATCAAGACCTTGTGAGCCCAGCACCCACCTAGCAGTGACATCGACCCTTTTGGGTTGATGGATTGAAATCTAAGCCTTACCAAGCTTCACCTGCCCTGCTGTAGGATTGAGTCCCGCCTCCATTTCTGCATGGGGCATTCTGCAGAGACACCAGTGTGGCGTCCACGCCCCTTGTCTCTACTGTGCACACGGTAGGAGTGTTTGACACGAAGCCTTTCACAGCAGCCATCCCTGGGTTCACTAGCAATCGGTTCAGAAAGCAAACTAAGAGAAGAACACAGTGGGGAGGGATGGAGAGCTGTGTGACGTGAGAGCTGCCATTGGCAGATGTGCTGGGCAGGAAAGCCCAGCACCTTGGGTTTGGTTACTGCCCCCCCCCCCCCGACCTCCCCAGATTCTGGAGAGTTCAGTGTGTGAGAGAGAGAGACTCATTTTGCTAGTTTACACTTAGCTAATATATCCAATCTGATGGCATCATTACCCCAACCAGGAGAAGCTTCTTGGATAATGAGTGACAGGCAGATAGTCCACACAAACGGGTGTGGCAGGAGCTGTCTTTACCGTGGGTATCGAGTCAGTGGAGGACTTTTGGCTTACACTGTGAACAGGTGCCAAAAAAAAAAGCTTATTTTTTTCCTAATCTCCATATGTAATTTCTACTAATAAATATTTCTTCACCTTTACATCTACATGGAAAAATTGCCTCCTACACCAGCTCCACCTTCCAGCCAGGTCCAAACCCCTTACTCCCAACGTTATCATTAGACCCAGGATTCCAGCTGCCTTTGGTTATGAAGGCTTCACGCAAATACGGACCAAAGGGCGTGAATCATGAAATGGTGCCCCTTTCCCCTCCCCATTTCCCCCAAGTGAAATAACAGTTTATTCTGCAGCCTTTCAAATCACTCCCACAAAATTGGCAAGCCAATACAATCGACGCATTCCTGCTAATCCACCCTGAAGTAAATACACGGTGGCAAAGCTGCCACATTCGCCAAGACCATAGCTCCCCAATTACTGAAGAATTAACTAGGGATATAATGAGGGAGGGCTAAGTGTAACTCAGTGCAGAGGGAAGCAGCCTTGCCCTTCTGTGTCTAACCTGCCAACGGAAACTTTCTATACGTTCGAGAACGTGGAAGTACAGCTAACTCCCATGTTTGCTTTTTTAAAAAAAATCGCACCACGTTTTTTTGAGTTCAATCTAAGGACGGACAAAATGTCCCCAAGAGATGCTAGCTTGAGGGCTTTGCTGGACTAAGCCAATTTCCTGGCATGCTTGAAGAACCCCTGTGGGAGTGTCTGTTGTGAACCCACACAGCCTGGAGTTTGAGCTTTGCTGGGTGTTCATGGAAAGCAAAAGGAAGTTAGCTGTCTGGTTGTCTATGCATGCTGGAATGGGGAGGTCAGAAAACCTGGGTTTGGGTCCCAACTTTACGCTAGGAGCAATAATAGCACTAGGAACAACCAATTTGTTTAATGTTATACATCATATCCCTGGAGGTTTTTAATATGCATTTTAGCCTTACAGTGATCCCGGGAGGCAAGGAATGCACCTCTCAAGGGCCCTGATGAGGAAACACAGGCTCAGATAGGTGTTAATTGCCGGTTACCTTGCGGAGATCTCTTCTACCATATAGCTAAAGCCCGGGTCTAGGTCCAGAGGAAGCAGGTGCTCCGCTTTGTACACAGCAAGGTTGATCTGAAACGGGCATAATTAGTCTAGAATTTCCAGCCCATTGCTTGGGTCGTTGGACCATGATGTCTCCGAGCACCCGAGCTGGCTTGGGAGGTGAACCGTTTCACATTTCATCCCTTTGGCCAGGAAACCACTTCGGCACTCTGATTGGATCCCAGCAACCGCCATCGCTGTAGACGGGCAGTCAGGAGAGGAAACGAAATGCTAATCGCGTCTTTGGCTGTTCCAGAAGGATCTTCCAGCCTATAAACGGACATATTGCAGAGGCTCTTTAGTGGTTACGATCAGTAAAGATTTGCCACCACTTTAATCTCTGAGCCCAGTCCACCCACAGGCCTCTAGAAAATGCCTGATTGATCAGACATCGTCGCCTGTTTCAGCTCCTTGTCTATTGGAAGGGGAAGAACCTTCCGGAAGCGTGGGCACCCTGGAAGAAGGCTCTCTCTGTTCCTGGATCACATGTAGACAGTCTAGAGTCAAGGCTATGCTTTAAGTGAGCTTGGGACCACCAGAGCCCCATAGAGGGGGACACAGGAACATTTTTTTTTCATTCATTAGACACTTATATAACGGAGTGGATTTTATTGCGAGTATACTCTGTATAGGAACAACTGAAAATATCTAAAGAGCTCTGCAAAGCTCTGTGTGCTGAATCTTCTCGTTAAAAATGCAAAATTTAAGTTTAATTTTAATAAGAATAGAAATGTAGTTTTTGAAGACAAAGAGAAGCAAATGAAAGCGTTACAGATAGAACATAGTCACGCCACACCCATTAATGGCGCCATTTGTAAATTTCAATTCAGTTGACTTAAGAGCATAAAGCTCTTTTTTTTTTTTTTGGTAATTTGGTTTGTTTATAAAACAATCCTATTTTGTGAGTTCTTGGATACTGAGATCTAAAAGTAAAAACAAAACAAAACTTTCAGCAAGATATGGGACATAGCTCCTTCCAGAATATTCTTCAGAAACAAGAGCCCTCCTCTTTATAAGTATAATTTATTCTTTTTCTGTAGTTACTAATTAACTGTAGCAAAGTTGTTGCGAATAAGGCTACAGTGACTGGCGAGAAGAAAAGCTCAGTAAAACGAGGCAAGAGCCCCATCTCTCCAAACAAAACCAACAAAACAAAACAGCAAAGAACTCTCAAACTGGCAGCTTTTTACATAAATTCTTCTATCCCAAATTTAGATGGCCCCATCCCCAGGTCACCTCAGACTATTCTTCCTCTTCCCCTATTTCTGATTTCTTGCCCTTCATTTAATTATTATTTATCAAATGACTTAGGGGTTTCTATGGTAATTTTCCACTTAAGAAATCAGTTTCTTTTTGGCTCCAAGAACCCATGTTTGTGCTTTCCTTAGTTGCCTTCTGGGAGCTGTCTGTGGTCCCGGCTTTGTTTTCTCCTGCGGTCTAAGGGCCCAAACCCAGGCCCTCCCACCAAGCTAGGCAAGTGCCTTGCCCAGCTACACCCAGCCCCTCCCTTGCTGGCCTTAAGCCTCCCTTTTTCTGTGAGAGGTGCTCAGTGCATGAGCTCAGGCCTCAGTGGTGTCTTGGATAGATTTATACTTCTCAGTCGCAAGAACATTTTTGAGTTTCTTTCCTAGGCAGTGAAAATAGATTTGTGGGAGGAAGAAAGATGAAAAAAAAAAAAAAAGGAAGTCTGCATTAGTGCCCCTGCATTGAATACTGTTTGGGTAGATAAACACTCCTTAAGAGAGGAGAAGATGGTGAGAGGGGTCAGCAGATAAAGACTCTTGCCGACAGTTGGGAGACCTGTGAGTCCTGGGACCCACATGGTGGATGGAACAGACTTGCAAATCATCCTCTGAGTGCTGAGGCACACACTCCACCTACTTCACATGATTAGACAGACAGACAGACAGACAGACAGACAGACAGAATAAAAAATACCCAGACTGACATTTACTAGATTAAGAAAAACCTTTGTGTCCCTCCTGTGCACACTATCACTCAGTGTTGAGTGAACATTTGATGGACCCCGGTTACGGCCGGGCCCAAGGCTTTGACTTAACCTGAGAATGAATGAGACCATCTTATATTTGGCTCCCAGGTAAGAGATGCCTCTAAAAGATTATTCACGCCCAAAGCAGTAGTGAGAACAGCAAAGCTCTCAGAAAGGTTTGTTTCTTTACTATCCATTTGTTTTTAGATGGGGGGGGGGTTCTCTGTGTAGCCCTGGGTATCCTGAAACTCACTTTGCAGACTGCCTGCCTCTGCCTTCTGAGTGCTGGGATTAGAGGTGTGTGCCACCACACCTGGCAGGTACGAATGTTAACTGATGCCTGCCGGTCTCTCTCATTTGACCCCACAGATGTCCTCAGCAGGCGTTTTGTAAGGGGGAAACTGAGGCATAAAGAGAATAAAGTGTCCAAATCCTAAGTCCACAAAGTGAGGAAGTGGTAGAAGCAGGAAGCCAGTTCAGGTCTACTTGACCCCAAGACTCCATGGATTTTTTTTAAAATCTTATTTACTTATGAGAGAGAGAGAGAGAGAGAGAGAGAGAGAGAGAGAGTTATATACATGTTTGGGTGCAAATACACATGTGTATACAGAGTCTATGGAAGCCAGAGGTTGACATCAGGTGTCATCCTCCATCCTCCACCACTGATTGGCCTAAATTGGCTGGCCAGCAAGCTCCAGGGACCAGGCTACTGCTACCCTGCATCCCCCCACAACCCTCCTCTCCAGTGTAGGAGTTACAAATGTGTGCTACTGTCTGTCTTCTTTACTAAGTCATCTCCCTGACCCCAGGAGCCTAAGGTGCTGTTTTAAGATTGTTTTTATACATACGAGTGTTTTATCTGCAAATACTCTGGTGCTCAAGGAAGCCAGAAATGGGCGTTGGATCTCCTGAAATTTGAGTTATGAGTGATGGTGAGCCACCACGCCTGTGCTGAGAGCTGAGCCTGGGTCCTTTGCAAGAGCAGTATGCATTCTTAATCACTGAATCATCTTTCTGCCCCAAGAGCCTATGGTTTTAACCACCAATTCCTCCCAGCACTTTGCCCTAGTCATCTGTGATCATTGGTAAGGATGCGAATCCCTCACCACCATCCTAGAACGGTGGAGTCTGATTCTCTGCAGAGCAGGCCCAGGGATCCCACTCGACCATCCTCCTCGGTGAGTTCCATTTATCCAAAAGCACTGGTGTGCTGTCCTAGGCATTTTTGAGCTTCGTCCATATTGTCCCAACTTTCCCACACCTCTCCTGCCTAAGATTCTCAGCTGACTCCTAAGGCAAAGAGGGAAGATGCCAGGAAGACTGGAGGAGAAAGCTGGAGGGATCCCACTGTCGCAGGATGGCAAGTGGTACCGCCAACATTTTGGCTTTTCCAGGTTTTTTTCTTTCCTTGTAAGGAAGCTGTTGGCAGCCTTTCAAACAGCAAAGTGTAGCAACATGGAAACGCATATGCTATAATAAGTAGAGAGAGGCGGTGGGGGGAGGCAGAACACAGAATTGCGCGGCTGCTGCTATTCAACAGCGTAATAGCACGTCTGCCTGTGAGCTGGGAACATCCACACAAAACCAGAGCGCAACGGGCTGCCCTAGTGGGTTACAGGCAACTGTAAAACAAACAAACAAATCGACTTAAGACAGCAATTTTCACTATTAACGCCGGAATGTTTATGCAATGAAAGCTTTAAAAGCCACCAAATGGCTCATGGGGAGAAAGGAACGGCCCACTGTTCTCTTGCCGTAGGGGGCAAAACGTCTTGTGGAACAGTTGCTTTTGGCTCTGGAAACCAATACAGTACACTCGCAGGGGTCCGCTCTCCTGGCTCTGCTGACAGAGGCATCTGGAGCTAGACGTGTGTACACAGAAGGGCTGCAGTGGATGGTGGGTGCCCAGGAGACGGGCAGCTGTTGACTTCTGAGTCACTGTCCAAAGCAGGGCTGGTGGGACCACAGAACCCTGAAAGGACAGAATAGGGAAGGCATCAGGACCCCATGTGTTTAATTTATTTCCATAAACCTGGTTCATTGCATATTTTATATTGTTTAAGAGGTTGTACAAAATGCCTGTCAGGAAGAAAGCTGGTACTCCTGATCCAATAATGCTCTGTGGTCAAAAGCATAACAACAGTGATAACATTAGACAAGGGTTGCACAGTATCTAGGGCAGGCATCTCTCATACCTTATCTCATTATTTTTTTTTTCCCCGATAACACCCAAAGTACAGATTTACTTTCCCACGTAGTCAGCGAAGAGGAGACTGCAGCCGAACACCCACATTCTACAAATGCATGTTTTCAGGTGTGGCTGAGGACGAACCATAATGCAGGAAAAAATGTACCCAGTTCACATGTATGAGGGTGCATGTGGGCATGCATGCATGCATGTGTGTGTAGGTGTGTAGGCTTAAAGTTGGTTCTGACGCCTTCCTCAATGGTTCACTTCTTTTTTACTGAGTCCAGGGACAGGTGGGACAGGGCTGAGGTGGGGGGGGGGTAGGAGAATGAAGAATCAGGGAGTTGTCAGCCAGGTAAGAGGAAACAGAACAAGTATAAGATGAGTTAACAAGCCATGCACCACATGGCAACACGTAAATTAATGAATATGGGTTAATTTAAGCTGTAAGAGCTCGTTAGTGGTAAGCCTAAGTTATTGGCTTTTATAATAAATAAGTCTCCATGTAGTTTATTGGTGAAGCCGGTGGTCCCTATGAAAAACCCCACCTACAGAATTAGGGACGGTGGGGGCGGGGGGGGGGGCTGAAACAAGATGGAGTGCTTTTTGAATAAGAGATTTATTAGTAGAGTTCTTTTTTTGTTGTTTTGCTTTGAGACAAGGTCTCACCAATAAGTGCTGGCTGGCTTGGAACTCTTTGCCTCCCAAGCGCTGGGATTAAAGTCATGCACCACCATCCAGAATTAATAGAGCTCTTCATGTCACAGAATGGCAGCATGGCTGGGGCTCCCAGTGGAGTTCAGGTCCGAAAGAAAAATAGGCCTCCCATCCCCTCTTGAAGACGAGAGAGAGAGAGAGAGAGAGAGAGAGAGAGAGAGAGAGAGAGAGAGAGAGAGAGACCCATTCCATGTAATTGTTGAGTTCCTAGTACTTGGTAGTCATATTGTCTCTAACTCTTAGGTGGCAGGGGATGGGGAAAGGTTTAGCACTTGGCTCAATGCAAGTCCATCGCATGGGGGCGTGACACTTCCAGCTCCAGGTTGCTAGGGTGAACTTACTTTGGGGAAGGAGTTTATAGACTCACAAGCAGATGCTGGATGGGTGCGCGCCACCTTCTCCCCCAAAGAGTGACAATCACAGAGTCAGCTATGAGGGTGGAGAAAGAGGCTGCCACAAATGAATGTGGCCCGAGTTAGCCCAACCCTAACAAGGACCGATAGGAATATGGGTATGAACCACTTTCATGAGCTTTAAGGTTCTGTGCCCTGCGGTGAAGACAAGAGGCGGATGATGAAGGTGCCAGGGCGAGGAAGCTGAGGGTGCTGATGCTGTGAGCTGAGGAGTCTGATCACTAAACTGCTCACTTCATTCATTCGTAGAAGGGCGGAAAACCGACGGTATCCGAGGGGCATCTCTGCGATGCACACCACTTTCTCATTTCCTATAAATCTCTTCTCGTGCTAATAAACTTTGACTAGTGGAATTCCTTGAGGGCAAGGGAGTGCGAATCCCAGAAAGAAATATATTGAAAAATTAGAGAGGCATTCTCATCGCTAATGACTTGGTCAACTGAGATAGGGCATTAGACCTCATTTCTGTTTTGTTATTAGGCGGAACGGGCTTTATTCCTTGGTGTCGAAAATATGAGCTTTTGATATTGCTGCGGAGTGTAATTGACTCTTCTGAGCCCTGTTTGAACTCAGTGATTCATCATTTTTCAAATTAGTAAGGACAGCATTAGGGTAATCTGAAGTGATCAAGAGCGAAAACTTCCCAGCGCCTTCCACAACAATGGAGGAAGCTGCCACCCGCGTGTCTCTTACCCCGTTGCCATTTAGGTTTAACGCCCAATTGGAACCCCTTCCTTTAATTTCTTTTCCCCTGGAGGTGTTTTTCTCCTCGCTCCTGGCAGCCGCAGGAAGTGTGTCCATGCGACGTGCGCCTTGGTTGGTTGAACTGGGTAGAAGTGACCGCCCTTGTGAAAGACAAGACACTGAAGAGTCAGGCCCTTTCTGGGCCATCCATCTTTAGAGCTTTCTCCCCCCACGGGGCTGGGCTGTAGGCACCCACGGCCTGCCGAGCCCTGGCTCTCCGCTTTCTCTTTGTCATTATGCCATTGTCAGTTCTGCCGTGTATTCAGTGATTAATCATCATTTGGAAGGGGCTGCCGGGAGCCCATAGAAAAGAGGCAGTTCCCCCCGCGGGTGGCTCCCCTGGGATTAGTCAAAAATGGGAATGGCTTGCCGCTGAGGCTTTGTCGGGAGAGGCAGGGATGCCACCTCGGTTTCTTTGGCGGGAAGGGAATTGAGTTGTATAAACCTGGGAAATCAACCCAGTCACACAAAAATTAAATAAATAAACAAACAAACAAATAAAATAAACCCGCATTCAGAACGAGTCATTTGAAGGTGTCCCCTAGGGGTGCTGTTTACCGTTAAAGCACACGGGCAGTTACAACTTTCAAGTTTTTTTTTTTTTTTTTAAAAATCCGGGGTATTCACATGCATATCCCTGTCAACATAACAGCTTAAAAATAATTCTGAGGAGGATGAGGCACCTGGCGTTTCACCAACAACTGCTTCTTACCTGAGTAAAATATCCAAGATGCTTTTTACCCACAATCGCCACAACGATGGTCATGTGGATCTTTAAGTTGACATTATACTTATAATAATAATAATAATATTGATATTATTTAGAAAAAAAGAACCTGGCAACAAAGGCTTTGGTTCTATGAAATTTAAAGGTTTAAAGATGATGGTTTCCATGGAAATACATAAAGGATGGGCAACGAGCTCCCGAGATAGAAATTAGGGTAACTTAGTGTTGCCAGATGAGGAAATGAGGTGTCTGGGTTGGGAAGGGAGATAAACCCAGGGAGAGGACAGGGAGGAGCTTGGGAACACCACCCAGCCTCCTGCCGCCTGCCCAGCCTGCCCCATTATCATCCATGTGACTTCTAAGTAAGAAGGTGGGTTTCTAGAACAGGGCGAGTGAGTCATCAGTGGAAAGTAAAAAAGATTCTGTGTGTGCATGGACGTGTAAGCGCCTGTTTCCTTTACTTCTCTCTTGATTGATGTGATCGTGGGGGATGGTCCCCCAGAAAATGTCTCCTTTCAGTGGGATAGCTGGGATCCCAAACAGGTTCTGCACACCGAACTCATTTTCATTGTAACCAGAATATGAGTTTCAGTGAGCCAGTGAAAAACACATGAAGGGAATTGGCATTTAGTTTGAGAAGCAAACTGACCCCTTGTCCTGCGACTCCCCTTTTTACCCAGCTTTGCCTGAGACGTGATGCTCCCTTGTATCTCTGCTTGCTTGGTCTCAGCTTGGTCTCTGAAGTCTAGATGCCCTCTTGAAGGGATGCCCAGGGTGTGTGTGTGTGTGTGTGTGTGTGTGTGTGTGTGTGTGTGTGTGTATGGGGGGGCAAATGAGGGGATTCCCTCCCCCAGAACAACTGCTACTTAGGCTTGAGCCCTAGTGGGATGCACTGCCAGGGACAGCTGAGGGCCACAGTTATTCCTTGATGGGCAGTTGCCTGGGGCTGGAAGCAGCTGCTGCCTGGCAGGGACATAGGCCAGAGTAATAGGGAAGCTGGCAGCCTGGGAGGTAGAAGAAGGGGTCCTGGAGAGGATGATCAAGAGGAAGAGAGGCAGGTGATGGAGGCAGGAGAAGTGTAGAGTTGGTGAGCATCCCAAAGTCATCTTCTAGAAAAAGACCGAGATCCTGAACCCAGGCCTCAATTCCACCCCCACCACAATGTAAACCATTTTGGCGTTTCACCCCACTCCTGGCTGCCAGAAGACATCAGAGACAGAATCTCTCTCCAGGTATGGCGTTGCCTCTGAACAGGCATCTCTTTTCAGAGCCATGGGTCCTTAACTGTGGTCTCTGGAGCAGCAGTGTTGGCATTGCCTGACAGCTTCTTAAAAACGTTCTTCCTTAGGCTCCCATAGACCTAACCAGAGCAGAATCTTAGCAGTGTTTGTGAGTGTGTGTGCACCTGTGAGTGTGTGTGAGTGTGTCTGTGTCTGTATTTGTGAGTGAGTGTGTGTGTGTGTGTGTGTGTGTGTGAGAGAGAGAGAGAGAGAGAGAGAGAGAGAGAGAGAGAGAGAGAGAGTTGGCAGGGCAGCAAACTCTTAACAAGCCTTTTGGGTAAATCTGTCTTATAAAAACCACAGACCTAAATGTAGAGATTTAAAGAACAGACGAACAAGAGTGTTTTTGCTTTGTTTGTTCGTCTGATATAGAGTCTTGCTTCATGATCTAAGATTAGCCTGGGACTTACTGGATAACCAACAAGGGCCTTGAACTCCCTCTTCACCGATTCCTGTGCTGGCCACCATACCCACCTCATTTGGAGCCATTTATCAGTGGATTGGGGCAATTGGATGAAGGCAAACAGGGCCTTTCTAGTCCTGTCCCTCTTACAGGGGCAGAAGGCGCCTACTGCACTTGGAACTCAAGTTCTCCAGCCAAGATCACTGAGCCACTGAATACAAGGATGGAAATAAATGCTAGGGGAATTTCAGCTCTAGACATAGACTCCTGGAAAGATGAAGAGGCGGTGTCCTTCCTTCCTCCCTCCCTCTTTTCCTCCCTCCCTCCTTCCCTGTCTCCCTCCCTCCTTCCCTCCCTCCCTCCCTCCCCCCCCCCCCCCCCCCCCCCCCCCCCCCCCCCCCTTCCTTCCCCCCTCCTTTCCTTTTTTCCCTCCCCCCCCCCCCCCCCCCCCCCCCCCCCCCCCCCCCCCCCCCTCCCCCCTTCCCCCCCTCCCTCCCCCCCCCCCCCCCTCCCCCCCTCCCCCCCCCCCTTCCCCCCTCCCTCCCTCCTTCCCTCCCTCCTTCCCTCCCTCCCTCCCTCCCTCCCTCCCTCCCTCCCTCCCTCCCTCCCTCACTTCCTTCCTCCCTTCCTTCCTTTTTTCCCTTTCTCCCTTCCCCTTTCTCTCTCTCCCTCCCTACCTCCTTTCCTCTCTTTGGAGCTGAGAATGGCCTTGAACTCCAGTCAAGTTCAAGAGCCTCTACCACCCAGGTGCTAGGCTTGCAGGTGATGGCTATTGTCTGGCCTTTCTGCCTCTTTCCCCACAACTCTACTGCTGTGTCTGCGTGAGGAAGAAAGGAGGTCTTTATTACTTTAAGATCTGGCTTTATTACTTTAAAATTTGGTGTGTGCATTGTGTTACGAAAGAGTGTAAGGACATGAGGATTTCTCTATCTTAAGTCCTCCTTCAGCGTTACCAAGGACATTTGATGGGAGAGGACAGGCCTGTTCTTAGGGTTCAATGATTGGGCCACTTGAGTTCCAAACAGTTGTGAGTGGGCTAGAACTTGACAGATCCTATATCCCTTAGTCCCTTTGGTCCTAATCCACTGATAAACAATGATTCACAAAAGAAAAACAAACAAACAGAAAAACAAAACCAAGCTGTCCTGGTGTTGTCCCAAATAAACAAGGTTCATCGATCCAACCTTCTTGAACCCACTTTTTCGTCTGCTTTATATGGGTTCTTGCAGTGACGAGCTCCAGATGACGCAACTCGTTAGCTACCCACAGACTAAAAGAATCTGTGCTTTTAATTATCCCAACATGACCTCTTCCAAGTTTCAAGAGCGCTTATCTGAAATCTTGACTTTTGGGTTTGGGTGTTGATGCTTCCGAGTCTGAGACAGTCTCTGTCAGTTGTGCAAGCATGAGTCAGTGGCATTGATCAGCAGGGCCCCGCCACACGGCGGAAGAAACCTCAGGTGGAAGTCTCATGTGATCTCTGGCCGTGCCGGCTCACCTCTATGGCATGGTTTGAGGAGCTCTCAAAGACCCCGTCACATTCTTCTGGAACCAATGAGCAAACCTGAGCCATTAGAAACTGGCTTCGGGGCTGAGGCGGTAGCTCAGTTCTCAAAGCGCTGGCACTGTGAGCGTGAGCTCCTGGGTGAAAGGCCCCAGAGTCAACATGAAAGAGCTGGCAACCAGGGCCAGTGAACTGGCTCGGTGAGCAAAGGCACTTGCTACCAAGCCTGATGACCCATGGTTGATCTCTGGGGCAGGATAGACCTAATTCCCAAAAATACACAGAAGCGCGCGCGCACACACACACACACACACAAACTCACACATATGCACGCAGGCATGAATGCAGAGACATACAAAAAAATCAACCAAATTAATGAGTGTAAAAATGTTTTTGAATACCACATGTGGTTTATCATGCTTGCAATCCAGTGCTGCGGAGGTAGAGACAGGTGGCTTGGCGGGGCTTCTTGCCCAGCCAGCCTAGCTTCACGCACACACATAACGTGTGCGCATGCACTTTTGATCATGGCCACATCGCTTTGGTATAGCATTGCATTTGCAAGTATTTTCTGTAGCAGATTTAGCTTTCAAGAAGGCAAAGAACGTATTTCTACGACCTCAGTAACTGTCAGAGAGTAAAACAACAGACTGGCCAACTCTTTGGGGATTCATGTATTCGGACAGAGTCTTGACACTAGCTTACCTCCGAGTGTCACTAGGGTGTGAGAATGAATTTGGCTATACGTTTGGTGACAAATGCCCGAGGCATGCTCCATGCAGTCATGAAAGTTCAGTCTACTGAGAGAACGTACCCCTCCCTCTCCATGTGAATTTCCATTGGTAAAGTTTAGGCATTGCAGGTCTGGCCAGACACGTCACCTTCTGCCCTCTCTCCTCCTTGTGATATCTGAGAGCGATCTGGTTTCAGAGGAATCTTGCTTTCTATTCCTGGAACCAAGAAGACCGGGGAAGCATGTAATGTTGAAATAATGAGCTGGTGTTTACTGGACATTTACTACTATGTCCCGGGGAGTCTTTAATACCCTCACCCTGATTCAGCATTGTGTAATTTGTATGAAGTAGGCACCCAGCCTCTCTCTGCTGCAGAAGAGGACAGCCACAGGAAAGTAAAGGACAAGGACATCACCTAGGGACCCAAAGGGTCTGAACTCAAGGCAAAGCAGGCTTAGCTTGGATACTTTGTATACCGTTTCCTGCTGGAGGACAAAGCGCACTGCAAAATAGAATCCGATCTCAAAAGAATCATTCTGTTGCACCGTGGAGTGTGTGTGTGTGTGTGTGTGTGTGTGTGTGTGTGTGTGATCACAGGAGAACCCAATAGGACACGCACAATGCTCTGGAGAACCAGATTGAACATTGCCGAGGATTCTGGGAGGGAAACCTTGAAACAAATGCCTGACAAGATCTCATTTTTTGGGGGGGGGGCGGGGGTGGGGTGGGGTGCAGGGGTATAACAGGAGAAGGAAAGAATGGCGCAGTGTGGAACAAAGCTTCCTTCCTGCTCTGGTGGTGACCTCCCTGCTTCTGTTCACCCTTTCCTAATAATTTGTCAATTCTCCCTGAAAAGCACTTAGTTGTTATGGTAATGAACATTCTAAAAATATTAACAGAATGATATAGAATACCAGTTCGTAACAGAATTAGCAGAATGTCAGTCTCTGAACGCAGAACCTCTTATTATTTGCTTTGAACTTTGGGGTCTAATGGTGGGACCCTAAGCCATTTGGCATAAAATCCCACTGCACACATGTACAAATTCTGGACCTCACATACAACTTTCGGAGCTCCAGGGTGGCTCCCACTGTAGTGCTTTCTAGGCCCTGTTCCCCTCTTCTCAAGGGCTGTGCACACCACAATTCATGGTTGCATTTATCTCTAAAGTGAGATTTAATAGAAACAGCTGCTTCTCTCATTAGTCAACAATTAGAGCATTAAAGACGTAAGGATTTGTCCGTTTAGAGCAGGAACAGGTCTGAATGTTAGCCTCTGTTGAAGTCTCAAACTCCGTGCTTACGGGTAAAGTCAGAAAAAAGACCAAAGAGAGAGGCAGCCTGTGAACAGGGTAAGTATTAGAAGTCACCATGGTAGGCCTGGAACTTGGAATCTTCTAGATGGTAGATGTTTGTTTAGCCTCAGGATTTAAAATTATGTAAGGAAATGCAACAAAAAGAAATAGGGAAAAGGGTATGGGGAGGAAATGATGATGGGGGAAAACTAAAACTAAGGACAAGTTTAAACAAAATGTCTATCAAGTTTAGTTGCTTGCTTTATATCCCAGCAGCCAATATAATGAAAGAATCACAAACACACATTCAGGAGATGCCCAGATGACTTTCGGCCGTGAAGCCTTTGACGCTTCTGGGCTTTTTTGAAATCCTGCGGTCTTTCGGTCTTGAATGCTCTTCCATTTCTCACGTAACCAATCCTACCTGAACATCTTTTGGAGATAGCAGAAGCAAAGATGATGGTCAAGGTTTCAGTTATACAAGGAGGGCAAGCCCTGCAAGGGGACTGTTGACACAACTGTCTACTTGGAAGTTGCTGAGGCCGTAGATGCGACTTCTTTGTTGTGTGTACACGTGTGTGCCCCGGTGTGACTATGGTGGGGGAAAAAACAATTTGCAGGTGTTAGCTCTTGTTTCCCACCTTGCTGGAGCAGGGTCTCTCTTGTTTCTGCACTGTACAGCATACTCCAGGCTAGATAGCCCGAGAGCTTCCAGTCTCTATGTAAAGGACCTGGCTTATGGATGCATGCTAATAAATTTTTTTTTTAAATGTGCATTCCGAGGTTAGACTTTCAGAACTGATGTTACCCACCGAGCTATCTCCACAGCCCGGAGAGCATAGATAATGTCTCTCCTGAGTCCCTCTTTTTCCCAACACCCCCCACCATGCCCCCATAGACTCATATACAAGATAAGTTGGCGAGGTGACAGATGTATAGGAGTGACTGATTATGATGACGATTTCACCATGTATATAGGTATTGACACCCTTTAGTTGTACACACACAGTCTGGGAATGAAAAGAGCTGTAACAGGTACAATATGCGCGAGTTTATTTCAGCGGGGTTTGCCTCTGTCTTCAGTGAAATTGAGTCATTATCTCTTAAAGTAGCATTGTTTACAGAAAACAAATAAAATCCTCCGCTCATCTTTCATTTTGACAGTCCAAGTAAACATGGGGTTTGTGTTTATCCAGGATGGAATTGATTATTGTATTAGCGATCTCTCGCTGTCTGACAGATCACCAAAATCTCAGTGACTGCAAACAAGCACGTGTCATCGCACACGGTGTGGGTTGGGGATTTGGAGGCAGCGGAGACGTTGCCCACACTGTCGGTCATGGGAGAGAGCAGCGGGAGGATCCTATTCCAAGATGGCAAGCTCAAACTGTTGGCAAGGGACTGAACTCTTCACTTAATAGACCCCCTGCCTCCATAAGGCTCCTAGAGTGTCCCCGTGACACAGCAGCAGACTTCTCTCATATAGACATCAAAAGCAAAGACAGGTGTGGGGGAGGGGACGCAACATCCCTTCCCATCCAAGCCATGGGAGTTATATACCTCCCCCTCCTGGGATACTGGTTAGATACACTGCTCTTCAGTGTGGGAGAGGTGTCTGCAAGCCCCTGAACGCTATGAGGTGTGAATGTTGAAGCCTACTCCAGTGGCTGAGTCAGAAGTGAGCCGCTTAATAACTCCTAATGAATATTCTCTTGTCAGTGTGAGAAGAAGGAAGAAATGCCTAGGAGGAGGAGGAGGAGGGTGGGGGAGGAGGAACGCTCGCCGGTTCTTTTTATTTCCTTCTGTGAGCGACTGCCCGTTTCTCAAGCAAAGCATCAAATGATATCAGGTGTAACTCTTTGGTTGTGGACACATGGGGTAAGTCTGGCCAACTCAACAGGGGAACATGAGTCATTAAAGCACCCCGGGGTTCCTCGCAGGAGGTGAGGACAGATGAATGACGAGGTTAATTGAGAGCAAATATCTCTACAGCCCGAGACTGCAGCAGCAGGGATAAGAAGCAAGAGCTTCAGAGTCCTTCAGCGGCGGGATCCGCTCCGCAGACCCTCTGAGTGCCCAGAAGAGAGAGTTTCACTGGTCTCGTCTGTATCTCGTGGCTAGATTTGTAGCCTCTCGGAACTGCAAGGAGCGGGGCTGACTTTCCCGTGAAAGAAATTGTACACCAGACCCTCCTTTGCAGACCGAATGGCTCTGTGTATAGTAAAGAAATTTGGTCTTTTGTTTTGAAGCGAGAAGCCTATTGAATGTCAGGCACTTTTGTGTTCGTTGCTAGTTCTCTACCCGGACAGCGTTGAAGGGGAGAGGCCATATTTTAGAAGGTAAACAGCAGAACAGTTGCCCCAGGCACTGAATTATTTTCAACCTGGAAAGGCACTCATTCATCTTGGGTATCTAGTATATCTAATGAACTTGCCTGAGATTTTCCTAAAGGTTGTCTTCTGGACGAGATGGATTGTCCTTTCCTGCCCAGAAGGAGGGACGCACTTGGGATTTCCCAAAGGCAATTCCGTTTGTTCTTTCATGCCGCATGCCAAAGTTGGTAATTATTATTTATTGCTATCTGCAATAATTCACCTCTTGCTTATTTCTCTGACGTATTTATCCCCATCACTGAACTTCCAAGGCATAGCCCGGCGTGGCGGTGCACACCTGTAATCCCAGCATTTGGGAGCTGGAGGCAGGCGGGAGTTCGGGGGTTTAAGATCTCTAAGATTCCTTACATAGTGAATCGAAGCTGGCCTGGCTGCTTGAGACCCTGTTCCAAAGAATCAAAATCAAAACAACATGAAATACAACAACAATCTTTTTTCTTTTTAATTTATTAAAGATTTCTGTCTCTTCCCCACCTCCGCCTCCCCTTTCCCTCCCCCTCCCCCAATTATGTCCCCCTCCCTCGTCAGCCCAAAGAGCAATCAGGGTTACAACAACAATCTTATTGAACACAGTTTCTCTACCCAACTCCGGTTAAATTTTGGATAACTCTTGTGATGGGCGTGACCAAAGAATTATCAGTAATGCATTCATCTGTGCTGAAGAGTGCCTGCCATCATTTTAGGGGTCTTCTCCATCATGGTAACCACATGTCTCCGGATGTTTCTGCAGAGTGCAAAATAATCCCTAGTGATTGAGCCAATTAATTACGAGTCTCATTCAGAAACTCAATAGGACTTCCAAACCCTTGAACGTGACAGAGGAACATTTGCCTATTCGGTTACTCTGATTCTTTTATTGGTCTCTCCATTCACCAAACCTTCTCTGAGGGTCTGTATAGGAAGAGGTTGGAGTATTGATTAACCATCTTTCAAGGTTCAGGAGCCGTATTGGGCATCACGGAGTAAACATTGAAAAACAAAAACAAAATGGAAATTGCCCTCTGCTTACCATGTTCCAGGGAGGATGGTAGTTGGAACAGCACCCTGTCTGCCATCCATTCCTGCCTCTTTCCTGCTTTCTGCATCTTAACCATCCTTCCCAAGTTCAGCCAATGGGGTCCAGGCTTAGCGTTCTGTCCTATAGCTATCCGATGCTCCATGTAGTAATCATTTACTCTTGGCCTCTACCACAAGTGCTATATTGTAGGTCTTATAAACACATCTAGACTTCCTAAATAAATTTTTGGGAGAAGTTTATTAGAATTGAAAACCCCTTAGATAAAAATGCACCTACAATCTTACCCTTGCCAACCCTAGGTAGGTTTCCAAGCTGCCAGGCTCTCCTTTGTCTAGGAAATGGGAATGGTTCCGCCTGTCCTCAGTCACCAGCATGAGGCTAGTGAGGGTGCTAAATGAAACGATAGACACAAGTGTATTTTTGCGAATTGAAAATATAGAACGTATTGGTGTGATTCAAAGGATTAATAATACAGATTTCTTGAGGCAGAGGGCTGTGTTTCGTGTCCTTGTATAGCAAAGCTCAGTGTGTGTCTGTGTATGTAAGAGCGGGCTCCACGAACGATGATGAGGCTGCTGTGGTGTCTTGTGAAGTGCGGATCTCGTTCATTATAAACTTGTTATCTGATTATACGCTAGTCAATAAATAGTTGTAGAGTCAAATTGAATTTCAGATAATCACCCAAGAAGTCTTTATTATTGCTCATGCATATGTATGCTGGCACCTTCTGAAGCTCTGAGTTGTAAATATTCCATGGGAAACATATTTTAGGGATATAATGGTATCTTGTGAATTTTTTATGAAGAACTTTAAAGATATTTTATTTGATACAGAAATACATCGCATAAGGTGTAGATTCTGAAAGATTTCATTCCAAGGCAATATTAAAATGAAAAGCGATGATCTATGATCTATTTCCAGCCTTAGATAGATTTGTTTGTTGTTTTATTTTTATTATACAGGAAGAGTGACAAATACTTTAGAGTCTAATAGCAGATTAATCTACCAAAAATATTCATGTTGCCCAGCTCTTTCCCGGGTTTAAAAAAATTATTTTGACCAATGTGTAAATTTAGTAGACTAAAATTTGTTATGGTTAAGCTCACAGTGGGTTTAGCAAGTATATTGTGGTGATGCTAAAACTGAACACCATAGCAACAAATTTGTTTTACTAAAAATGTTGTGATAACACAAATAAGACATTAAGGAAGCTCACGCATTAGCTAGTTGACCTTTCTTGAAAAGTAAATACTAAGGAAATATTTCAAGGGAGTTCCTTCTTGTTTTCTTGACCTAAGGTTCATTTCCAGTCAAACACTGCTGTTGTTTAAAAAGAATTAGGTTAATACGTGTGAAATGTGGCAGTAAAGTTTTACTGCATATAATTAAGTCGTAAAACTAAATGGGCTTTACAGGTAAAGTTTCTAACGTAGGCTTTCTATATTTTAAAGTAAAATAACTGACATTGGTCAAGGTACTAGATACCATACCAGCTACAGAGCTTTGAAAATATTTAGTTTATTTTCCTAAAGTGGGAAATTTAAACACAGCCTCTTAAGTCTGTAAAGAAGACCCATGGATGTTGCATTTAATGAATATTGCACTGAACTTTTTATAAATCTGGATTTGGAGGACATTTAGCGACTGTCTTCTATGGGCTGAATGTGGCACTCACTAGTCATAGTCTTTCCCCACACTGCTGTGCTGTGCCGAGGACTGCTGACCTCCCTCGGGATGAGGACTGCTGACCTCCCTCGGGATGAGCAGACAGACAGTCAGAGCCCTCCACTTCTATGCAGTGTCTCCAAACTTTACAAAGTAACAGTTACTGACAGCACTCTTTTTGAAAATGTTTGATGGCTACTATTTTATTTCAAGGCATTAGGCTCCTAATAAAAATTGCGTTAATTGGTTCTTTCCTAAGTTATAGTGTAGAAGACACACAGGAAGTGATCAATGCTTGGGCAAAAGCTACAACTTTACTTCAGTCAACACTAACTTCATTCAGCCACATGCTTCTGTTTCTAAATGCTTATTTGTCTGTCTGGTTCTGTCGAAAGACTAAGGAGGCCTTTCCACAGGACTGAACCTGCTTCTTTAACAGAGATGAGTGAATTTCTTTCTTTCTTTCTTTCTTTCTTTCTTTCTTTCTTTCTTTCTTTCTTTCTTTCTTTCTTTCTCCCTTCCTTTCTTTTTTTCTCTCTTTCTCTCTCTCTCTTTCTTTCTTTCTTTCTTTCTTTCTTTCTTTCTTTCTTTCTTTCTTTCTTTCTCTCTCCTTCACTTTGTTGTTAAAACCAGCTAATCCTGGAACACAAAAATATGCTCAGACAAGGTTAGGGAAGGCAAGGTAGTGAACTGATTGGGCAGATTTAGACTGATGCTACAATATTATTCTGAGGGATTAAAAAAATATAGTCCAACACAAATGCATTAAATTCAAGAAGAGTCAGGGTCAGTGATGGCATCTCTTAGCCAAGACGAGCTTTCACATCTGATAGCTGTCCCAGTGGTGAAGGAGATCATACTAAGTACTATTCAGTTCTTAGCCAATCTTTATTCTATCTCTTACAACTGTTGACAGAAATTTATCTTTTCCAAAGTGAATTTCTTTCTCTTTTAGAATGGGGGTTCTATGTTTATCTATATAAATATTCTATATTTAATGGTCACTTAGAATTTATTTCTCAGCTTCCCTTGCAGCTAGGAGCCACACAATGGTTGCAGACAGTGGCACATGGGGCTTTCAGGAAGTACTTATCTGCTGGTTAGTTGGATTGTAGCTAGTTATGTCAGAATAGATGTAACCGCTAACACCCATGATGTGGAAGTTCCATACAGTCTTCCAAACCAGTCCTAATCTCCCTGCATGAGCATGAAGTTAAACCTCGCTTACATACTATGTGGTGTATATAGAATACAATATTCTATTGGCAGTGACGAGGTAGTCAATATTATGACTATATGCTCTCATGTTTTTTGAAATGTATATGAAATGTACTTTCATTCCAGACATTGAAATGAATGGAATCTGTGCAGGAATTCTGAAGATATTTCTGTATGTCTTTAACTCTTTCTTCTTGTTGTCTGGAAAATAATGATGGGTGGATCTCCAGAAGTGTAATATTTTGGAACAAAACATATACCCTTCTCTCTTTGGGACAGAAAATGTAGGAGGAACACGAGTTCCCCAAAATGTTAAGAAACCAACTTGTGGGGCTAGAGAGATGGCTCAGTGGTTAAGAGCACTTGATTGCTCCTCCAAACGACTTGAGTTCAGATCCCAGCAACCACATGGTGGCTTGCAACCGTCTACAGTGGGATCAGACTCCTTCTACTGTGCATGAAGATAAAGCACTCATAAACATAAAAGACATGAATAAATAAATCTTAAAAAACTTGACTTGACAGTATCGGACATCTTGCCTTTTGACTTCTTTTATATGAAGAAACCAATCTTTTGGAATTTAAGCCTTTTTATTTTTGGTTTTCTATTGGGTTCCACAAGATATATGAATTGATAGAGGGGCTCTCCAGACTCAATAAGAGAGCGCAAGAGAAACACTGCTCCACTCCAGAGAACTGAGGGGTGGGGTCTGCATCTAGCATAGATGGAATATTGAAGTGGAAGGAAGAAAGAGGACCCTGGCAGACTGGCTTAGCCCAGCACATGAGATGGGCCCCAATCCCTGGTGGGGAAAGGGCAGCAGTTATGCTAACAGACCCAAGGCTCATTATGGCAGACATATCTGGCTGGCAGGTATCAGGACTTAGCACCAGGCATGGGTTAGACATGGTCAGAGATGGGTCAGTCTAGGCTGACACAGACTTTTGTCTTAGACCTTTTATGAGTTATATTCTTGTTGCCGTTAGAGAAGGTCTGACAGAAACTAATGTAAGGAGGGTGGATTTATTTCACCTCATGAGTTGAAGAGATTCAGCCATCATGGCCGGGGAGGCACAGCAGTAGGGACATATGGTTGGGGCAATAGTCAGGCAAGAAGCAGGGGGATTAGGGCAGGCTACTACCCATAAGGCCTACCTCTAGCAATTCACTTCCTCCAAGGAGACTTCACTTCCTGAAAGTTCCACAAGCCTCCAAAACAACACCAGCATGGGATCAAGTGCACACAAACTTTTGGTGTATATTTCTTGTTCACACAACAACATTGTCAAGACAGAACACACAAGTTGTCCTTCAGTCAAGCTCTATAAGCAGCTAGGTGGCCCTCAATCAGGCTGGAACTCTTAGCTCTGCCTCCTCCTAGCAAATGTCAACCAGCAGCAACTGTGCAAGTCTTTGTGTTCACTGTAGAGCTCATTTACCCTCTGGAGATTGGTTTGAGTGTGGAAGCACAGGATTCCAAAGTGCGGGAGATCGGGAGACAAGGCAGTTGAACTCTCTCACTGCTCAGGAGCCCCAGTCCCCTCCGTAAGCATCAGCTGAAGACCAGGCAGGCAGCTTACTTGCTGGTGTTCAGAGAGACTTCTAGAGAGTGTGACTCGGGGAGGCAGTCCACTTCTGAGTATAGAGACAGGTCTGCAAGCTAGAATTTAGAAAACTAGAAGTTTGTATGGGAACTGTCAGGCTAACACATTTATAATGAAGAATGCCTGTCAGACAGATGGATACTGAAAGTATAAAGCACTGCATAGTTGGTTCCAAGGTCACTGAGGGAAGGACTAAAACCATCATTACTTTCTCATTGCTACCAAGACCACAAGACTCCAACCCTTTCAACGGGCTCAACCATGGATTGCCTGCTAATTAATTTCTTCTCATAAAGGCTGCTTTGGGGAGTTCATATATTTGCTAAGATCCCACAGGTTGTGAAAAATTTGCAGACAGAGACAATCGTTTGCCTCAGAACCTCCACCTTTCCACGGATGACTTGTTCAAAATATTACTGCTTACTGTGGAGCAATCTTTGTACTGTAAATATGTATTTTCTCTTTGGTTATGGCTGTGCTCTAGTCAGATAATGATGATGATGATGATGATGTGTGTGTGTTCCCACAGCACCCTTGCTTTCTGTCCTTCCCACCTGCTCTGAGAGCATCTTTCCCAACCCTCTAGGCTCTCCTTCTCCTTAGGCGACATGACATAGGTCCTGTTGTCCATAGCCCTGGGCGTGAACTGTTGCAGAACTGAAGTGGGTTCTTCTTAATATGCTATTCGTGTTGTGACTCTTCCAAAATGTGAAACTTACTTTTACGCTCCCCTTGCCCACCTCTTTTTTGTCTCCCCCCAAGTCTCTTGGGGTTGGTCTTCTACGGAAACATGGGAGGAATGCCACTTTAGTTAAGCCAGGGAATATTTTGCTGGTGCAGGGTGCTCCATTCAACTAAAATGAGGTGAGCAATTTTCTCCATGCTCTGTAACAAACCCAAGATCTCATACTAGCTTATGGTCTTATGACGGCCTTATCATGAGCTCTTCTTGAGACAGCTCCAATGGTTTCCTGTATCCTTCCATAAGCATCTTCTAAGCTGGCAGCCAGAGCCAGGGACCACCATGGAGCCTCTTGGAACACAGTGGAAACCAGATTACATTTTATTTTTACCCGACGCATTACATCCACTAATGACTTAGGTCAAGTGGGTACGCAATATGGTCATTCCTAATTAATTTTGCAGTCCATTATAGCCAATTATTTTAACCACTGGATCATTTGTATTTTTATATTATCTATGGTCTTCCAGGAACGTACAAAAGGCTTAATGGGCTGTATAATGTTCAATCCCTGATCCACGATTAACATACTGTTTAATGAGTACAATTCTAAAGGAAGCTTGAAATTTGCAGGTCCCTGGCTTCTTCCACAAAGTCAGACAATGGAATGAAAAGTTTGAACCAATAATGGGTTTTGAATGGAAGGTTATCCTTCCGCAAATGAGATTCTTCATGCAACCTGGGAGCATGCTGCCCTCAGACAGCGAGTATGCGATGCTGAGCATGTTGACAGTTCTAAGTTCTGGCTTCCGGTCTTGGTATTTTGGTCTCGTGGGTCCAGGGGTAGCCGAGACATTAGGTTTTGCTGCAGTTGTGACAAAGAGGTTTCTAGTTCATGGTTTCAACCCACTGGTTGGAAACAATTTTTCCATGTTTCTTGAGTGTATAAGAAACTGAGCTGGGGCTGGGGAGATGGCTCAGTGGATAGAGCTTGCTATGCAAGCTTGAGGACCAGAGTCGGAATGCTCAGCATCCACATACAACCTGGGCACAATAACACGTACCTGTAATTCCAGCACTGAGGACTGAGGTGGGGATCTGAGATAAGGGAGGCCTGGGGTCTCACTGGTCAACCCAGAGGCCCGAGATGGCAAGCATCTGGTTCGGTGAGAAACCCTGCCTCAAAATAGAACAAGATAAGGTGGAGAATCCACAGAGGAAATGTTGAATTAGGAGGGGCAGCAGGGCTGCGTCCCCGGCACCCGGCCGCCCGCATGGCTAGGTTATACCCGAAATAATTACACGGAAGGAAACTGTATTCTTTCAAACACTGCCTGGCCCGGCTAGGTCCAGTTTCTTATTGGCTAGCTCTTACATATTGTTCTAACCCATTTCTAATATTCTGTGTAGCCCATGAGCTGGCTTACCAGAGAGGATCTTAACCTGCGTCTGTCTGGAGTGGGAGCATCATGGCGACTCACTCACTCAGCTTCTTTTTCCCAGCATTCTCCTCTGTCTACTCCGCCTACCTAATTTTCTGTCCTATGAGGGCCGAGGCAGTTTCTTTATTATTAACCAATGAAATCAACAGATAAGATACAAGACCCACCTCCATCAAGGAAAGATATCCGCACTCCTGTTCTCATGGGGGGGTGAGGGCACTGCACACGCATGCCCACTGCATCCTTCGTGTGCATAGAGCACACAAACACAAATTTTAAAAAAGAGTCAAGAGCATCTGAAATTTGTAGAGCTTCCCTAACTGTTCAAATGTACAGAGCTTGCCCAACTGCAGGCATACAGAGCATGCTAATAGAAGTTTGTCAGGAGTCTTGGGTCTAGAACGTTGTAGCAAAGCTGGGATCTCTACGCTTTATGAATCTTACTTTCTATACATGAGGTCTCCATGACCTGGCCGTGTCTCCTCTTGAGCAGATTCAAAGCTTTAAGAAACTGAACTGTGATACGCTGTGCTGGCTTCTGTCTGCATAACTGCCATCAGAGTTCCAGTGATGTTCTTGTCCTTGTCTCTGTACATGGAGCATGTAGAGACTGATGTGTGTTTGTGTGTGTGTGTGTGCGTGTGTGTGTGTGTGTGTGTGTGTGCCCACTGAAGTACCATGGTGAGCACTGATGGTCACTGATAAGCGTCACTTACTTAATCTAACAATTTCTGAGCATTTACCTTTGCTTCTCAGGGCAACTACGAGTGGTTACTCAACAGTTGCTGTTTCCCCGAGTGATACATAACCCACTAAGTGTTTTCCTTTTAGGGCTGTCGATAGGATCAGATAAAGCATACAAACTATTTAATGTGTTTCCTGTCATAGAGAAACCAAAACCAGCTCTCTCCTTTCCCTTCTCTATCTTCTCTTCTCCTGGGTCCTCTTCTCCTCACTTCCTGACCCCTTCTCCCAAGTGACAGGCAAGCTGTGTAATTTATAGTTAGGAAGGAAGCTTAGGTCACATAATCAGATTCAGAAGTAAAGAGGAATGAACTACGTAACTCTCTTACGACCAAGTTAGCTATGTCATCTTATCTTGGCCACATGTTTCTCGGGTAATTGAGGATGGGTAGTGTGACACCCACAGACATTCCATGGCACGATCAGATACTATGTTATGTTTGGAAAGGAACAAAAATGATGGGAACCCCTCTTTCCCCAATGAGTGGAATTTATGGTTTGATTGTCTGTCTAACTGTATTAGTTACTTTACACTGTGATAAAACACCAACCAGAATGCCTAAGAGAGGGGTGGGTTTATTTAAACTTGTGATTTCAAAGAGAACAGCCTATCATGTGGGGAAGACACAGCAGCGTTCATAGTGGCAGAGTGTGTGGTAGTGGAGACTCCATCCATCTTGGTAGACAGCACACGGAGAACTCAGACCAGACACAGAAGTAGGTATCCCTTTGGAGGTCTACCTCCAGAGTCCTACTTCCGCGAACTGGGTCACTGTTCTAAAATTTCTACAGCTTCTCAAAACAGCACCACTCTCTGGGGAACCAACTGTTCAAACGCATGAACCCGAGGGGGCTGTTTGCACATTCAAAACATGGTGTCTGTCCCTGGTCCCCATAGATATTCATGGCTGTAACACAGAACGCTTCAGTGTGACTGCAGGAGTCCTCATTGTTCTAACAGAAGCAACACTGTTAAAAAAAAAAAAAAGTCCAGCCTCTCAGCAGCAAGGTACCTTTGCAAAGTGCAGTTTCTCTCTTTGGTAGCTCTTACCTCATAAGTGATAAAAGCTGTGCTGCCTGCACCTACTTTGTCCACAGCTTCAAATGCACATGAGCTCCCAAACTGTACAGCTTCTCACATCTTTTGCTCCACTTTCTTTTCTCTCTTCATTCCAACTGTACATCTGGCTAAAGGAAGTGATCGGTAAGTGAAATTTCCACTGCTAAACAAGTTTGTTAATTTTGAATTCAGCCTCACTCAGATTCTTAAGAGACAAGAAGAATTCAACTTGTTTGTTTCCCAGAATGTAACAAAAATAACTTTTACCCCAATTTCCTATACAATCACTGTTTTGTTTTTTTTTGTTTTTTTTTTTTGTTTTTTTTTTTTTTTTTTGCCTGAAGCCTCATGAGAATTGTCTCTATTGTACACCATTCTGCTCTGCCAGAGTTCTGAACTTCAGGGACTACCCTTTTGTTTTTGTTTTTTGAGACAGGTTTCTCTGTAGCTTTGGAGCCTGTCCTGGAATTAGCTCTTGTAGACCAGGCTGGCCTTGAACTCACAGAGATCCACCTGCCTCTGCTTCCCAGTGCAGGGACTAAAGGCGTGCGCCACCACTGTTTGGTGGGAGTTCTGAACTTCAGAATGCACAGAAAAATGACCCATCAAATTCTGCTCAATAATTCTAGGACTTCCCCAGCATGCAGCCCCAGATCCTTCGGAATTGACCCCATGGACCATTTCCAAGCCTAAGAATTGCACGGCCAAGCTTATCACAGTGAAGACCCCACTCCTGGTATCAATTCTTTGTATTCTTTCCTTTTTATTTTCTGTCACTGTGACAAGACACCTGGAACGGAGTGACTTTTAGTCCCCTACGTTTGCTAAGGATCCAGTGGGGCTTCACAGTGACTGGAGTATGTGGTAAAGGCTCCTCACATCTTTCCGGATCTGGGAGAGAGATCAGGTAGAATCACAGCCAGGCTATATCTCTCACCAGCCATGCCTGCTACACCAGTGTTTCTACAGTCTCCAAAAGTGATACCAGCAAGTGGGGGGTGGGATAAAGTGTCGCGTTCATGCATATGAGTTAGTGGGAAGCCATTTCACAATCAAATCATAATACCACAGAATAAGCCAACTAACGTGACTTGCATTAGATCAGAGGTGCCCACTGTCTGTGGCAGAGAGGAGGGAGCAATTAATTACTGGGTGATATGTTATTTCTAGATTCAGACTCAGAAGAAAGGATTTGCCTGTCTGCTAAAAATAGTGATACAGCCATGTATTCATTGCATCTGGTGGGTTATTAGGGAGAATACAAGCAAAGACAATACTGTAAATATCAAAGCCTACCTACAGGACCAGGAAGAAAGCGGTAGCGGAGTGGATCTGAGGAACATAGTCCCTCCAGCGGAGTTCTATGTTCACACACAGAGACCTGTCAGGGGAGTGCTGCTCCCAAGAGGAAGTGGGGAAGGAGAAGTTGAGAGATACCAGGGGAGCCAGTCTTTGCCTGGAGTTGTAGGTAATAAATTGTGTGGGAAATGCCAATTTTCAGAATTCCTCCTTTCTGTGTGATTCAGTGTGAGTGAGACAGAATCGTTGTCGGCGACTATAAAATCCATCTCAGAGACTCAAAAATCATTAGCGTCCAATAATACTGATTAGTTTTGTGTTAAATCTGAGTCTTGTGGGTTCTATAACTCTCTCCTTTGGCAGAAAATTCAATAATTTATTATCACTGAAGGTAAAAGTAGTCTTAGAAATATTTAGCTCAGTTTCTCTCCGGTTCCCTTTCACTCCATAAAGAGCTAGTCATGTCCCATAATTCCCTGCTGCAGAGGTAATTAAGTTTCGTGTCTCTGCATTTGCAACTTGACTAGGAGGATTTCACTAGAGGTCTGCAAGGAATTCTCATTATTTTCAGTCTTCACTTTATGGGTGCAATCTATGTTTAAAAATTACAAAATGGAGACTCATAGGCCAGTAATGTTGTAATTTGGTAATAAATTTTTACTAGCTTACTCATTTTAATGAAAACAAGACTGGCAAAATTGATATCTGACAATTGTTTTTAAAAAATCTGTTTCCTGAAAGTTTTCAACTTAAAAAAAATTAGCTGTGCTAATTTTAAGACGTGAGCCTTATATTTGAGCATCTGCTTTCTGAAAGAATGGACTATGTACTTGTCCAGCAGCGAGAAATCCCATGATGCCAGGAAACCCACTTGGGAAGGTTCATGGACAGCAGAAGCAGGAAGTTCCTCTCCGGTTCTGGTGGCACAGGCTGGTAGGATTTGCTGAAGGAGGCAGAGGCAGGAGGAAATTGCATTTTTAATGGGCTTGGAATACAAAGAGAATCTGAGCTCATTGGTTTAAGAGACTAGTCCAACTTGGACAAACACTTTGAGTTTACTTAAATGTAGAATATTTTAAAACCATTTATTCCATTATGTATTCATGTGTGCATGTATGTGGGTTTGTGCACATGTATGCAGAGGACGGTGGAGTCTGGAAGAGAGTCTTGGGTCTGCAAGGATGGGCTATAGTGAGCTGCCTGACATGGGAGCTGGGTATTGTCCTTAGGTCTGCTGGAAGATCAGTACATGCTCTTAACTGAGGAACCATCTACCCAGCCCCGGATGCAGAGGGTTTTTGTTTGTTTGTTCGTTTTTGTTTTTTATTTATTTTTTTAAATTTATTTATTTATTTATTTATTTACTTATTTATTTAAGATTTCTGTCTCTTCCCCACCGCTGCCTCCCCTTTCCCCCCCCCCCCCAATCAAGTCCCCCTCCCTCGTCAGCCCAAAGAGCAATCAGGGTTCCCTGCCCTGTGGGAAGTCCAAGGACCACCCACCTCCATCCAGTTCTAGTAAGGTGAGCATCCAAACTGCCTAGGCTCCCACAAAACCAATAGGTGCAGTAAGATCAAAAACCCATTGCCTAAGAAGGAGAAGAGTCGTTTTTGTTTTTTAAAGGATAGGTACGAGAAGATATCTGATGGCGTGGGTTTAGATTGACAGCCTGCACCCAGCCTAACCCAGGTGGGCTCCAGATTGCAGATTTCCCTTTGTTCGTGAACTTTGAAATCAGGGGCAATGTTTGTGACAACAGCATATTGGCAAAGCAGCTGTTAAATCGGACAGAGCTAATGGCTCGTTTTAAATGTGCTGTAAATGGTGATAAATATTGCTATAGAGACCAGACCTTGGGCTTCTGTCACAGTCCCTTAGTTAGAGTCTTTCCTCGGGTCCCACACCATCCCCTACCTTGTCCTGTTAATACTTTAGATCGCCTTATTCTCTATTGGACTCCCAATGAAAGGAAATCCAGCTACAGCCTGGCTAAGTCAGATTGTCTCTTAAGATTTAGATTTGATTCCCTCCCCTCTCCTCCCTCTCCTCCTTCCCCTCTTCTCCCCTCCCCTCCCTTCCTCTCCTCTCCTCCTCTCTCTTCTTCTCTCCTCTCCCCTCTCCTCCTCTTCTTTCCTCCTCTCTTCTCTCCTCTCTCCTTCCTTCCTTTCTCTCCCCCCCCCTTTTTAGAGACAGTCTTCCTAAGTATCCCCAGTCTGCCCAGACTGGCCTTGAACTCACAGCAATCCTCCTGCTGTAGCCTATTTAATGCTGTTTACATGTACTACAGCCCTTCTCCTCTTCCCTTCCTTCTTTCATTCCTTGCTCCCACCTTTTTGGGGGATGAAACCCAGTGTCTCAAGAATGCCAGGCGAGCACCCTACCACCGACCGGCTCCCCTCTGCACCTCTTAAGCTAAGAACAGAAGGACTTGATGAGGATTGCTGCCGGTACTGAACGGAGAGGTTCCGAAGGATGGAAGCGGAAGAAAGACATAACATCCCAAGATGACGGCTGTGTTAAGTAGGCATGTTCACTGCCAGGATGAGATACTTGGCACAAACAGCTTAAGGAAGGGAAGGTTCATTTTGGACTCATGTGTAGTAAAAGGAGCGCGGGCCGCTTCCCACCACCCGAGAGGAGCATGGGCCCTTTGTTCTGTTCTGCCCAGCTCCCAGCCCCGTCTAGCTTATACCCCAAAATAACAACACACAAATTGTATTCATTTAAACACTGCCTGGCCCATTATTTCTAGCCTCATATTGGCTAACTCTCACATCTTAATTAGCCCATTTCTATTAATGTGTATCGCCACTTGACTGTGGCTTCCCGGCATGAGTCTAACCAGCGTCCGTCTTGGAGAGGAGAGCCATGGCATCTGCCACATTGCCTTCTTCCTCCAAGAATTCTGTACTGTCTACTCCACCCACCTAAGGGCTGGCCTATCAGAAGGCCAAGGCAGCTTCTTTATTTAACCAATGAAAGTAACACATAGACAGAAGACCCTCCTACACCACCCAGGGTTTCAGAGGTGTCAGCCCATCATGCTGAGGCTGAGGGCGGGGTGTCAAAATGAAGTAGAGCGGCTCACAACATAGAGGAGAGGGAGCAAGGATCTACTGATGCAGAGAGACAGAAACTGAGAGAAAGGGGGGGTTGGACACACACACACACACACACACACACAGAGAGAGAGAGAGAGAGAGAGAGGGGGGGGGGGACACACACACACACACACACACACACAGAGAGAGAGAGAGAGAGAGAGAGAGAGAGAGAGAGAGAGAGAGAGAGATTGTGAGCTGTGCTTGCTCCTGCTGCTCCCTGCTAAGCCATCTTCCACTCAGGCAAGTCTTTACCTCTTAGCAGAACCTTGCAGACACCCCTGCATTTCTAACCTCCCAGGACTTTCTCAATCCAATCAAGGTGACAGGCAAGATCAGCAGCTGCAGCCAGAGTCAGGACAGCAAGAGGAAGCAGGGAAAGTTAGAAGCAGTGAGGAGGCAGAAATGGGGCTGATCTTTGACCCTGTTTAAAGACCTGCCTCTCGGGCGATGGTGGCGCACGCCTTTAATCCCAGCACTCGGGAGGCAGAGGCAGGTGGATCTCTGTGAGTTCGAGACCAGCCTGGTCTACAGAGCTAGTTCCAGGACAGGCTCCAAAGCCACAGAGAAACCCTGTCTCGAAAAACCAAAAAAAAAAAAAAAAAAAAAAAAAAAAAGACCTGCCTCACTTCAGCTGCTCTCAGGAAAGACCTGGCATCTTGGTCTCTGACTACTTTTCCAGTTTTGAGGGGTTTCACGGGCATTTGCTTGGCACCCTGGATTTTGGTGGGTCTCTCCATGTTCTCTTAAATGTTCATGCTGTGTGCTCGCCTGGAATGGAGCTCTTTCTATGACTCACGGCTACAACAGTCTGGTCAAGATGGAAGTGGGGTCAATAGCGCTCCGGCTTCCTTCGTAAAATCATACTGTTTCAAACAGACCCATGGCATTAGTAACAGCTATTTGGAGCAGATGAATATGAGGGCAGGGTTGGCAAAACACAAAAAGGAAATGCTTTTGGAAGAGATTCACCCAAATGACTGACCAAAAGAAACCCAGACTCCTCCTTCTGTCCAGAAGTGCTGCGGTTCAGTCTGTCATTTCTATGAGCTGTGGCTTGGTCAGGGGAGGAAGACAGTAGCTCAGGAAATGGCTGGAGAAGAAGCTAGACAGGGCTACTTACACGTGGTCTCACCTGGCACTGGCTAGATCTGCCATAGCTCAGGGAGAGCATTGGAACAGACCTCAGCTGTTAGGAATGATGGAAAGTGGCTGAGGGGCCATAGCTGCAAAGGCAGACGGCACAGGCTCCAGAGTGAGTGTGGGACTCGTGGAGGAGTGCACTGGCAAGGGAGGGGAGGTAGGGAGGAGTCTCAGGTCCAAGGGCTGAATGATTCTGTGGGGTGCAGGAGGGATCCCCTCCCCTGAGCTGCTGGGCGGGGAAGATGCACAGAGATGAAAGCTCCTAGAAGGCAAGGCACACACATGCGTGAAGATTGTTGTAAAATAGAGGCTGGAGAAGGGAGAATTGGTTATACCTCCTGGAACAGGAAAGGTGCGATTAGAACCTGTGGGTACAAGGAGTGGTTTGGGGTCAAGGTTGGCCCAGTCCTTGCCCTGGATGATAAACACAAAGCTGGGCTCGCCTTGAGGGTGAGGGAACCGAAATGGTTTCCAGGCTTTAAGAGGGCAGAAACTTTTCTTTTCTTGATTTTTTTAAAAATTTTTTTATCCTTTCCCCACTGGAAATTGTAAACAAAAGCACAGCGATAAAAGCAAGAGAGCAGCTTTGTTCTGAGTGAAGTCGAAAGAGAGATGAGGATGTACGTCTCTGCTTCCATTCTTACCATGCTCCCTGAGACCAGTCCACAGCACTGAACTAGGCATCTGGGTGGAAAGCCAAAGAGGAAGGAAGTCATGAACCTGAGAGGAAGGAAGTCATGAACCTGAGAGGAAGGAAGTCATGAGCCGGAGAGGAAGGAAATAGGAAGTCGTGGACTCTGGATGGCGGATGATGAGAAGCTCATTGCGAGGTGAACTGACCCGAGGAAGGGACAAGGAAAAGAGTCAGACGTGAGATGCTAGGCAGTGAATCTCAACCTGTGGGTAGAGATCTCTTGGTGGGGGCTAAACAATCCTTTCCCTGGGGCCACTAAATACCATCTGCACATCAGATATTTGTATTACGATCCATAACAGTAGCAAAACTACAGTTATGAAGTAGCAATGAAAATCATTTTATGGTTGGGGGTCACCGCAACAGGAGGAACCGCATTAAAGGATCTCAGCATTAGGAAGGTTGAGAACCACTGTCCTAAGGGATAGGAGCAAAACCTGGGAATGAGACAACCAGGATCTTGCCTCCTGGGTCTTAGTGAGCCCAGGCCACCATGCCTTTCTGTTGGCCCTCAGGTTTGATCTCCAGCCCTGGAACATCTTTGGAACAGTGAGTGTGGACTTTCCAGCGTAATCCATAGGTGCCAGCTTCGCGGCGGCCGTGTAGGATATTCACAGGTGAGCCGCACAGGGTCTTGTTCTCGTCTGACTCAGGGGCGTTCTTTCTTGATGAGCACCTGTCCTGCCCCGTCCTGACCTAAGTCACCTTCTACGGGTTTCTGACATTTGCGATTTCTTGCTTAGGAAGACAGTGTGCCTCCCGAGGGGCTGCATTAAACTGAACTGACTGTCAGACATCAAAGAGCGACAACAAGAAAGAAGGCGGACGGTGTTCATCTCCCCGGTTCTTTGTGCGCAGGTGCAGCTTTGTTCTCAGGCTGCAAATTAAGTCTCTGCTGGTTTGGTACGGTCAACCCAGTTTCCTGTCCTAAAACGCTAAGCAGCTGGAGCTGATTCAGGAGCGTTGAGGCTTCAGCAGCCCCGAGGCTGGCCCGGAAGGAGTCTCCCATTCATCCGCATCCACATTTCTTCTCGAGGCAAGCCAAGCTTATTGAAATACATAACGGCAGCCGCCTTTGCTGTTCGTGGGCGATTCGGTGGATGGGAAAATGACAGTGGACCACAGTGAAGCTGAATGCATGAGTTTCAAATTGCGAGTTCTTACGCAGGCAGATTGTTGTGGTTAAGCACCCATTTGAGGAAACCCCAAATCCTAAAAAGTTGAAGAGAGAGAAAATGTTCTTCTTTGAAGATGGACATTATTTGCTGTTCCAAGATCCAAGGTCTCTTATGAATGAAATGCGGAAAACCCATGAGTTAGACCAAATGACTTTTAGAAACGTATTTACTTTATTTTCAACTAAGTGGACATGTGCAGGTATGTGTGCTGGTGTGTACAGGCACTCGTGGAGGCGAGCTGTGTTGGACCTCTTGGACTTAGAGGTTCAAGTAATTGTGAACTACCTGACCTGGATGTTGGGATCACAACTCAGGCTTCTACAACAGCAGTGCGTGCTTTTAAAAACTGAGCCATCTAGCCTTGTGGAGCAAATGCTTTAAAGTAAACTCTAGAATATAATTATGACTGTATATGTTTGCTCAGGCATACCAGTCAGATAAATCTGAGTCTCTGGGTAGCTTAGCTGTCTCCACCTGTGCTTCTGGTAACTATAGGCCCTGCCTAATCATCATGATCCCCTGTGCCCAGCTCGGTCTCTTTTTTCTTTTCTGTTACAATTTGCCAGAATGCTTTCAATATCGCTGTGCCTGAAAGATGATCAGAACTCTGTGGCCTGGGCTATGTGTCATACATGTTCACATATGTGGAAACCTGAGGTCAACTTCAGGTGTCTCTCTTCACACACCATCAGCCTGGAGACAGCATCTCTCACGGGTCCTGGAAGTCATTGGTATTGCTGGCCAGCTAGCCTTAAGGATCCATCTCTTTTTGCCTTTCAAGTGCTGAGATGGAATATAATTTTATGTTTGGTTTTGGCCATACGGTTTATTAATATAGTTAAGCTCAACTTTAGATTTTTTTTAATATTACAGTTAGACTTCAAGGTTTCTTTGGGCTGTTTGTTTGTTTGTTTTTGTATTTTTGTTTTTTTGAGTCAGGGTTTCTCTGTCACTTTGGAGCCTGTCCTGGAACTAGCTCTTGTAGACCAGGCTGGCCTCAAACTCAGAGATCCACCTGCCTCTGCCACCCGAGTGCTGGGATAAAAGGCGTGTGCCACCACCACCCGGCCGACTTCAAGGTTTCTATTTTGTCTGATTTACCTGGCTTTGATACCATTAACCATAAACTTTTTTTTTTTGATTGAACTCAGGGCCTTGTACCTGCTAGGCAAGCACTCTGCCACTCAGCTACATACCCAGGCCCCGCTGACTGCATAGGGCACAGTCACAGGCCTGGTGAGTCAGGCAGAAGGGTGAGAAGAGCAAGCTCCCATCTCTCGTCAAGAGAAGACTGATACACAAATAGAAAATGGAAAACGGGAAGCCGTGTCTGTGGTTATTTCCTTGGCATCTGTAATATCTACCAGAACATTTGATAACACGAAAGGGTTATTTCTCAGTGGGGAAAAAATGGCCATCAGGAGCACATAGAAAGGCAGCCTTGTTATATATGGCTGGTGTTGAGGCAATGTCGGAATGCAAGTGGAATTTAGAAGGCAGCCAGGGCCTGCTTCTGTGATTCTGACCTCGCAGAAGTGATGGGGATGTAGCTCTCACTGACTCAGAAACTTCCGGGTAAAATAAGAAGGGGGTTCCTACTTCCCTTCAGACTGGCTACGTGTTGTGGATTGAGTGTGAAATGGCTCCCACAGGCTCATGCGTTTGAACGTTTGATCTCTAGCTGGTGGCACGGTTTGGGAAAGTTAAGGGACCTTCAGAAGGTGGAGCCTGGTGGAAGGAAGGACATCACCGGGAGGAGGAGAGTAAGACGTGGAATTGCATAGCCTGGCCCCACTTTCTATTTCCAGTCTTCTTCAGGGTGGCTGATGGAATATGTTGGGCCAGCCTCACACTCCATGCTCTTCCCATCCTGATTGGCTGTATTCCTCTGGAACTGTAAGTGAAAACAAACCCTTTCTCCTTACCTTGCTTTGGTCATGGTATTGCATCGAGGCAACAGAAATGAAATAGAAGATACGACATCACAAGACGTGATTAACCCAGTCAGATTACGGGGAAGAGAGATGTGTGGACAAACGGCTTCTGAGAAGCCTCTGGAGCTGACCTTGCAGGATGAAGAGATTCCCATAACGTCGAGGAGTGGCACAGGGTGGTAAAAGTACAAAATCGGTGCTTACTTCACAGAAAAAGATGTTGAGTTCTCCCTAAACTGCACGCCACCAACATGTATGGTGCTAAGTCGAGTCCTGAAACGTGGCCATCTTCAGTAAGACTTCCTTTTATCTGTCCAAGTTCTGGCCATTTTAAAGATGCTCGCCAGTTTTCTGCATGTTTGTATTAACTATTTTCTGTCCTGTTGTGCAGTCTTACCTGTCCATGGAAACAGTACAAAGACTGTTCCCGACCATTCCCAGGTTCCAGTTCCCAGAGTTACAGCCTCTCCGCCAGCTAAATAAGGGTCTCAGTAGAGAGGATTGGTTTAATTTAAGTCACAGAGTGTTAGAAGGTCTCCTCCCCCACTGCAATTACAAGAATTATATTTAATATGTGTGTAACCGATATTCACATCTTGTTGGGAAAACAATTCCCTCTGCATGGTATAAAAAATGACTGCAAATATTTTATTATGCCGGCTATTTATCCTTCCTCAAGTCCCTGTAGTATCCCGTTCCTCAAAAATAATCCTGCTTATCACTAAATATTCTTTACTTATTGGATTCTCAGCCACTTGATACAACTTCTGATTATGTTTGACTTTGTGTCTAAGCGGGCTTAGGTGCAATCATAAATCCCGAATCCTTTTAGACGATAGAATTTTCAAGACCGTTGTCAGAGATCCAGTTAGTGGAGCATCTGGAGATGTCACTGCACAAAAAGGTCTGGACAACAAATGCAGTTACGTGTGAGAGACTGGATCTAGACCTAACCGCACAACAGTGACCTAATATCTTTTTATACTAAGGTAATGTTTGGATGAAATAAATAGGACACTATCATGTTTACCAAGGCTAATCTCCTGGATGTATCAGTTTTCTTTTTACTCATGCAACGTGATGGTTACCTTTAACTGTCCATTTGGCACAACCTGGAATCACCTGGGAAGACAGTTTCAATTAGGGGTTGTCTACACTAAGTAGGCTTATGAGCTTGCCTGTTAGTGATTGGCTTGGTTGATTTAATTTATTTGAGAAGACGTAGCCTACTGTGGGTGGCACTATTCCCTAGGGCAGGAGGTGCTGAACTGGGTAAACGTAGCGAAACCAAACTGAGCCCAAGGAAGGAAGCAAGTGTGAACACACTCATTTCTCTTTCTTCTCATGGATACCAGTGACCAGTTATCTCAAGATCTCAGTGCAATGATTTCCCCAAAGGGATGATCAACAGCCTGGCATTGTGAGCTAAGTCAACCTCATCTCCCTAATTCGGACTGGTTCTATTCTGGGTGCTAATGTGTCTGCCCTAAAGAGAAAGTCCAAGAAATAAGCATGACCCCATTGTGCCTAGAGAAGTGGGGGTCCTCAGTGAGACACTATGATTTTATTGTTCAAGGGGACACACTCAACCAGCAGACTTTTTCCCCCTTCCCTTTCTTCCTGCCCGAGTTACGTATGTGCAGCTGCTTTGGACTGCTAGACAACATGCACAAGGCTGTATGAAGAAAGATGGGAAAATGGAGAGGGCCGATGGCGCTGGGTTTTCTGGGCCAACGTAGAGAGGATTCCCAGTGGATTTACTGCTGTAAGAAATGGAGTGAATTTTACTTATTTAATCCACTATTTACTAAGTACTGTGCTACACAGAGACAAATCTATTCATCCCTGACAAATTCTTGACATTTCTCACATGAAAATTTGTGCTCCGACCACTTAGTGTTCCAGTACTGAGAAGCTGTAGCTCTTAGTTTACTAGAGCTGCTTCCTTTTCTATATCCATGTTCTTGGTGTTTTCTTGGATCAAATAAGAGCTTCTCTAACTGGAACTCTGTTCTGACTACCTCACAGAGTATTGCAGTCTGAGATATGGAAAAAAAGAAAATTCTGGAGAAGCCTCTCTCAATGAGTTGTTTGGCCAGGTTTGCTAATGCAGGGTAAGACAAATCCCTCTCCTGTGAGTCAAGTTTATTTTTTATAAGCTTTCTGATACAGTTCCTGAAAACATATTCGAAAAGAAACAAGGGCTTTCCCAGACGGGGAGCTTCAGTACTCTGCCTGAGTTAAGACCTCAAGGCATTTGCTCTCCCTCGTTAACTGACATCAGGAGTAAAGTATTGCAATCAGGGCATGCTGAAACTCTCAGCACTCGGGAGGTGGAGACAGGAGGATCCTGATTTCAAGATCAGCCCAAGCTATACGGATTATGTCTCAAAGCATCAGCAACGCTTGCTAGATAACCCTGGCCAACTCTCTCTGGTACTAAGAAATCCCACCAAGCTAGAGATCTGAAGAAGAAACATGCTTACCATGTCTTATTGAGTGAGTGGGAAAATAATAATTTAGTACACTCGTTTTCTTAAAGATTGATTTTTATTTTTGTGTGTGTATGTATGTCTCTGTGTGTATGTATGTCTGTGTGATAGTGTATGTTAATGTGAGTGCAGGTGCCCTTAGAGGCCAGAAGAGGGCATCAGATCCTCTGCAGTTGAAGTTATAGGCAGTTGTGAATTTCCCTCCCTGAAAGCTTTTGCTTCGGCAAAAGCAGCAAGTTCTCAACTCCTGAGCTGTTTCTGAAGCCCCTGACCCTAGTTTTCATAGTGGATAAAAAAAGCAGTTATGATTTAGCTGTTCTTGCCTTGAGGTCAAGTTTCCTTTTCCTGATGCTTTGATGTTTGCCAGTAGTGACACCTCTTTATAGTTTGCTGCTGCGGATGTGGGATGCCCTTCTGAATGCTGCAAATATGGGTTGCTTCTATTGGCTAATGGATAAAACTGCTTTGGTCTATGGCAGGACAGAATATCACTAGGCAGGAAAGCCAAACTGAATACAGGGAGAAAAGAAGGCGGAGTCGAGGAGTTGCCAGCAGCTACTAGGGAAACAAGATGTGAGGTAATAAGCCACGAGCCTCGTGGTGAAATATATAATGATAAAAGTGGGTTAACTTAAGTTGCAACAGCAAGTTACTAAGAAGCCTTAGCTAATATGCCAAACAGTTTTTAATTAATATTAAGCCTCAGAGTGGTTATTTGGGAACTGGTAGGTGGGAGAGAAACTTCCAATTACATGCTACTTCTAACCTGAGACTGGAAGACAACTGTATTTTTTTTAACTGTATTTTTTTTAATTGTGAGTAAAATATAATATAATAAGCTTTGGTCAAGGGCCCCGGCTTGGTGGCAGTACAAGATCAAGGAAGATAAACCAAACTGGGAATATTAAACCAGCTAAGTGTACGGCTCAGTGTTGCTCCTGTATCTGGGCTAATTTTTGTGTCTCATAGAACCTGTAGTTTTTTGGGGTTCTGAATGAAAGGTACTCAGCCCTGAAGCTTCACCCAGGAAGTACTAATTTTGGCTATATGTTTCCTCCCGCCAAATGGATAAAAGGAAGCCAGCATGGTCCCTGCCCACAAATCCATGAAGCAGTTCAGTTCATATTTTCATATTAATAAAATGGAGAGAAAGTAAATTTTCTCCAGGACAGAAAAAAAAAGTCAAGCAAGAATATAGTTTATTTGTATACTAGCCCGCTAGAACACACCCAAGTAAAAAAAAAAAAAACACTCAAATCATATTAGCTCCAACTTTCCCAAGTGAAGAGCTGATCGGTGAAGAATATTTGAACAAGCCAGCGTATGCTGGGTCATAAGAAGTCAGTAACAACGCAGATGAGCTGGCTAGGACACTGAACGAAATAAGTTAGAGCACAGAGACATGCATGAATCCCACGGGGTTTCGGTCACGTGACATCAGAGATACCACTGTATAGATGTAGACATAAGACTGTTAGTTTCTGGAAGCCTGGCAGGGTGGGTAAAGAGAATCTGGTTTGGGGGTCTACATTTACAGCTAGATGGGAGAAATAGGTTTTAGAGTTTTATGTAGTATAGTAGTGACTGTAGTTAACATCTTCTGTATATTTCAAAATAGCTAGAAACAGAATTTTGGACATTCTCAATGCAGAGAAGAGGTAAAGTATTTAAGGTAATGGTCATACTATGACCACTACATGCTGTGTTCATGTATGGAAAAATTATCTTACAAATCTATTATGATAATAGGCTAATTAATATTTTTAAAAGGATGGCCCCTATGTAATGTCTAAAATTGATGAAACAAGAGATCATGTACTACTTAAATTATGTCAGGTTTTAGGGTGAGTTACAAAAAAAAAAAAAAGAATTCCATCAGAGATGAACTGGTTATGTCTGGGTGGGTGGAAGGCGGGGCAGAAACTGTGCTTTTTAGAGCTAAGCATTTTAGGCCGTTTGACTTTTGAGCTTTGATAAACTCACAAGCCAAAAGCATTAATTTAAAATTATGTTTTGGACAGAACAAAAAGGGGGATTGAAGAGGGAGAGATCAAGAGGGAGCGGTTCCTGGGGGGGCAGCAGTTGACAAAGCGAATTACAGAATATACTCAGTGAGACTCAGATGAAACACGGGAGATAAAAGGCTGCAGACCGAGGGGTCCCAGCGAGGCATTCAGAGGAGACCCGTTGCAACCAGGATGTCCGCACACTCACAGCTGCTTCCGGGCCCCCGTGCTCCCCTATAACAAAGCAGCTTCTGTCTGGAGAAACCACAAGAGCAAGGCAAGCGGTAGAAAGCCTTTAATTGGGGTGGAGAACTAGTGGCCCTGTGAACTCTAGATGCCTCCAACAGGCTGGGGCACGCTTTGCCCTTCCTGCCTTCTTGGCCACCAGCTGATGACCGTGTTCTCCAGGGCTCTCAACAGCCATTGTTGGCTGCTTGCTTCTTCCCCTGCTCCAACTCTGGGACCATCCTTCCTCCTTTCTCGGCTCCATCCCGAGCTCCCGATGGCCCAGTTTTCCATGCTCCCAACCATCCTCATCTCTTGCCTGACAGGGTGTTTCTAGCTGGCTGCTGGGTTCTGTGACCTCAGAACCAGTATAGTGACTAATTGACTAATTAACAACCCAATAATTAAATTGGTGGTAACTTGACAGTCAAACACACAAACCCTCCAGTGAAAACCTTCCTTTAATAGTGGCAGTCAGGAGTTGGTAGGATCGTTTATCCCGGCAGTCACTCCTGGGAGGGATGGACCTCATGAGGTATTCCCTTTGGTTTCCTGAATATTCTTCTCTATAAAAACTACACATGCATAAGCCTTAGTTCACAATCTTGGTATGGATCTGACCCCGCGTTTAGCTCATCTTCCCAGCATGTGAGTGTCCAGTCTCTTCTGAGGTATTTGTGTTTCTTTATAGGTTACGTTTTTTTAAAGGTCACATGTGTTCTTTGTACTTCCTGACTGGCCTGGGACCTCCTGAGGGATGACGTCGTATTTCCAAACCATTTCTTCACAGAGGCAACCTTTTTTGGCTAAGAAATCCATTGCAAGCTGAGTAGTGATGACACATGCCTTTAATCCCATCACATTGGAAGTAGAGGTAGGGTATCTCTGTGAGTTCTGAGTTCAAGGGCAGCCTGGTCTACAGAGCGAGTTCCAGGGCAGCTAGGGCTACACAGGGAAATCTTGTCTTGAGAAATGAGAGAGAGAGAGAGAGAGAGAGAGAGAGAGAGAGAGAGAGAGAGAGAGAGAGAGAAGAAAGGAAGGATTAAGTCCTGAGCTGGACAAGGTGGCGCATGCCTGTAGTCCCAGTCCTTGGGAGGAGTGGCAGGGGGATTGCAACAACTTTGAGGTCAGGTTTGTATACATACTGAGTTCTAGGCTACAAAGTGAGGCTCTGTCTCCCAAAAGGCAAGCAAACAAAGATGACAAACAGAAAGGTCTTCCCATGAAACAGAAAAGACAGCTTTGCCAACACCTAGCACCTAGCACCCCAATGCCCAGCAAGAGACTTCTTCAGGATAGAAATGACACCAGAAGGGAAGCAGAAATTTAGATGGAGTTCTGGGTACTCAGTTACTTTACATAACATCTTTGGACTTTTATTATCTATCTATCTATCTATCTATCTATCTATCTATCTATCTATCCATCCATCCATCATCTATGTATCTATGTATCTATCTATCTATCTATCTATCTATCTATCTATCTATCTATCTATCTATCTATCTATCTATCTATCATCTTTCTATTTATTTTGAGCCCAGGTCTTTTAGGTAGCTGCAGTTATCCTGACTGTCTGTGTAGCTCAGGCTGGTTTCAAACACCCAATCCTCTTACCTCAGCCGTCTTCAGCGCTGAGATTAAGGGGTGTGTTACCACACCTGACTTTCACCTTTTTTTGTTTTCTCACTTTTTTCTTTGACTGGACAAAATGAGCCCAGGAAAGGTCAAAGTATTGGGAAATAGACCTAATACCTGTGATTCCCAGAATCTTCTGTCACAGAGTGTACTTGTCATGACTCTGGACAAATCCTACCGACAGAAACACGGATGAAAATACGGAATTAATGCGACAGGCAAAAGAAGAGGGAGGGTGGCTCTGTGACGCCGTTTCACAATGAATGGCGATAACAGTTTGCTATTTTTTTTGTGAAATAATCTTTAAGGTGTTTTTTTTTCCCCCCTCTCTTGCTCCTATTCTTGGGATCTCAATCTGTTCTGTGGTCCAAGCTGAGATGTGACCTGTGGTAATCCTCTTACATCAGATTTTAAAGTTCTGATATTGCAGACATGAGCCACCATGTATGAGTTAAAAGAGTTCTTAAAAAACAAACAAACATAATATTATTTTATGTGCATGAATGTTTTATCTGCATGTATGTCTGTGCACCACATGTATGCCTGGTAACTGTGGAGGGCAGAAGAGTGTACATCAGATGCCCCGGGACTGGAGTTACAGCTGCTTCTGAGCCACCGCGTGAGTGCTGGGAATTGAACCAGGGTCTTCTGCCAGAGCAGCTGGTCCTCTTAACTGCTAAGTCCTTTCTAGCCCTAAAACATTTCTTTCTAACAGTGAAAGTAAAATGAAATAAATATAGCAAAAAAGCAAAACAAATTGATTCAATTAAATGTTCAATGAAGTGTTTTACTTATTATTTACTTATTTGCTTGCTTGCCTTTTTTTTTTTAGACATGCTCTCACTATGTGGCTCAGTCTCAAATTCCTCATCATGTTCCTCTGTAACCTGGGTGCGGGGCTCCCAGGGAAGCCTCACCATGCAAGGCTAAATAGCTAATAGGGTACCGTAAACACTTCCAGAGAAGAGCTGAGCTATGCTGTTGGCTGGTTATAAAGCTGCCTGGTGTCTGATGCACACACATATACCATGCAAATAGACGGTGGGAGAAAGCTGTATTTCAATTATTGAAATCTCAATGGAAAGTTTTGATTAACCACAACTGAAGAATCGCAAGAAATTAATTCCTCCAAAAATGGCCCAAATGTGAATTTTCAGTGATCCAAAAAGCAAACAATTGATTCAACGTTTGAAAGCTCAACACTCAAGAACATTTTTTAGTTCACTTGACTTGTATCACACATGTCTTGTATCATATCAGATTAATAATTTAGGGACTGGAAAGAGGGGTCAGTATTGAGAACTTGCTGCTCTGGCAAAGAACCAGAGTTTAGTGCCCGCACCCACATTGAGCTGCACAAAACCATTTATAACTCTAGCTCCAGGGGATCCAAACCCTCTCCTGGCCTCTGGAGGCACCTACATGCATGTGCACACACACATGCACACACATGCGATACACACACACATGCATGTAAATAAAAGTTAAAACATCTTAATTTCTTTCATTGTATTTTTCTCAAAGGACTTCCCTATTTATAAAGAAATGTTGATTCATGGCTTTAAGTTAAAACCACTGTGTGCATTTTTGTATCTCTTACGTTTTTCAAAGACACAGGCTGAATTTCATTAAAATGCAGGGGTCAATGGTGCCAAGCCGAGATCCAAATTTATTAGAATTTAGAGGTTTATGACATTGTCTCTCTTACATGATATGTATTGAAAATTCTTTTTTCTCAGTTTGCTGGGGCATATTCTGCAGACACAGTATGATGGAGTTGCTAAGGTCCTTTGATATGTTTGTGCTGATGCCATGAGGCGATTTAGAGAAACATTGGAAGAAGCTGAAGACAGTGCCGATGGCGCGGCCTTTGGGAATGCTCCATGACTGAGCTGGGGAGCTCTGCAGTCATGGTGCACCCTGTACTGCTAACTTGGATTTTATTCTGAGAACAAAAAGAACGCATGCTACATTTTCAGCTATCAGAGGCAGATAAGGAAGTGTGGTGGACACTTGCTTGATGACATCCCACTGCATATAAATGAGCTAAATTTGAAGCTTCAGAAAATAGCTTGTTTGTGGCTTAGCTAGGTAGATCAATTTATATTGAAATTGAAACGTTGATAATAAAACATAATGATTTTATACATTATTATAATACAGATAAATAGAAAGAATGTTTTCATGAAAATTGGCCACCAAAAGCACAAGGGAAAATTTAAAGTCGGCTAATGTTGATAGATTTAACACTGTTTTCATCTTATTAAATACCTCAAAACTTGGCGTTAATGATCGTGAATGAACACAGAAGAGAATAAATTTATCTAATCTGAGGCAGAAGTAATTTTGAAATTGGCAACAAGTTGCTTTAAAGCCAAAACCATTTTGTTTTTATAAAGACCTTATTTGTGAAGGTGGGCGAAAACATTTAAGGCTCATGTAATCCCATATGGGAAACCTTTGTGTGTTTGAAATAGCTTGGGTATAAGAATCTATTATTTTTCCATGTGCATGGCTGTGCGTGACATGTAGGTGTGCACAGGTTGGTGTGTGTGAGTCCGTGCATGCCATGGCATGTACGTGGAGGTCAGAGCCGGTCTCCACCTTCCACACTGTTTGAGGCCGAGTCTCTCTGTGGCTTGCTGTAACCAAGCCAACTCCTCCACAAGCTTCTGTGTACTCCCCTTTTCCACATTTTGAACTCACAGTAGGAGCCCCGGGGTTGCCAAAGCGAGGTACTGCACTCACTTTTAAGTAGTTTTAGGGGATTTGAACTCAAGTCCTCACACTTGGTCAGTGAACACTTTACCCATTAATCCATCTTTCCAGTCCCCCAAAACTGGCTTTTAACTATCAATTTTATGGAATATAAACCAGAGAAAATATATCAGAAAGTATTTCTGAGCATATAACCTGAGGTATTTATCTATTCATGTTAGATTTTGAGGGTATAACTAAAAGAGTATAAATTATCACGGTAACTTTTAAATTACATGTTAGTTTGGCATGCAAAGCAATCTGTAATTTTTTTAAAATGCTGATTATGTGTTGAAATTATATTTTGAACATACTGAGCTAAATGCAATATACAAAAAGTGAATTTCACCTCCTTCTTTTTGAAACATTTAAGATGTGAAAACCATAAAAGCTTAAGTCATTTGTGTAGCTGGTGTTATATTTCTGTTGGTCTGCCTTAAAGCACTAGGATCCTGAGTTTCTAGCTACAAATGAAACTCTCTGAATCATCACCCATTGCTATGGGATGTCACATTTTCTGTCAGTCTCTTGCATCCTCTCGCTATTATAAAGCAGGACATCAGTTGATGAAATGCCCAATCTCAGGTCAAGGGTTTAGTCTGGTCACATAAGATCAAAGCTGGATTCCTTGTCCAAGTGTCTAGGAGAGACCATAGCCCACCAACTGGGACCATGCTGTTCTGAGTGGCAAAGGAGAGATTGTGACTGCCTACAGTTCAGAGGAAAGAAGAATTTGGAAGCTTCTGTCTTCCCCAGTCACCTTTCTCATATACTCTTTTCATCTGTGATGTCTTATATAGAGACTTTTTGGGGGCTTGGTTCGGTTGCTTTCTATGTCCAGGACTGTGCTAAAGTACTCAGTCTCGCAGTCCTACAGTGTGAATTAGATCAGCTGATCCTTCAACATCCTTCAAGAACCATGGGTCTACATTTCCATGTTGCCCTAGCATCATCTGAGACTTCAGGAAATACACTGAAAAAATGCCAACCACATTCTTTTTATTATTGAGAATTTCATAATGCATATTAATACGTTTTGACCAAGCCCCCATTCCTCCTCCTCCAATGCCTGCCCCATCTCCCCACCACTTTTCCTCAAAATTTTCTTCTTTTGATATCGTTGTTGTTTTTTAAAATCACCAAGTCCTTTTGGTGCTACCTGAATGTGCATGGTGTGGGACCGTCCACTGGCGGAGAGCTAGCTCCTCTGGGACTGCATCCTTGAAGAAGACAGACCCTCCCAGCAGCCATCGATTGCCAGCAGCTCCTCAGCCAGGGGAATGGGGTTTGAAACTGTTATGTTATCTCTCTCTTGACGGAGGAAGAAGAGTGGAATATGGTTGCAGTTCGCTCTGCACAGGCAGCTGCTGTTGTATTTTTCTCTTATCAGAGCTAACGTGGCCAGAAGGAGGCTTCAGGAATGCTATCATGCTGCCGTCTGAGCTCATTTGTAAGTGCGGCCCTTAGCTAAGAGGTCTACATAAAGCCCGTGCAGCAACATAATGGGGCGTCTGATAAAAAAAGCCATCAAATGCATCTGTGATAACTTTCAGTGGTGTTCGAAGCGGAAACTCTCTCTCCAGGGTGGACAGCGTTTATGCTAATTTCCTGCACCTCGCTGTACACAATTATTACAGGGCATGCGGATGATCCACGGCTGCAATGAAGAAAAATTATTCCAAATGATTATTGATGAGTTAATCAAGATAACCACGTCAACTTTCTTTCCCCACTAATGGTCACATCGGCAGCGGTCCGCAGTCATCAGAATAAAAGAGGCAAATGCTAATGGGCCAGGTAATCAGATCTTAATGAAGAACAGTGAAAAATCTGCTTTTTAAAAACAGTTCACAGTTTCCGTAATCACTGAAGTGGTCAGTGAGTCCCAGGATCGCTCATATTTCATAATGTGCGTTTGCAATTCCTTCTCCGTTTGGTTGGAGTTGGGTTTTCCTAATAGGGGACAGAGCAGAAATAAATGAAGAGGAACTTCTCTTTCAGCTACTGCTCATTTGACAGGTATTCTATGCCTTCAACAGTTCGCCTAGGGGAAGAGATGGCTCGGGAGCTAAGAGCACTCACTACCTGAATATGAGGACCAGAATTTGGACCCCAGTGCTGCCCAGCGTAGCCGTGCGTGTAGACCCTTGCCACCTCGGTGACATAAAGACAGGAGTGTCACTGGGGTTTTGTAGCTGACCGCCTTGCCAAGAATCGGACGTTCCAAGTTCAGCGAGACTCTGCCTCAAAAGAGCATGGCAGAGAGTGATAGAGGAAGACTCTGAATGTCCGTGTGTGTAGGGGCATGTGCGCCTTCACACACACACACACACACACACACACACACACACACACGGAAAAGCCCCAATTTAAAATTAGTCCTTTATGCTTTCTCTCTTATCTATTATTTCAGTTGAATTTGATGAATTTATTTTTTAATATAATATTTTCTATTTATTCTTTGACACTTCTGTACATGTGTTTTGGTCATATGCACCCTCCATTTTTCTCATCTAACTCTCTCTGGCCTTTCCCCAACACATCCCCTCTCCAAACATCATTCATGTCCCTTTTTGTGTGTGTAATAGCTTCCTAAGTCTAGTTAGTGCCACCTGCATGTTCACGGCTGTGGGGCCAGCCTCTGGAGCACGGGCAATACCCTCAAGGAGAAAGACCTCTCCCTCTCCCTCCTTCACCCTCTCTCTATCTGCCTGGTCTCTCAGGAGCCATCAACTACTGGCAGTTCTTCGGCTGGGGTGGGACCTAATAAACCCCTCCCCTATGTCTGCTGGAATCTTGACTGCTTGATCATGTTCCAGCAAACACAGCTACTATGAGTTCATGAACGCAATTAGGATGTCATGCCCAGGACCCAGCATGTCACAGCACTCTTCCCCACCCTTGGGTTCTTACATTGTTTCTGTGCCCTTTCCCGTGATGCTCTCTGAACCTTGCCGGAGGGGGAGATTGGAGGAGATGCACCATTTATGTCTGAGCATTCAAAGCCACTCAGAGCAGCTATGAGCCTCTGTGTTAACCACTGTAATTTCAGTCATGGAAGCTAAGGTTGGCTTTGCAGTATTAATGCCATAATTTTATTCATCACGTATTGAATTTGAAGTTTGTATAGATCTTTGGATTCAGATACCCTAAATGGACCAGCATGATGACATGGGGATGTGACTGACATTAGAAAAGCGGTTTGCACTTGCTCCTTTTGGCTGTCATCACGGTTTGTAGCATGTGCCCGTGTTGCTCTGATACCATAGCCTGTTCTGGGGCATGGCAACCGATTTGAAAATATTCAAGTGTTAGAAGTTGGCCTTGTAACACGCAAGATAGCAACCAAAGAGGACCACCCTCCAAGACACACTGTGCCATAATCAGATTCTTTGGGCACCCGAATGTGAGACATATTGAGAGACATGGGACTGGAAGAGAGGAAAGGCCGTGTGCATAACTCACGGGGCGGCACAGTCGTCAATAAACAAGAGGCAAGATGTGGAAAGGCAGGCCGTGTCTAGTGACAGGAGCAAGTCTTTCTGCCGAGCCACAAGAATGGCAGCCTTGCTGTCTGGTGAATCACGTGGGTTCTCTTAGAGTTGCTGCGGGTGACAGCATCCCCTCTTGTTGGACAGATGCTCAGTGGTTAAGTGAGCTTGCTGCTCTTCCAGAGGCCCGGGTTTAGTTCTCAGCTCTCGCAGCAGCAGATGGCTCATGATATTTGAAAGTTAGCATCTGGGCTACCGACACCCTGTACAAACAAAGCATTCTCTTCCCCCCTCTCTCTGTGTGTGTGTGTGCCCCTGGAGGCCAAAGAGAGCATTAGATCCTCTGGAGCGGGAGCTCCATTCAGCTGTGAGCTGCCGGACATAGATGCTGGGAATCAAACTCGGGTCTTCCACAAGAGATGTACGCCCTCTTAATTGCCAAACCATCCCTCTAGCTTCTTGCAATGTTTCATTTTTAAACCGGTGTTTTTTTTTTTAAGTGTGTCGAGACATTTTTATGAGTTCAAAAGGCCCTCCACAAAAGAAAATACCAGTGGATAATACAGAGTATTCCGTGGTCCCCATCACCAGCCAAAGGAGTATTTCCATATGTGAAGTGGGCCTTTTAGTGAACAGTTCACAAAGTCTATAGACCGTTGTAGTTCCAAGGATTAACATTTGCATGCTTAAAACAAATCCATTGTAGCATTTGTTAAATATCATCTTAAAATACATGGAGACGATGATGTCTTCCCACCTTCAAGACTTTCTCCCTTGCATCTTGGTAAGCTACTTCTGAGCTGAAACGTGAATTGCATGCATGTGCAAGTCCTTGCCATCTTGTTTCATGAGACCTCTTCTCACCAACTCCAACCCAGCTGCTGCTGAGAAACTCTAGGGAAGCTCTACGCAGAGTGGATCCTGTCACCTCAGAGTCAGCAGTAGCCCAGGATCGGCTTCTGGGGAAGTCTGTCTTTCCCCAGAAATCTGGGAGGGCTCACTCAACAATTCTCCAATCAAGCACCAACACCTTAACTCATTAGACAAAGAAGGCTCTGATTGCCTGTTAAGCCAGAGGCTGTGAGAAACAGGCAGATCGGGTAGTGCAGGATTCCAGGGGATAGGATGCTCCTTCCTCATTGAAGCTACTGTCTATGGTTGACTCTGTTAAGTGGAAGCATTCTTACACCATGCTCACAGGGCTGAGATTTTTGCAGGCTAAATTCAAACGATAGGGAGGCTGGAGAGATGGGCCTGAGATTAAGAGCGCTGATGTTCTTGCTGGAGATGTGGGTCCAGACCCCAGATCCCACATGGTGGCTCATGGCTGTCTGTAACTCCAGTTCCAGGACATCCGACGCTCACATCTGTCCTCCATGAGTACAAGGCAGTGCCTAGGGTACACATAGACACTGAGAAACACAAACAAACCAACCAAAAAGTAACGTAGAACAACTATAAAGGACATACACAAAAAATAATAAATAAATTAAAAAAAAACTAAGAACAACAAAAAAAGGAAGTGATGAGGTTAATTAGCTTGGTGGGGTAATATTTCAATGACACACAAATACCCGCAGTGATGTGCTTTCTCTAGCAAGGCTGAACCTCCCCATAACCTCTCCAAACAGCTTCACCAGCTGGGGACCAAGGGTTCAAATGCCTGATCCTATGGGGGGCATTTCTCATTCAAACCACTGCATTCTCCTCCCTGGTCCCTCTAGACCACTCACTCCGGCTTTCAAAATCCTGAGTCTTTCACGCTCTCACCACTGTTTAAAGCCTAAAGTTCAAATCTTTTCTGAGACTCGAGGCATTCTCTTCATTGTAACCCCTTGTAAAATAAAGAGAAAAAAAAGCCAATTATATACTTTTAACATACAATGGCACAGATTATGTCTTACCATTCCTAATGGGAGGAATAGGGGAACGACGAGAAAACACTGAACCAAAGCGAGATAGACCCAGCAGGGCAAATGCCAGATCCCGTAGCTCCATGTCGCTTGCCTGGGACTTTAATGTCACAGGCTAAGGCCCTTCCAGCTTTGTTGCTTACAGGATGTGGCAAGGATTTACCCAGAGAGCCGTCTCCCTGGTTCAAAAAGTATGCCTTTTGTCATTGTTATTTCTTGTTTTGTTTCTTCTGTGTATTTATTTAGTTTGCGTGTGTATGTGTGTCACGAATGTGCCTTGTTGCACATATAGAGGTCAAAGAAAAATTGGGGGGGGCAGTCATTTCTCTTCTGCTGTGTGGGGTACAGTTAGAGAACTCCGGTGTCATCAGGATCGGTGGCGAGTGCCTCTACCGGGTGAGCCATCACGCCAGCCCCTCCGCTACCTCTTCATGTAGTCCGCGCAGCTCTTGAAGCAGAAGTTTTCGGTGTTAACTACTTTCCAAATTGCAAACGATGTGAGTTTTCACAGCCGACGGGCGGACTCCGTGGGAGACGTCAGCTCGGAGCTGCCTCAACGGTAAAAGCCTTCCAAGCTTGTCTGAGACTAAGTGCATGCTCACTTCTACAGCGGCAAGGCTATCAAGGCCCTTCAGTGTGCTTAGAGAGAAAGCGGTGAGACTGAGGTGACAAGGATTGAGGAACAGTCACAAAAGATGGAAATTAGCACAGGGAAATCAGTCAGGCCCTCAGAGGACGAAGCCGTGCTGGATGTCACACTTCATAAATGCTAACTAGCTCGTCCTCTGACACCAGGAATCTGATGACTCTAAGCTAGGTAGAGCAAAAGGAGCAGGCAATTTATGCTAGCTCCGAAATCCCCTCCATTTAGCAGGTGGCTTATTATCAAAGTTCCTTTCTCTCAGACTTGATATCTGTATGGTCAGTAGGTCTTCTTCTGTCCCATGGCCTCATCTTGGCTCTTACCCTGGAACTTGGGGACCAAAGGAGAAAGAATGGATGCTTCCGGCAATCAATAGTGTGCCAATTCCAGCAAAGAAGGCCCTTGTGCAAATGAGTCAGAAGGGCAAGTGTCTATGTGAGAAAACTAGCAAGCACAGGATGGCCGCCGGTGATATATGTCTTCCAAAGACCTGTGACATGAACTGTTAGGGAAGGACACCAAACTCAACCCCTTCCAAGGCCAGACTGAAGGAGATGGAACTTTTGCACCTTCAAAAATACTCTATCTAAGTCTGTTGGCTGTTCTCTCTTTTCAGACCACAAGTAGGCACTCCCTGCCAGAGGTGGTATCCACAGTGTGTTCTCAGGACCAGTTGCTCCCAAGCGAGGGATGCAAGCAGAGCTGGAAATTCTCAAGGAGAAATGTTTAGGACTTGTTTCTCTTTCTACTGCATCCAGCACAAGGGAGCCAGTGTCTTAGCCGGCAAAGCTAGGGATTAGGTGTATAGATCTGGATCAAGATTTTCCCTGGGACGAGCCTCTTAGGGGAGAGTTTGTATCTGATTAATGGAGGGAAAACACATCCCATGTAATTAGGAGGTGGAATGTCCCTATTTGAGAGCCCTTGGCTTCTGGGAACTCCCATAGTGCTCCTAAACTTGAACTCCTTCCTTGTCACCCACACTGGGACTTGGTCCTCAGGAAAACAGTGAAGTTCAAAGGTGCCTGCTCCAGGCAGTCAATAAGTCTCCTAGTCTTTCTGCATTACTCAGACTTAGTCACCGGGCATTCACTAAGCATCCACTGTGAGCATCAACAAGGCTGTTGGCTTGTGTCAGCGATGGGCCTGCCCTCTTCGACTGCCACGACTTCCAATGTCTATATCGTGTTTTGTAGATCCCGACAATGCAACAGGGCTGGGCACTAACAGTGAAGGCCAGAATGAGCTCAAGGGTATTGCATTATTGCTGGAAGAGTGCTCCCATTAATAAAAGCGGGCATTGTGTAATGTCATTCACTCATTACTGTACCCGAGATGATGCAATGTAACACTGGCCCTTGGTTCACCCATACTAAATGGGAGAAACGAGGCTGATCCATTGAACCCCATGCAGCCTTACACCAAGAATCATAAAAAATCAGAGCTGGGTAGGGGATGAGAAAGTATCTCACCACTTTGTCTTTGTTCCGACAATGGAGAATCTGAGGCTCACGCTCTTCTTCCTTGAATCTACCAGTTGGAATTTGGCCAAAGTGCTTGTTTCTGCTCACAGAAGCAATGTTTGGAGACAGATTGGGTCCGGTGCCATCTGCTCCCACTCCCGATAGACTAGAATCTAGAACAGTTCCCAGTCATCTAGTGCAAACGATCCGTGTTATCACCATACTAGATCCAGGAATCCTCTCCCTGGGGATACAGGCATGTGGGACAAAGGTGGGAAAAAGAAAAATAATCATTGTTTTCTTATAATTTCTTCTGATTCATCACTGCATTAAGATAAACTCTCTAATCTCGGATCTCAGACCTCCAGGGTGTAGGCCCAGCCCAGTTGCTGGATACTGAGCTATGAATGTTGTCCAGCTTTGTAACAAGCTGAAAGGCATGTTGATGTTGGACCATTTGACAATGACATAGTCCCCACCAGGGCTTGCACCTGTGTGTTTATCTGCCTTCTGCCTCCTCTCCTTATAGGGGCAGCAGGCAGGTCTGATCAGCTATACACAGTGAACTCAGGCTACACGATGCATCATCAAGACATTGATCATGTTGTTCATAGTACACTTTTAAAAGTTTAGGGTTTACTGGAGTATTTGCAACTGTGTGCGTGTGTGCGTGTGTTGGCACTCGTGTGTGTGCGTGGGTGTATGTGCTGGTGCTCTCGGAGGCCAGAGACCTCAGACCTATCAGAGCAGAAGTTACAGATCCTTCTGAGTTGCCTGATACAGGTGCCAGGAACCAAACTCAGGCCCTCTGCAAAGGCAGTATGTGCTCTTAACCATGGAGCCATCTCTCTGGCTCCAACAACTCACTTTTGTCTGAATTATTTGAGTCACTGTGGGATTGACTATACATAAGAACTTCCCGATGAGTTATTTTTGGCTTTGTCCGATGAAGACACACTTGGTTCTGCTGGAGATAGCCTAAGAAGACAAAGACGGTGGCAATGACACCTGTCTCTAGTGATGTTCTCAACTAATGACTACTGAAAACATCCTGGGTGCCCAGAGCCAAATGGATCTGCTGACCCAAAGTTGGCCACCCCGAGTATACTGGAGTGAGATCTATTTTCTTGGGACCAAAACGTTTAACAGGACCGTGGAGAGTGCCGGAAGGGACACTGGAAGTTACCAGAGGTGGCTCTTGTTTTGGAAAAGGGCCTCCTGTGTTTATGTAATACAAAGTTTTGAAAATAGAAAACTCTGGTCAGAAAGTTAGAGGCTACGGGAAGAAATAGAAATGAAACGCTTCCTCCTGCCTCCCCCTCAGTCTTGTAAAAATAGTCAGGCTTCCTTTTCCACTTATAGATGGACAGAGCTGCCAGGCAGCTGGCGGGGAATCGTGAGGTTGAGGGGAGCACAGGCAGGGCTGGCAACTGAGTTACCGTCTCCTGAATGCAAGCTCGCCTTCAAGGGAGGCTTTGGTTCAGGAAATGGTGTGATCGCCAAGGCCGCATACGGGACAAGGAGTGCTTGGCTCAGTGCTAGAACTCTGCTAGACTCCGCTCCAGCATCTCTGGCCAAGGGAATGGAACTCATAGCTTCTGCTCACTACACAAGAGTGTGTGTGTGTGTGTGTGTGTGTGTGTGTGCGTGCGCATGTGTGTGTGTGTGTGTGTGAGAGAGAGAAGCCTTATTTCATCCTTTCATGTTTTAAATAAACACATATTTAACTTTTGCTTCTAACCTGTGCAATTCGTTATGCTTGTTGGGAATATGATGTGGGATGGCTGTTTGGCCCATCCTTGAGTTTCACAATTGACAGAGATACAAGAAATAATAATAATAATAATAATGAAGTTGGGCTATCACCAGCTCCCTGAAGAAAGACAGGAATAGAAAGTCAGAGGAACGTAGATCAGGGAAGGAGTTGGCTGAGCTCTGGGGAGTGGAGTGGGGCTCCACCTGGGGAGTGGGAGGAAAGGTGAGGGTGAGCATTCTGGGCACAGGGAGCAGCATGCGCAAAGGCATGAAGCCCCAAAGCACGGAGGCACGTTTGGAAAACTGGGGTCTGCTAGTTATAGGCAATGGAAGCAACGAGCTGAGCAAACAGGAAGCGAAGCAGAGAGGAAGGTCTGAAACACCAGGCAAAGACTCTGGTCTAAGCAGACAAGGAGAATCACTGCCAATTTCATGGCAGGGAAATGAACTGCAGTAGAAAAGGTTTTCCTTCAGACAGGTTTAGGAAGACAAGAAGGAGGAAGCTGTTTTAGGAAACCATGATACCAATCCAGGCCGCAGGAAAATAAGAGCCCAGAAGGCGGAAACAGGAAGAGAAAGGCCGTACACTGAGTGAGATGTGGATGCAGGAGATTGCTGGATGGAAAAGGTTAGACGTGGGGTTGGTCAGGCAGAACAGTTTGCCACTCTGTTGAGTAAGAAGGGTTAAAAGAAGACTCATTGTCATGAAGAACTTCTCCAGGGCCCCTGGAGAATTGATCCCTAGAGCAGTCTGAGAGAAAACTATTGGTGAAAAGGGCTTTTGAAGGTGACAGATATGGAGGCTCAGTGAAGCAGAGACCTGCTATGAGAGAAGTTATAGTTGGGTGTGGGGGGGGTCTTAATTACTCTTTCTGTCACCGTGACAACTGTGACCAAAGCAGCTTCAGAGAGAAGCTGTTGTCCCTTACAATAGGGAACTCATAGGTGCGGGAGCTTGAGGCTGCTGCTCACCTAGCATTTGTTTTTTTTTTTTAAAATATTTATTTATTATGTCTACAATATTCTGTCTGTGTGTATACCCGCAGGCCAGAAGAGGGCACCAGACCCCATTACAGATGGTTGTGAGCCACCATGTGGTTGCTGGGAATTGAACTCAGGACCTTTGGAAGAGTAGGCAATGCTCTTAACCTCTGAGCCATCTCTCCAGCCCTCACCTAGCATTTGTATTCAGGAAGCTGAAAGTGTTCGCATTCTCCAATTCAGTTCAGTTTCCTCTTTCTGATGGAGTCCAGGACCCAGATCCAGGGAGCAGTGTAACTCTCCTTCAGGATGAGTCTGCTCATTTCAGTTAACCTGGTCTAGATAATCCCTCACGGACATGCCCAGAGGTTAACCTGGTCTAGATAATCCCTCTCAGACACACCCAGAGGTTAACCTGGTCTAGATAACTCCTCTCAGGCATGCCTAGAGGTTAACTTTATTTAGATAAAGTATGCCCAAAGGTTTGTGTTCTAGCTGATTCCAGACCCTGTCAAGTTGACAGTCAGCCCTAGTCATCCAGGGAGACAAGAATAATGAGGAAAGAATACCAACCACAATGAAGAAGTAAGACAATGAATGGATTGGTTGTGTGGTCCGGATTGTAACTACAGAGGTTCTCAGAAGCAAGAGAGCAAGAATGAGTCTCCAGAGGAAGCCATGTATGAAGGGTTTTTAGTCTGAGGTTTGGAAGGATGGGAGACAGAAACGTGGGTGTCAACCCAGAGATGGACAGTCATGTCTGTAAGGGAAGAAAGACTCATGTGGAGCTCAGCAAAAGTCCTAGCACCAGGCCAGGTGGTGGTGGCGCACGCCTTTAATCCTACTAGGGAGGCAGAGGCAGGCAGATCTTTGTGAGTTTGAGGTCAGCCTGGTCTACAAGAGCTAGTTCCAGGACAGGCTCCAAAGCTACAGAGAAACCCTGTCTTGAAAAACCAAAGAGAGAGAGAGAGAGAGAGAGAGAGAGAGAGAGAGAGAGAGAGAGAGAGAGAGAGAGAG
>NW_026067892.1:14189522-14291375 GCF_014885135.2 Alexandromys fortis | reverse complement strand
GAGAGAGAGAGAGAGAGAGAGAGAGAGAGAGAGAGAGAGAGAAAGGGGGAAGCAGAGAAGTGGGGAGAGAGGCAGAAGCGAAGCTGCCTCTCCGAGAGGAAGATGGAAAAGAGAGAGAGCTCAGGCCGGAAGCTGAAGATCAGCCTGCCTCAGCGGATGGGGGAGAGAGTGGGCGTGGCTTGTCTCTTAAAGGGACCAATACCATAACATTCCCAGGTCTTCCTTATAATAAAAAGCAGATTAGATCTCTTAAAAGGACCAAAACCATAACAGGCATGACACACAGTCTACTTTGTTTGAGGGTCTCCCATATTTAAATGATGTCCCTTCTATAGAAGAATAGTTTTCTTGCGACTACAACTGACCACCACATTTCTTGGTTTATTTTGAACACGATCTCCTTCCAGTTTCTCTGTATGCCCTCTACTCAACCTTCCTCCAAAAGACACACACACAAACACACATGCACACACAAACGTCTTTATATTTTCTAGATCTGGGAGAAGATAGTCAGGGGCCTGCTCCAGAATTCATTCCCAGCTCAGCCCCTTTACAACAGAGCCCTCGAAGGGCTTCTTCCAGGACAAAGCAGTGTGGGCAGTCTGGGTGGGAAATCTATAAAACGGAGGCTCAAACATACCCTGAACGTGACCTCGTTGGCCCAGCCCTCTCCTTGAAAATGTTCCTGCTCTCCGCTGATGGGATCTGCCGGGAAAAGCAAAGATCTTTCTCCCTCTCCTAACTTCCTCTTGCAACATTCTATCTCCCGTCCCTAGCCCTGGCGTGGAGTCTACAGAGCAACTTTATCTCTTGCAGATCCGCCAGACGCGGGGTCTTCTGATAGGCTAGTTCGTGATCCAAGGCCCCAGGCACTCAGGTGGCCACCCGCCTTTATCTGAGTCCTTCCTAGCCAACAGTCACTGATAAGTGAGGCATACATATTCATCAATAACTAAGAGCCGAGCTCTTCACGTGTGAATGGCATTCTTCTTTATCTCTAAGAGCTGCTGAGAATTTAGGAACCAGACTCTTGTTAGCACTCAGGCTTCACCTCGGGTGCGTCTCTGATGCTGATGGAGCACCTAGGTCTTTTCTTGTTAGTGGAGTTATTCGAGCCAGAGCCTGGGTTTTGTCAGCCCCAGCAATCTAAGCACATCATCCACTTACCAATTAAATAGACAATATTAACTAATTACAATTAAATAGTCAGGAAAAGCCGATTTATTCAATGTAGTGACATTGGGTAAAGGATGGAAGAGGCCCAGCAAGCAACCCCTCTCCAAGTCCATGTTCAGGACCATGTTATGAGGCTTTGATCTAAGCAATAGCTAAGCAGTCCTAGTCAAGGTATACTCAAACTCACCATTGATCCATCATTGTCTCAACTTTCAGGCTCTCACACAAGGTGGCCTGGCAACTTGTCAAAACTGTGTGAAAATTCTCTCCAGGAGATAAGCTCTCCATTGGCTGATACCAGGGCTCTAGGCCTTTTCTTCCCCAAAATGAGACAGCTAGCAAAATCCCAATTTCATGGGGGTCTGTTGTCTCCAATAGTCTTAAAGACCAAGGGAGGGCACAAGATCCTCTTAGAATTTTTCCATTTCCTTCCAGGATGGTTAGAACCCCATCTTCAGACAAAGGTTTGATGGGGCAGGGACAAAATGCTCACATCGGTCTCGGGGTGACAGGCATTTTTACTTTGCTTAGTGTTCTGGTAGAGCGCGGGAAGGAGGCAGGGGCAGCCCCTGAGCCCTCAGGTAGACGGATGTGCAGGGAAGAGGCTGCAGTAGAGAGACGTCCTGTCTAACTAGCTGGGTTGTCTCTTACTTCCTGGATCTCTCTCTTCTTGTTATAGTTGATTCTGGTAGTACTAAGAGTAGTACAGTCAGAGGAAGTAGGCACTTCCTGTAATATCTGCCCCAGGCCCTTGAGGCAGGGTCTCTCACTTCCAGTGAACCCCAGAATCCTCCTGTCTCCACCAACACCCAAGGCTAGGATTACAGAGGTGCGTATGGCCATGCCTATCTTCTTCGGGGGATTCAAACACAGATGCTATGCTTTCACAGAAAACATCCCCAACCCCTTTTCACTTCTCTTTCCTATTACTCCCACTCCCTTGTCCCCTCCTTTCTCCTTCCCTTGCTCCTCATCTTACCCGCCACCCTCATCATCAGCCCCATGCTGGCCACACCACCTTTGTCATCCTCTTCCTTCATCTTCTCCTTCACCCCATCTGCGCGTTGAGGGGGAAAAGACCAGTTTAGAATGCTCTATGATGTCCACTGTGGTTTGAAATAGGAATGCCCCACATAGGCTTCTGGGTTTGAACACTTGGTTCCCTGTAGGTGGCACTGTTTGGGAAGGTTTAGAACCTGTAGGTGGTGGAGCCTTGCTGGGAGACGTCCGTCACTGGGGGGAGGCTTTGAGGGTTCATAACCTGGTCCTACTTCACGTTCTCTCTCTGTCTCACATCTGTGGATGGAAATGTGATCGGCCAGCTTCCTATGGCTGGCACCATGCCAGGCTTTCCTTGCCAGGATGGACTCTTCCTCCAGAGTCATGCAGCAGAAGACAGTCTTTCTTCTACAAGTTGTTTTTAGTCCTGGCGTTCTGACCCAGCGGCAGGGAAGTAACTAGTAGTGTCCTAATTAGCTTCAGCGCTCAACTTGACACAGCCTAGAGTCACCCGAGGGACTGCCCAAATCAAACAGACCTGTGGATGACCGTAGGGTATCGTCTTGATTGCTAACTGATGGAGGAGGGCCCAGCCCACTGTGGGTAGCACCATTCCCTGGGCAGACGGTCCTGGACTTCCTAAGAAATCTAGCCAAGCACGAGCCTGTGAGCGAGCCAGTAAGCTGTGTTCCTCCATGGTTTCTACTTCAAGTTCTTGCTCGAGTTCCTGCCCTGACTTCCCCCGGTGGTGGACGGTGACCTGGTAGTCAAAATCCTTCCCCCCACTACCTTGCTTTTGGCCACAGTGTTTTATCTCAGCAACAGAAAGGGAACTAGAACGCATGGTAGCCTTTCATATTCATTGTTCATTTGAAGGCCGAGCTGCCAGCTTCTCTGTAACTCTGATTGGCGTTACATCTGGACCTGAGCACACATACAGTTCGCTTAGTGGCTTTTTGCACTGGAGATGATTATGTTCCGACCCCAATATGATGCCTACAGCTTTATAAACTTGGGGAAGTTGGTGAATTTTTCAATGCTACAGTTTTCTAGAATTACCTGGAGAGTAAGAACAGGTTTTGTAAAATCAATGGAAAGCAAGTGGTGTGTGCAGTCCAAAGCCTGATACCATAAGCATGTGGTCAACGATGCCTTAGGTTCCAATAGGGTGAGCTGCTTTTAAGACTCCCCATGGGAATATTAACAAACTCATGAACATTCTTCCCTGGTCCTCTGGCATACTTTGCCCCTCCCCACACACACTGAGTTGACTCAATTAGAAGAAATGCCGAATCAACACCAAAAGGGCTTGGGTGAAATTTTCATAGACATTTCATTTCTAGTCATCTCCAAAGAGAAGTGCCATAATGCTGGAGATTAATATCTGATCTTTAAAATTTTTCCTTGGCTTAGTGGGTAAGGGTGAACTCTGTCAAGTCTGACAACTTGAGTTTAATCTCTGGGACCTGCATAGTAGAAGGGCGAATCAACTCCTGAAAGTTGTCTTCTGGCCTTCATAGAGTTGTACCATGGTGTGTGTGTGTGTGTGTGTGTGTGTGTGTGTGAGTGTGTGTGTGCTCATGCTCACACACTCAAGCATTTCACCGTATAAGAACTCTGTAACATTTAATACATACACATACATACATATGCACACACATATGAACAGTCATACACACACACACACACACACACACGGGTTTGATTTTGTGCAGGGCTCGTGTTGGTTCCCTTAGTTGTAAGCCCATGAGCACAATGACTGCATCGTGCCCAGAAAACAGTGTCTCATAGCGTTGCTCCCGGGCCTCCAGCTCTGACATCCTTCCTGCGCCTTCCTTTGGGATGTTCCCTGAGTCTTCGGAAGCTTGGTATAGATTTCCCATTTGGGGCTGAGCTCTCGCAGTCACTCAGTCTCAGCACTTTGACAAGTTATGAGTCTGCGTATCGACAGCTGCCCACTGCGAAAAGAAGCTTCCTCGAGCGGTTTTGTGAGCAGCACCATCTATGAGCTTAAGCATGAATCTTCAGAAGGCAGTTTGACGAGAAGTCCAGTCGACAAAACACTTCTTTTTTTCTAATATACACGGTGCTAATATACTAATATACACAGTAATGTACATATGTATACAAATGGTACTGCCTGATGAAAGGACATTTTCATATTTCATACGAGTACATGTTGTATGTTGACTGTACCGCCACACACCCTACCCCCTTCTCGCCTCTCCTCCCTTCTGTTAGTCCCTTTATTCTCTAGATGGTTTCTCTTGAACAGTTCTGTAATATATTCATGCATGATTTTATGTTTCTTTATAAACCTTGGAGCTATAAATGAGAGCAAAAATTACAGTATTTTCCTGAGATTGACTTAATTTGCTTAATATGATAATCTCCATTTGCATTCTTTTTTTTCCTTGAAAGAGCATTACTTTGTTCTGTTTTATGATTGAAAAATTGACATATACATATATGTGTGTGTATGTGTGCATATATCACATTTTCTTTCTTTTGGTGTATGTGTGGGAGCATGTTCGTGTGTGGAGGGTACACACGTGCACGGGTGTGGAGGCCAGGATTCAACCTTGAGGGTCATTTCTCTGGAGTCATCCTCCTTGTTTTGTAGAGACAGAATTCCTTACTGGGACTGGGGATTCATTGATTATACTAGGTTGGCCGGCCAGAGATTCCCAGGGACCTCCCTGTCTCCAGTGTCCCAACGCTGGCATTACAAGTGGGTGCGACCACACTGTTATAGAACTTAGAGTCATGTCTAAGAAGAAGTCAGTTTTGGCCAACCATGCTTGATAAGCCAATTAAAAGTCAAGCTAGTAATAAGAAGCAGAAAAGTATTTATTCAACGTGACCCCATTGGGAGGAGAGACAAAGAGACCCAGTGACCCTTTTAGTCCATCTTCAGGGTTCTGAAGTAAGGTTAAATATATANTGAGATCCAAGCATTCCCTGTCAAGGTGTGGTTCTACTCACCATTGACCCATTATTATCTCTGCAAGATTATATTTCATTCCCGATAGAAGAATTTCTGGGAGAAGTTTCTTGAGCCATTGTTCTACTAGCCTGGTAGCCAAAGAGTCTCTCCAGAATACATACATTTCTGCTGGTTACAGCACCGGGCTGTTTTCCATGGGCATTGACTCTAACACAGGGCGTTATGCTTGCAAAACAACACCTTACTAACTGAGCCTTTTCCTTAGACCCCATATTCCACATTCCCTTCCATCCTTCCTCTGCGGGACACCTAGGCTATTTCTATAACTTGGTGAACGGAGCTGCGGCAAACACTGTTGTGTATCACTGTGATGTGTTCACTTGGAATCCTTTGCGGGGAACACCCAGGAGTGGCTGAGCTGGGTCCTGTAATAGAGCTTTGTTTAGGTTTTTAGAGGAACCTCCAGCCCCCCTGCTTTCTAACTACCCAGAAAGCCTTTCCGAACCCTGAAGGTTCTCAGTTTTTGCTCCTGTCAGGCAAAAATATTGAAATAGGGTAGTTATGAGAATCCAATGAGCAAGTGTTCATTTGTTTGTTTGTGTGTGTGTTATATGCTTGTGTCTGTGCACACAGATGTGTACGTGTGTGTGTTCATTTATGTGCTCGTGGAGGCCAGAGGTTGGCACCACGGTATGATTCTCTACAATTTTCTACATTATTGTTGAGACAGGGTGTCACTGAGCTGGAGTACGCCATTTCAACTAGACTGGCTCTGCAGATGGAGGCTCCTGTCATCTATTAGTCTCTACCCCCAATAATGGTATCACAGGTGCCCAGGGAGATGCCAGGCTTGATGTGGGTGCCGAAATCCAATCTCAGGTTCTCAGGATAGGCATCAAGCACTTGATCCACCAAGTCATCTCCCCAGTGCTAAAGGAAAAAAAAATTATGAATTAATGTGTCCAGTTCCTGAAAAACAGTGATAAATGAGAACAATTTTTGGCCACTTTTAATTGCCACTATTATCTCCATTTTACCGATAAGCTTGTAGACTGAGTGGAGAGACAGGTGGAAGAAGGACATTCTCTATAGGTGAGGCAAGATGTCACAATGAGTTAGAAAAGTATTGTCCCAACTTTAGGATCTGCCAAGTCTCTAAACTGGAATCAGCAGCTGGGGATTTCCAGGGTTTTAAGGCCCCGCCTCTTCTCTCAGGTCTGTTCTGATCTTTCCTACGATTGTCGAAGTTGTTCTGAGAATTGACACATGACTCTTCCTGACTCTTTTCTGGAGCAAAAGCTCAGCTTCTGCTGGTAGGCTATCGCCAACAGCAATATTATTTCTAGAAGGATAGTCCTTATCTCCATGGCTGCTTTCTAAAGCAAACAGAGAGGAGAAAATAAAAGAGCACCCTTTCCACGCCGTGTCATGGAGACACAGAGATGGCGCTTGCCTCTGCGGTCCCAAGAGCTTTTTGCATGCTCCATTACCTGCAGCAGCGGTTGGCTGGGTTCCTCTCGTGTGGCCTGACCTTTAGACCGGAGCCTTTAAAATACAAGCCCAGCACCTTCCGCGGCCAGGCTGCTTAGGAACAAACTCACGGACACGCTGTGTCTGCCTGCTTATGCATGTGCAAAGGGAGATTAAGAGTCCTCTTTGACATCAGCAGGCTGGGAGCACAGTCGGTTATGGCCCCTCTATAGATTAGGACCTCCCTATGGACTGATGGCCTCAAATGACATTAGAGTACCAGGCGCCTCCTTCTCTAGCGACCACATGTGATGATGTTTCTGTGGTAGAGAGGTTCTCTGCCTTGGATGGAGTCCTGGCTGAATAATGAACAGAAAGAAAGTGGGGGCCTGGCACTGGTTTGCACACTTCTGTGACATCTGTGTCTTATACTTTATGTTTTGTTTACAGCCTCATATAACCCAGGCTGGTCTTGAACTTGCAGTATAGCCTAAGCTAGCCTTAACTTTCTGTTCCTTCTGCTTCCATTTCACCAGTCCTGGAATCGCAGGTGTATCTTACCACACCTGGTTTTAGACAATGCTGGGAACTGAACCCAGGACCTTGTGCTTGTCAGGCACGCGCTAGACTAACTAAGCCACAGCGCTGGCCCATTGCCTCATGCTTGATTCTATTTGAATCTAGACACTGGCATGTCTGCTTTAAGAACAAAGAACTCTTTGCCCAGCCCTGCCCTCCTCTCTTCTAGAAAGGAAGCGAGATTATAAACTTGCCACGAATTCTTATGCTAAAAAACCATGATGTCCAGATAAGAACAGCCTTACAGTGTGTGGGGGAGCAGGTACTCACAGAGAGATCCATTCATTCAGACACTTTTTAGTTTATTATTTTATACTCTGTTTTACCGTCGTAACTTTTTAGAGGCCAAGTCTTGCTATGCCTTGAATTTATCGGCTTCCTGCTCAGCCTTCCCACCAAGTACCTGGAGGACAGGTCTTTGCAGTTACACCTGGTTTGGCTACATTTTAAATAGCATGTTTACCTTCATTTATTTCTTTCCATTTATGATAAACATCGGCAAGAGAAACATTTCATTAGGATAAATGAATATAAGGCATGTTGCAGCGGCCCGAGAAAAGAGATCGTCATGGGATGTAGCATATCGTGGCCGATGTTAGGTTTCACAGGGAAGATAACACTTGACCTGTGTTTTACAGGAAGAGAGAGTTTGGTGCGTAGAACTGATGTCACCCACAAGTTAGTGTGTCATTCACACAGTGGCTAGGCCACTTTGTAATTATGATAGGGCTGGCCCGCGTAGGACATCTTAAACACGACATAGAAACTGACGTCACCGGCAGATCTAGGTGAGAGAGGTTGTGATAATGTTTTCAGAGGTCTCTGCTCTCCACAAGCCCACAAAGCTATTACTCCCAGTCCTGTGCCTGTGGGGTGGAGATGAGGGATCTTCCTTCTCAGCCTCATTCTGATCCCCACCTTTTCTTTCTTTCTTTCTTTCTTTCTTTCTTTCTTTCTTTCTTTCTTTCTTTCTTTCTTTTTCACCTTTAAAATTTTCTCCTGTCTTCATTTGATCCATCTTTTCCCTATGTCGTCTTCCATTCCTGTTGTTGGTCCCCAGCATCCACTTGATAATGTCTCAGTCTGAAGAGAAAGTGGATTTTGCTTTAGAGGAAGCAAAGTTATGATGTCGTTGTTAAAACTCCCAATTCGGGGTGGGCTTTCCCAGGGAAGGGTGCTCCAGTGGGTTGTCTAGTACCGAATGCTCAGCCCTGAAAAGCAGACATACAAGTAACATTGTATGGACTAAAGGGGTTATATTTAGGAGTGAATATATGTATATATTCAAATTTAGTTTAGTTCAAAGATAGGCCACAGATCCTGCTGCTGGAAAGTTCTAGAAGGACTGAGCACATAGCATGAGAGAGCTAGTTCAACTACAGTCCTCCTGGGGATCATTTCCAACTTTCTGAATCAAGATTCTCATCAGTAGATATGGTTGATTCGGGACTGGCCCATAACTATTTACAGGAGCTGGTCTAGGCCCTCACCATCTTTTGTCCCACACATCGGCCATATCTCAAAGCATAGAGTGTGTCTCCCTGGCAACCCGAGGTGGAGGCTATTGCTCTATGAAGCCCCAGCCTCTCCAATTACTTTTTGCAAGTTGTTTCTAAGGTGCTTTCCCAGTACCCCAGGTTCCTGCGCTCAATATCACTCACCTTCCTGTTTTAGTTTTCTCTGGATATACATTGGTTGATTGACACTGTCAACCTGCCAGGATTTAGGATCACCGGAGAGGCAAACCCTGGGCATGTCCCGGAGGGACTATCTAACTTAGGTTCACAGAGATGGGAGGATTCACCCTAAACCTGGGGAGCGCCATCAGGATCAAGGACTGCATAAAGAGAACGAGAGGGCCGAGCACCACTCAGTGTTGACGTCTCTCTGCTCCAACAGTGGATGCAATGTGACCCACTGCCTCTAGCTCCTGCCACCGTGGATGGGCTACACCCTTGAATCGTGAGCCAACATAAACCAGAGCGTCCCTAAGTAGCCTTTGTCGGGTATGCTGTCAGTGACAGGAGAAGGAACAAATGCCATGCTCACTGCTCTGTTCTCACTCCTGTGAAACTCGCTCTCCCAAGCCAAGGTGTTCCCTCTTGGGAACATCTCTTCCCAAATCCCCAGCCAGAATTACACATTCTCCCCTCTTCTCTCCGGAGCAAGGTGGCGCGTTTAAGTTACCACCATCACCTTGTTCGGTCACGAGGAGCTGGCGTTTCTCCACCTGCGTATGAGCTCTGCGGACGCAGAGGTTTGTTTTCATATTTTACATTCTACAACTGCCCTGCCCGACCACTACTCCTCCAGGGAAGTGACCTTTTCATTGTGTCTTTTGCTCATGCCCAGCGTAGATCTATCCAGAAAACATCACGGCTTTGATTTGTCTTTATAAACATCACGGTATATATTGAGTGCTCAGAAGCGGCTTCACCATCAAGTTAGGTGAACTGGGTGACTCCTTAGAGAGCAGCGAGCTCCGAGCTTCTGTGATTCAATTTGGAAAAAAAAAATACGTCTTGGACCAGTTTTCTTTTTCTCCAGATGTCCTGGCAGCTGGGGAAAGTTGGAAAGAAACAGGGGTGGGGTGGGAATCACCTGTCCACCAGGAATTATGGAGACCTGAGGAAGGTGGAGGCAGTCCAAGGAATGGAATCAGGGCCATTCATCTTTCAAGGGGCCGGCCCTCCTGCATGTCATATCACCGTGTCAGCACGCAACAACAGCTTCCTCTCCTTGCCAGCAGGGCCTCACAATATCACCTTTCATTCTGGAAAACAGCAGCTGCGGCTCAGCCTGGGAACAACACCACTTCTGTGCTGGGAGCCCAGTTCCTAGGTGCTCTAATCACTTCCAAGATAGCATCTCTCTCCGGTTCTCAGAATACTGCCCGGAGGGAGGGCGGAGGCTCGCATTGTTCTGGGACTATTTTGCATACAGTACAAACAAGACAAGGGCAGGTTAAATGATTTGTCCTTGGTCATGTATGAGTCAGAGGTTGGGGCCAGCCAAAGAAGCGTCTTCATTCTCAATCCATTGTTCTGTCTTGATCCTACTAAGCCTCCCATTCTATGGTAGCACTAGTGGGGAAAACCAAACGGGCTGTGCTTGGTGGGGCTGTCCTCCCTTCCCCAAATGGCAGCGTGGGCTGTGGACTGAGAGAGTCCCACACAGGGCAAGCATGGTAGCGGCTGAGTCTGCGCATTCTTCCAGTCAGCACATAGTTTTGGAGACTTCTGCATGCCAGGTACTCCGCTGTCTGGAGGGAATGTTGTGTTGAGCATGGCTGTCATTGCCCCTGCCTTCAAGGAGTGTCTCTTTCGGTGATATCATACACATTATGTAGAGAAAGACAAAACCTACAATTGTCATAATGCATCCGTCATCTTTTAGAAGGCTGAACGGATCCATTGAGAAGATTCTTATTTTTTAAAACATTTTTTTTAACCTTCTAACAGGGTAGTCAAGACTCATTGCACTTCTTCCTCAGTAGATTTTCCACTTCCAATGGCTTCCAACAGTCCCCACTACGACAATCCCCACTATGACAATCCCCACTATGACAGTCCCCAGGACGTCTCATAAGCACAGCATGCTGTCACCTGGACTAGATGGTCCTTCTTTGGCTGCTCCAGGGTAAATTACTGTGGTGTGGCTGAAGTGGCCTGAAAGGGCCTTGTTTTCAGTAAGCAGAACTTAGAGCAGTGTGGAGCTGGGGTGGAAGTCATTTTTAGGATGCTGAAATGCCTGGTTGGTAAGCAAAGGAGCCGTAAATATGGCTGTTACAGCATCTCTTACTATGGTCGAGTATCTTGGCATCTTAGCCAGTGCAGTGGAGAGACCACTGGATTGGGAGACTGGCTCTCAGGGCTATAGTCTCTTCTAGACTCCTCTAGTTTCTCTAGTCACAGTGTGACTCTAACCTCTGTTCTCCTTGGTCACCTAAGGAGGCAGGATTAGCTTCAGAACAGGGCTATCCTACAGCTGTGGTACCTGATGTCACTTGTATGTTTGACAGACATGCACACATGTGTTAGGCATGCACATGTGCATGTGTGTAGTAGCATGCTCCTTAACAACTGAACAAACTCTTAAGAATACTGACTTCTTCTAGCTATCCAGCAGATCAGCACTAAGGAAGGGTCCTACACTTCTGATTCCACATCGGTTATGATGCTCTCTGTCCAGCATGGAACATAACCTCCCCACCAGCACCAGTTCTGGGTCAACAGACTTCTGCACCTTTCCCAAATCCCGAGGCTCTTAAAGAAGAAGAAAGATGTTTCCTGTTCTCTTTGTGTCTGTGTCTGGGCCTGGGAACCAAACTGACAAAAGGTAGATGACCGGTAGAAATGTTGTGGACATTGCTTGATGGGAACATTAGTAAATGGGCATAAAGATTTCAATACGTAGCGGGGGAAACGACCCAAATAAGTCTGAGAGGGCTGGAGAGATGGCTCAGCAGTTAGGACTGTGTGCTGCTTTTGCCGAGAATGGAAGTTCAGTTCCCATCACCCGCGTCAAACTGCTCACAGCCACCTGTGACTCCAGCTGTAAGAGATCCAGCATTCTCTTCTGGCCCTTTCAGACACCTGCACGCATGTACACACATGACAGACACACAAAATTTTTTTAGAAAGAAATCTGAGAGTTTATACATTATTTTAACAAAGACAGACAGCCCTGAAGGACAGATGAGCCACAAGCTGTAGGAAAGCAATCCGGGAACTATGGAAAGTTAGCCGTTTTTTTTCAGTAGGGTTTGTTTGCACAAATTTCCCCCTGTCTTGCTCTTTCAACACTGATAATCAGAATCCTCTTTCCTTCCTGGTTTTGGGCAGACATTGTGCTCACGGGGAATCTGTAATCTTTAGGGTGCAAAGGAGGAAGTAAGATTGCCGTTCCCATACCTACTGTTCCTTAACTGCCTTCACCCCAAAGTAATTGTTATGTCAAAGAGCCATATGTGTGGGTTGGCGGTCTCTGATTCCCTCCAGACTCCTCTGTTGCTGCTCTGCTGAGTTCTACCAGTGGCCAAAGTGCTACAAAGTACCCTCAGCTCTAAGGCGGCTTAGGGGCAGCCATCTTGGAACCATCCAAGGCCCTTCCATTGGAATCTACAGGGTCCCATCATGGCTCCCAAGGTAAGCCTCTGAGGCCACTTAAGGCTATCTTGATTTTAGTAATTTCTTAGTTCAGGCTAAGGAACCCATTTTCTAATCCCATCACCGCACACAGCTTCCGGTTCCTTCTACGGCAAGACATTATGTCACAACACAGCCTGATTTCTAAACAGACGCATTGGAAACTTGCCTGCGCTAAGTCTTTGCAAGCAGCTAGGCAAGAGAACACGTTAGTGGCTCCTCAGAACAAATGCTCAGAGGGCTTCAAACCAACAGGAGACTGCAATGCTGCCAACACTCATGTGTCCAGGTAGTTTTAAAAAAAATCTATCCGTCCTATGTGGAGCAGATCTTTCCAGCTAATTCTTTGCAATCTGACCATTGATTTCTTTTAAATAAAATGAAGGCTACAGTCTAGATAGTAGATTTGAACCAAGTAATATTTCTTGGTCTGCCAAGAAATATCTTCTTGTCTAATAGTTGGTGAGACAGAATCGTACGATGGGGAGCTATAGAAACCAGTTTCTCCCTCTCTGGGCTCTGCCAGGGTCATATCCAGACTCAGTAATGACTCAGAATTGGCAACTTGACACCTTACCTTCAGGCCTAGAAATCAAAATCCCACTGCAAGAATGTTGGTTGGTTGTTTGCTTTTTTTTTTTTTTTTTTTTTTTGTAGGCAGGGAGATTCGTTAGGGAGTTAGATCCATCAGTAAGGGCTTTTGCATTTTGTGTTTGTCCCTAGCTCCTCTCAGAGGCACTGATTGCACAGAAATCAGTTTTCTGGAATTACGTACCAAGGGATGTTCCACAAATCAGTTTTGTTCTCAATTTCTCTGAAAACGAACAAAACTGTTAATTGACACAAAGTCTTAGGTTATCTGTAGATGGAAATTCATTCAACATACCCCTATCCTCTTATTATTGTGTCAACCGTTAAAGCCCGTGCGTGTGATCAGAGGCTTAATAGAGAAAGTGTGCCAGGAGTGGGGCTTGGCAGGCAGCACTCAATGGGAATGGAAGGCATTTTGATCTTGGGTTTTGAAGTTACTGGAAGCTCACCTGCCAAGGTCAACTTTTATTAGCGCGTGTTTGCTCTTCAGAAAAAGTTTTAGACCAGTCTCTCCAAAGGTGACTGGTGTTTGAATCAGCCAATTAATCTGGCAATGACAATGTCAAGATCCATCTCCAAGGGAAAGAGTTGTTCTGTGAAAGCCACTGTCTTAAGGGCGTCCAGGCAGCTTCTCTGGGACTATTGGGATTTTCTGTTCCGGAGCCAGAAAAACATTCTTTAGCCTTGGCTGACAAAATGGGTTTCAGAACAGGAGGTCTGCGATGGAAGCTTTAATTATGCAGGTCCTGTCAAAATCCATCTGCTGAATCCCACTGTTTCTGGGTTAGGTACTTATTTCTTTTCAGCAGTGCTTCTGGGTGAACGCTTTGATAGGGGTCTGAAATTAGCTTCCTTCACAGGCTAATTTATTCTGCCTTCTTCTCCGCATTAGCGGTATTTATGTCAGGGCGAGATGTCTTCATCTCCGTTATTTGTATTTGCGGCTGATTTTTATGAAGATATTGAAGTTGCACAGCGGAAGGGGTTCGTTTAGGAGCTGTCTCCAGAGGTCTCACATGATTATGACTGACAAGGGCCGTGACTTGTCAAGCAAGCCATGCTGTAAGTTTTGAGGGAAGAGGGCCATCAGAAGTTGTTTTGGTTTGTGCAAGACCCAAATGTTGGACCTGCTTGTAAGTAAACCTGTGGTCTTATAACCCTTCTAGTATGCCTCATCTAAGCAGCTGGCAGCTCTTAGGTTAAGCAATATTTACATTTATGATGAGCACTCATTTGTGTTGAGGGAGATGCTTGGGGATGAGCTTGAGGTAGTGGCTAAATATATCTAAACAATGAATGTACCCATATTTGGGGTTTTTTTTTTCAGCTTAAATATCAGACAGTAAACTTTAGGCCAGCGGCTGAGCTAATGAAAATGTAATGTTAGGGTATTTGTCTGGATCATAAGCCGTAAGATGAAACCAGAGGCTTCATAATCAATGATGTCATATATATTTCAACTATTAAGAGGTCTAATCTTTCACCAATGATCTTCAGTCTAAAGAAATCTCAATAAAAACACGACAAAAATTGGAGTTGTGTCCATAGCCTTTTATCTAGGTGGAGTCTGCAGTTGAATGGTCGTTTGAAAACATTCATCTTTGGCCATCGAAAGACAGAGCCTATGTTTTTTCTATTATCATGGTAATTTTCATGAGCTGACTTTGAGACTTGAGGAGAACTTAAAGATGATCAGAAGTGCATTACTTTCCTAGTATTGCAGTTTCAACTCATTTAAAGCGTCCATCAAGCCTTCCCATTTTTTGAGTGCCCTCCATATGATTGTTCATGTTTCTGTGTGTGAGTCTGAGAAGAGAGGGGAGAGAGAGAAAGAGGGAGAGAGAGGGCAAGAAAGAAAGACAGAGAGAATGCACCCATGCACGTGCCAGAGATAAACCTTGGATACATGCCTCAGCCACTGCTCAATCTTTTCTGTTTTATTTGTTGTAAGAAGGTAAAGAAACTGTCTTGGGCCTGCGCAGGGACTAGAGGTAGGTGGAAAAAACTAAAGTGAATGCTGGGACTAGAATTCTAAATGGCTATGAGCCACCAAGTGGGTGCTGGGACTTAAACCTAGTAAGCACCCTTAACTGTTGAAACATCTCTCTGGGCCCAACCACCTTGTTTTGAGACAGAGTCTCTCACTGGCAAGGAGCTTGCTGATTAGTCTGTCCTGATTGGTCAGTGAACCCAGGTGTTCACTGTCACAACGCATCAGTGCAATTGTAAGCGTGAACCGTTACACCTGGCTGGTTTTTTTTCAAGACATATTTTATTTCTAATGATGTGTGTGCACATGCACGTGCAAGTGTGCTCTCATGAGTGCAGGTGCCTATAGAGACCAGAGGAGTTAGATTCCCCTCTAGCTGGATGTTGGGGGCTGTGGGCCCCCAGACCCTGAACTCCATGTAAACAACTTGTTATGCTTGCAGCTGCTCTGAGCGAAACAACTTGTTTTCCTGTGTTTGCAGCTGCTCTGAGCACAAGACCCCCAGGAGTTCCTGATAGCCGGGGATTGGTTTGGCTGGGGTGTGGCTATCAGTTAAGGATCCCTATATAAGCTGCCCTGTAACACAATAAAGGGTTTCAAGGATGACCTGTGTCCCCGTGTTTCTGTCTGTGTGTGTTTGTGTTTAAATCTCCAGGCCCTTACCCGAGACTTGTGAACCGTACTGCATGGCATAGTGCATACTGCATAGAGCACGCAGAGCAGCCGATGCGTTACAGCTGGAGTCATGGGAAATTGTGACGTGTGCAATGTGGGTGTTAGGAATTGAAATTGGCTCCTTTACTAGGGGAGTGCATGCTCTTGATGGCTTGCATCCAGCACCTGCCACACCTGGTTTTTTAAACGTGGGTTCTTGGAATCTAACTCTGTTTCTTTGTACCCTCTGAGCCCTCATCCCAGCCCTGGGTTTTCAACCTTCATCTTGTGCCTGTCTTGAGGGGTAAACCGTGTCAGTGAGAATGCTTGGTGGCAGCTTCATGCTGCTGGTCTCTCTGGAGCCTGGTGACCAGGCTGAGCCCCCTGAGATTTTGCAGATTTGCATGCATGATGGCCTGCTGTTCTGGCCCCTGCTCCCTTCCTCACCGATGGGTTGTGGTCGTCTCCAGTCCTACTACCCGTCTTGTAGACTACTCTAGCTCTCCAGTCTTAATGCTCTGGAAGGGCGTAAGAAATAAACTGGTTACTTTCCTGGAGAAATAATTCTGATTTTATTGTGAGTTGTGAACAACTGAGATAATCTTTTTATTTGTTTGTTTGTTTGTTGTTTGTTTTTGTGCCTCAATTCTGTTTATCTCTTGTTCTGATTTCAAGGGTACATATTCTTTCAAGTCTTTCTGGATCTTAAGTGTATTGTTGACAATGTCATAAAAAATGCATACTTCTGGGTCCCACTCACAGGTTCTATGATGGGTCCTGGAATCGAAGTGATCTGGGCCTTGGATTTCAGATGACCTGGATAACTGAAAAACTGTTGGACAGTCACAGGAGACTGGCTCCAGCCAGCACACGCGGCAGTATTCTGCCTACTCCGTCCTTAAGTCTCTCCACTCCGTTTACCAGAATATCCTGAGAGATTTGGGCAAGTGGGACGTCTCCATTTGCTTCCTATTGCGATGATAAATACCATGACCAAAAGCCATTTGGGGAGGGGCGGGTTTATTTCACATTACAGCTTACAGTCTAATCCTTGAGGGAACTCAGGGTTGGAACTCAAGGCGTGAACCTGGAGGCAGGGATGAAAGCAATGGTCATGGAAGGGTGATGCTCACTAGGTTGCTCTTCATGGCTTACACAGCTTGCTTTATACCTGCCTAGAACCACCTGCCTACAGGGCACTCCCACAGTGGTCTGAGCCCTTCATCATCAATCATCAGTCAAGACAAGGCACCACAAGCTTGCTCACAGGCTAGTCTGATGGAGGCAGTCCTTCAAAGGACAGTCCCTCTTCCCAGATGTCCTTAGTTTGTGTCAAATTGATAAAAAAGCAAATAAACGAATAAAAACCAAACTAACCAGCAAAGACGGCATCTTATTGAAAACAGATACACCAGGCCTCAAGTTTGAGCAGACTGATAACTTGACTAAGGAGAAGGTGTGGTTAGTCTTAGTCTTTTTGTCTGTGGCTTTGTCTTTTTGACCTGGGGTGGTCACCGTTGGTTGACTATTTGACTTCCTGAGACGTGCAGCTCCCTTGAGGAGGTCTCTGGCCCAGGGAGGGAGCCAGTGAAAAGGGACATGGGTACCCTAAGGTGTGACAGCGAGTAATTATGAGATTAGCATGGAAGAGACGTCCCCTTCTCCGGGAGTGTCCATTGGATTAGAGAGTGTCTCTCTGGGCCTTTCCCTGATGCTGTCATGCGAGGGTAGGAGGTGGGGCTGGACATCCAGGTTGCCACTCTCTATTGCCACCTGTTCCGCCTGGGAAGAAAACTTGCCCTTCTTCCGCTGGAAAGAGGGGAGTACCAGGCACACACGCCTAGAGCCTGTTAGGGCACACATATGAGGGGAGAATTGCTATGTTTCTGTAGTCAATGATATTCCTCCACCCTAAAGACTTTCATGCGTCTCCATTTCTGTGCCTCACGTGGGTCCCTTCATCGTCTCCCATACGTGGTAGAGCGGCCATACCTTTTGTTTTCATGCCGCAATAACCCTGAGGCCCCGAACAGATGAACCTACAAGGAGAAATTCTACTATGGAGCTTATGGGCCCCCTACGCCCCTCAGTCTGAAAGCCTGGAGCCAGCAAGCCAGCATACTGTAACGAAGGGCTCATAGGTGCGGAGGGCAGAGTGCACATCCCCCCCACCCCCGCACTGCCTGCAAACACACACTCAAGTCTGCTGTGACGGCTGTGGGCGGGCCTCTGACAGGTGGTATTCTTTCTTGGTGCTGTATGTGACATCCTGGTCAAGCGGACGGAGTGAGTCTTCGTGATTTTTTTTTTTTTTAAGTTCCTTTGTTACTTGGCACTTTAGTAAGTGTCTGGAACTGACAGGCAGCTATTCAGAGAGGGACGGCATTTTTTTTTTCTCAGTTTATACAAGTCGCCAGTGAAGCTAAATGTGCACTTCATTTGTAAATTACGAAGGGAGAATGGATGAATCCTCCGGTCCTCTGAACTGGGAGTTTTTCCTGACCAATCTAGCTAGTCACACAACAGGGTATATACGACTTTTGGGGTAATTCAGGGTAACTAGAGGGAGTCTGGATTTTCTCCTGTGGGTTGCACCCACGTAGGCATGATCAGGTCTGACATGAAGTCAAGGTTTTCTCTTCAAGACGACTGAGGACTTTTAAAAGTTTCTGGAACATGGACTAAGTTAGGGCTCGTCGGTATCTCCTCTTTTTGCAAGCAAGCATTCAGTCCCCTAGGATATTGAATGCTTTTGTCCCCATTCCCGCGTCTGAAGCAAGGTGATCCCTTGCAGGAAGAGGGTGGCATACCAGTGCAGTGTTAACGAGCATGGCATGCCCTCTGCAGCTTCCTCAGGCGTGGAGCTGTGCCGGGAGCTGGGAACACTAGCTCTTAAGTGCTTTCTGTTTTAAACCATTGAAAGATCTTAGTGCAAAATCAAGCATGGAATCGGGGCCTGTGGTTTTCCAAGAGCTTCCTGGAGGGTTTGAGGTGGATAGACTGGGACGGAACCTAATCACCTGTCACGGTCATAAGGCAGACTTTGCATCTGGACACGCTTTGTACAGAACCTAGTGGGGTCAGTCTCCTCACGGAACACATAACGAGCTGGGGGCAGGGTGCTTACCTTTAATCCCAGCACCTGAGTCACAATTTCTGTGAGCTTGAGACCAGCCTGGTCTAACTAGTGAGTTCCAGACCAGCTAAGGCCGCACAGTGAGACCCTGTCTCACAAAAACAAACCAAAACTGAAACTAAAACCGTACCGTGATAGCCTGGCCTTCAGTCCAGCCAAAGTGGGAAGTGTGAGGGGACAGCCCAGCGACATCAGTGCATTTGATGGCTATGAAGACCTCAGGCCAATCTGCTGAGTCTCCAGATCATTTCCCTGTAAATGTCAACTCTTCACCTCATTTAAGAAGAACAATCAATAAAACCAAAATATCCTAACTTAACTTTCCTCTGTTCCTTTGGGTAAATAATCTTTCTCTATGAATCAATTAGAGGAATCTCCACTTTTTTTTTTTTTTTTTTTTTTTTTTTTTTTTTTTTTTTTTTTTTTTTTTTTTTTTTTTTTTTGAGACAGGGTTTCTCTGTGGGCTTTGGAGCCTGTCCTGGAATTAGCTGGTCTCGAACTCACAGAGATCCGCCTGCCTCTGCCTCCCGAGTGCTGGGTTTAAAGGCATGTGCCACCATCGCCTGGCTTCCACTTTTTTTTTTATATATATCAAAGGACTGGATTGAAATGTTTTGTGTAGGAAATGCTGCCATTAAAAGGCCCAAGAAAGGAAGGCTTGCTTAGTTATTGAGTAGAATATTCAAAATTTTGCAAATCGATTAGCTCAGTCTGTCTCGGACATGTTTTTAAGATGCAAGACAGGAACACAGTATAGCTCTATTCTTATTTGAAAGGAAGACAAAACATGGGCCAACATAAACCTTGTTAGAGAATATTTCATTTCCCTGGTCTTCCCCAGGGAAAAGCACACCTGTGGGTTAGCCATACCAATGGTCAGCTCTGAAAACACACACACTAGTAGCGTTATACAGACAAAGCAGGTGGCATTTGTGTATTTAGGTGTCTGTGTGCTTGTTTTTGTGAGAATGGGTCTCTCTATGCAACCCAACTGGCCTTGGAACTCACTATTTAGATTAGGCTGGTCTCGAACTCACTGAGATCTACCAGCCTCTGCCTCTCAAGTTCTGGAATTAAAGGTGTGCACCCTCTCCCCAGGTGTGTTTTTAATGAGGAGAATGATCCTCGTGGGTTCTGTACAAAACATATCCAGTTTTTCTTAGCCCGGATGTCTTTAACATCTGCCTAAACATGTGGTATTCATGTACACACACACACACAGACACACACACACACACATACACACAGAGGTTTGTAACAACAATTAATGGAAAAGAGGCCACAGATTTAGAAGCAGGCAGGGAAAGGTATATAAAGGATTTGGAGGGGAGAAGAACAGGAGAAGTGATGTAATTATATTATAATTTAATCTAAAAAAATAAGAGAAAGTATTATGGAAAAAGAAGTAGAGACAAACGCTAGTCCATCTCTCTTTAGTTGGTCTTCTGAGCTGAATTTCACAATGACCCTACAAGACCTCAGGAGCATTTTGCTGTCAAGCTACTGTGTTTAATCACAAGGGATCCCCAGAGCCTGCCTCTGTTTCAGTCCGTCCTGCACTCCCATTTCCCAGTGAGCACAAGGAAAGCTTCAGTTTCCTGGGACTCCACAAGACCTGCAGACCCCCCCCCCCTTTTCTTCCCAGTAGTATGCTCTGTTAGGTGGGATCCTTCTGAACACCTTTAGGCAGCCTCCTGTTGGTTTGAGAAGAAATCAGACAGAGGGTGTCTGGGGTAGGAAGCAGAGAGGTGCTTTCAACACCACCCTTCAGGAGTCTTCACGGGTTGGGATGATCAGTGGCTTGAACATGGCCAGGACTTGCCCCTGTGCCACAAGGCATCCTTGTTTTCACAGAAGAGGGGGTGAGGAGTGCCAGCCGGAGTCTCTCTTTGAAATACACGCGGCGGATGTGATTGCTGCGTCTCCTTTTTTCTTCCCTCCTCTCCCGCACTGTGTGCTGTGTCCACCCACCTCCAGGTCTGTCACTGTCTCCACTTTCTCCTCTCCGATGGCGTCTTGATGATTTTCTTCCAGATCAAAGGTAGAAGCGGGCCACTTGATTAATTGCCGTGTAGCCAAATCTTCTGCCTCCTTGACACTCAAGGCATGGAGACAAAGGGCTGTTCTTTAGAAGCCTGGAGCTGTGTGGGTGCTGGGTGGGGAGTTCACAAGCCTGCGAGAACTAAGCCTTCCCAGCAGGGCTATGGTGCGCCCTAGACCCCCACAGAAGAATACATTTGCTGCCGCTAGCACTTTGTGATTGGCCGTATTAGCATGTGAGGAAAGAGCACACAATCCCACTTTAAACCGCATGGACTGTACGGGAACTGGATTTGAAGCCTGACGTCCCTGTGTGTAGAAATCATTTGGGAATGGAAATGCAACTTGAAATCGAAAGGGGATTAAATAGCAATGATTGAGCCTTTCAGTGTAATCCTGCACCTTTAATACTTTTCAAAATGGCGCCATCCTATGTATTCCTTTCAATCCTGCATAGCCATTTTCATTGACGTGTATGAACAGGTGATAGAATTTGATATTTGACCCCTCAATCATATTAACCGTGTTGCAGGCGTCCTGCAGCCATGTTGAGATGGCGGTCACTTCAGGGACAGTGCTCGTGTAGGACAGTCTATTACTGCACTGTTTCTCACCCTTTGTCCCTTTAAGCCAGGGAGCTTAGGGGAGGTCTTTTGATGTGTTCCATGATATAAAGACAGCTCAGAACAGTTTGCAAAAGAAGAAAACCACATAAAGGAAGAAGAAACCAATCTAGACTTTATATGGTTTGGGAAATGGCCTGAAAAGTTGAAAACAAATACAAAAAAAAAAAAAAAAACCAAAATTATGGGAGTTAATGTATTTCTAAGAGAAGCGGAACAGCTTGCTGGTGGTGAACACAATGGTCATGTCAATCTTCTACTTATTAAAAATAGACTTAGGGATCACCTCCTTCTAGATTTGGGTAAGACTCTTCCAAGGGTATACACCCTTTTGATGTAGCAATCTGATATTGTCATCTACAAAGTCTACACCCAAGAACTGCACAATTGAATAACAGCAACAAAAGTTACAACCATTCTTCCCCCCCCCAAAAAAAAACCTTATAATATTTTTAGATAGATTTACGGTTTTGCATTAGGTAGCATTCATAGCTGTCCTGGGGTGCACACCTCCTGTAGGCCTTAGGTTGAGACACCCCTGCACCAGTAATTTTCCTTAGTAATAAATAAGCGGACCCTAGTGTACCTCTTTCCAAAACTAATTCACACTTCAGATCTGATACATAACTTTGCATACTGAAAAGCCATACTGAAAAGAAATCAGGCACTCTAACCCAGTGTCATGATTATAGAGGCACAGATTTACATGAGACAGATCTGCCCAGTTAGGTGGCAATGCCAAAGGTCCAGTCTCTCTGAAAGTCAGAATACTGGGTTCTTCTGAGTCATCTGCTATGACCACTGTACTGTGACTTCTCGGGCATTAAAAAGGCCACCCCCTACCCATCCCCCAGTCAGCATAAAGAAATTTGCAGTTTATTGGGACTCCACTAGACCTGAGGGCTCCCCTCCCCCCCTTTTTTTTTTCCAGGAGTGTGCACTGTTAGGTGGGATCCTTCTGAACACCTTTAGGCAGCCTCGTGTTGGTGTGAGAAGAAATCAGACACAGGGTGTCTGGGTAGCAAGCAGAGAGGTGCTGTCAACAGCTGTCAACACCATCCTCCAGGAGTCTTCACAGGTTAGGATGATCAGTGGCTTGAACACGGCCAGGACTTGCCCCTTAATTTAATTAAGCCATTTAAGAACTCAGTTTACTTATCAGTTCTATTGGCACTGACTTCTCGAGGGTATAAAGCTGTCTGGGTAAGAGGGTTGGGGAATAATCCACCAACCAACCAAGTAACCAAAGAAACAAACAAAAACCCAATCATCAAGACTTCCATTCAGGCTTCCCTACATGCAGTGGTAAATGCACGCTGGATCCCTCTCGCACACTTCTTGGTGAAAGGGAGGTTTGGGATCTGGATGTTCTGAGAGAGCTCTGTGCTAAGCACAGGAGAGCTCTTTCTGTCTTCTCTGATGCTGAAGAAAAAGCCCAGTTAAGCCCGGAGAAGCAACCCAATGTGCTGGAGTCTGCGTCCTCACCAGCAGCAGGCAGCACTTTGCGTTGCCAAACTTATTATCAATTAACCAAGAGCCTATCACTAGCCTGACACTGTGGCAGAGCAAAGGAACTTGTGGGTTAGATGTCACGTTTTTGGACAGATCGGTGATCTGTGAGTCACACACTTTGGAGGTCTCCCACACTTTGGGTCGACTCTTCTAAAAGGTTGTTTCTATCATCACATACAAAAAGCAGAGCCCGCGAGGGATGACACGTGTCAGGGGTCCCTCCTTGTCTGGGTTCTTCCAGTTTGACGGTGAAGCTTGACAGCAGTACAAAGAAGGATGAGCCCGTGGCAGGCGGTGGCAGATGGAAAGGCGACTTCTCATCTGTTTCTGCATTGATTAGTGTTCCTGGCAATAGCAGGGCTGTCCCCGAGCTTCCTCTCACATTCCTGGGATGGGAATTTACATGTCTGGTGTCTGCTTTCAGAGCACAGTCGAAACTTGCTTGTCATTTGCCTTATCTCGTCATCACCAACAACACCTATGCTCGAGAAATGAACAGCGCCTCGCAGCCTGCTCTAGAGAGACGAAGGACCACCGTAGTCAGTTTGGGTCATCTCTTCCTTCTTACAAGGGAGTAGTCTGAGGTCCAGGGAAGGGCTGCACCTGCCGGGAGATGCAGGGTTTGCTGAGCCAGAGGTGGAATGACCAGAAGCCTGGGTTCCTGCTTCTTGGAAGGGAGATTTTTCTCCACCACATTGATCTGTCTTGTGTTTTAAAACGTTCTCATCTGTTAAGAGGCGACAGAAAAACAGATTTAAAGTCAAACTTGTAGGTACTGTTTGGGGCAAAGCCAGAGTCCAACCTAGAATCTGAGGTGCAACAGATAACTAAGTGGAGACTTCAGCCGACTGGATTTTGAGACGCTTCCAAGCTTAGTAGAACAAGATGCACAGTTGTGTTGTGTCCTCAAAGAAAGGGTACAAAACTGCACAGCACTTGGTCTAGACAGTGGCACCGCAGAGGGGTCAGAGCGAGGATTCTGAAGCCAAAACACCTTGCACTCATGAGCCCATCTTTGCTACAAAGTTTTATCACCTTGGGCAAACCCTTTAATTGCTCCACGCCTTAGTTTACCCATCTGTGATTACGATAATCACAGTATCTTCTTCAGCTGAATCAATATATTGTGAAGCACTTAGCGTCATAGCTGGCACGCAGCAAGCAAGCCTTCATCATATTTTTTATCTGGCTAAATACTATCACCATTTCCCAGAGTTATTTTCTGCATAACGCTTCGCAAAGAACAAAGCAAGAACAGCGCAAGAGACCAAGAGGGTGATTTGATTGTGTGGGTTTCTTTTTTTCCCATTGAAGGAGCAGAGTATCATCCTATGGCCCAAACCACTGAATACCAAAGCCCCAGGAGGCTTGGTGGTGGTCACCGGATTCATCTGCTGATTCAGGATGAAACTGAAGCCTTGAAAGGGGCCTATGAGACCAGTGGACCTAGGTGGATCTTTTGTCCCCTCTGTGCCCTGGTACTATCAGCCCAACATCTTAAAGCCAGGCCTCTCTGAGAAAAGTCAGAGAAGTCACCACACTGAGCAGGTCCCAAGTAGAATATAAATACCTTATTATTTGTTGGAAAGCCCCTAAACTGAATTAAAGCATTCAAAAGGAAGGAGGGAAGTAGCCTGGGTCTTTCCTGAGCTGTATTGTGCTTCCTTCCATCGCGTTTACAAGCCTGCCCAGTGGTTTGTAGAAGTAGTCAGTCTAGCTGTGTCCCTGATGATGGCAGTAGCCATGCTAGAATTTCTGAGGTGAGTCTTCAGGAAGGATAAACCAATGGCCCCCTTGCTTGAGTGGGATTTCTTCACATCTCTATGTAAGACTGGGACCCACTATCTGAGAACCAGAGATCTTAGTGAAATTTGGCATCTTAATAGACTTATCTTTTTGGTCAAGTTCCTACTGGCCTATGACCTCCTTTTTTAAGGCTGTATCATGGAGTCAACGGGGAAAATTATGAAATGACACATTTTATTAATTGGTTTCATTTGAGTTTGTGCTATCCACTTATACTGTGAAATACATTCAAAAGATATTATGCCATAGAGTTATAATTCAAAGATGAATAAGGGCTGGGGATGTAGCTTAATGGTAGAGTACTTGTCTAGCACACTCAAGGGCACGTTCAATACGCAACGTCACAAAAGCCAATGGCCTGTGAAGTAAGCAAACCAAATAGTGACATGAACATGCATGGATCTACCACCTGACTGTAGATTATGTCAGTATCACAATGCAAGCCTAGACTTCCTGTTCCTTGATGGAGGTATGTCTAGGACACTTATAGGCAATATGCTATGATATATTTATATGTGTATTTACTGTTTTTAGTATTGGCCAAATACTATATATAATATATACACATATGTAGAGTGTATCATGTTTCTATATATTTACTCGTACACATAAAGTAAATTGCTTAAGATGTTAGGTAGTTTGACCAAGCGTATGCAGTTTCCAAGTCAGACTTGGGCTTGAAAGCTGGTTCCTGTAGAGTCCACAGACCTGATTACTCTGCCTGAGTGCCAAATCTCTTAAGATCTTTTGTTTTCCTTCATAGTCTTCAGTAGAGACCCAAATGCATGACTGGCAGGCCCTAGACAAGGTACAGGGTCTGGAGAGATGGCTTAGCGGTTAAGAGCATTAACTGCTCTTCCAGGGGGTCCAGGTTCAATTCCCAGCACCCACATGGCAGCTCACAACTGTCTGTAATTCCAGTTCCAAGGGACCTGGCACACACAGACCCTCACACAGACATACATGCAGGCAAAACACCAGTGCACATAAAATAAATAAATCTTGTTATCGTCACTGTGTGTAGGTCTTTCCAACATGACACCATGCTTGCTGATGAGCATGGACTGTGGCAGGAGTACTCACACCTTCAGACCTCTGTTAAATATTGATGTTTCTAGAAGCTCTTGCTGACTGCATTAGTCAGATTTTTTTTTTTTGGTAGCTGTGACACATCATATGGAAAAAGGCAGTTTACAGGGAGGAAACATTTATTTTAGCCCGTGGTTTTAGGGCTTATAGTCTGAGGCTAGCTACATCCATCACTTTGAGTCTGAGGGGAGATAAAATATCACAGTGGCTGGAGCAGGCAGCAGATGAAGGTGCTTGCCTGGTGGTGGCCAAAAGAAGGGAACAGGAGACGAGGAGACGGTGAGAAAGAGAGAGAGGCGCGAGAAGAGGGAGATGAGAGGAAAGAGGCCTGATGTAGGGCATAGCCTCCAGGGACTGGAGAGCGGGCTCAACATTGAGTGGATTTGCTTTTAGAGAACCCAGGTTCCATTCCCAGCACCCACACAGTGGTTCACAACCTCGTGTAACTCCAGTCCCAGAGGCTCTGATGTCTTTTTCTGACCGCCATAGGTATGCTAGGCACACACGTGGTGTGTGCATGCAGACCAAACACTCATACTCATAAAACAAGGAAGTGAAAAGCCGCAGTTTCCAAAGACACGCTTTCCAGTGACCTACTCCCTCTAGGTCCCACCCATGGAAGTTTCTATCCCCTCCCAGTGAATCCATCAGGGGACTCGCCCATGATTAAGCCAGACAGCTTTCTGTTGCTAGTCCTGCCTTTAACACATCTAGCTTGGGGACATGAGAGACACTTCAGATCCAAACTGGAATACCCACCCTGCAGGGAACAGAACCTTTTCTTAGATCTGTGGGAACTGCTTCACTTGTCTGAACAGGGACTGTTTCATTTGCCTCTGTCCCGGCATCTAGTATAGGGCTGGTATCCAGGAGCACCTCATTCAGCACTTACCGAATGATCGGGTGGCCTGGAGACCAAAGGGTGACTGAGCCTACTGCCCAAGTATCCTGGCTCAACCAACCAGCTTAGGCTAGAATCCTGCTCTACCTAAAAGGAGGCATGGACAGTGTCCATCTCTGTCCTTTGAGCTTCTCCGGATCACATTGTCCTGGGCCACACATTCCACACCTTAAACCTAGCGGTGCCCAGTTTGAAGCCCAGGGATTGCAGGAGCATACGTATGTTTATTTTGCCACTGCAACATGAAGTGCCATCCTGGACCACCTGTGACTCATGGGCCACAAGGTACACGCCCCGGCTGGAAGGTGTTCTATGATGATCAAATGAGCCCACATTTTTAAAGACAACACCTGGCTAGTAGCAAGTGATCAATAAACACTAAAACCGAACAGCCCCTGGTAATGAGGTGCTTAGCTGGACAGGCAATGATTCCCAGGTAACCTTGAAGTACAGAAGCAGGCCCACTGCGAGCTAAGAGGTAACCTTGGAGTATAGATGCAGGCCTACTGTGTGCTGAGGTAACCTTGGAGCACAGAATCAGGCTCACTATGTAATGGTCCACTATGTAACATTTCTTCTAAACAGCCTCTCCACAACCTAGAGACCCCTGGGGTGCATGACTCCTGGGCTTATCTGCCTTCTTCGACAGGGTTGTAATTAATATTGCAGAACAGGGGGCTCATTAAATCAGACTCATTATGGCCCGTCCAGCTTCTGGGGCTCAAAAGAAAGGGAATTCCTGTTACAGACGCCTGACGGGTCTTCCTGACGAAACAGGCAGTTCTCTCCTGTTGAGGATTGTCTTCCAGGTGGGGATGTGATTATTCTGGCTTGTACTACTAGAGTGAACGAAGTGGCTGTGGCCCATAGATATCACAGGCCTCGGTCAGGTCAGAGCTCCCTCCACAAGACACACCGAATGAGAGGATTTGTAAGATGCCACGCTTTGAGCATCTGGGATGTCCACAGGCTTCTCTCTCCACTTTGGCTCAGGACTGACGGTTTCTTCTTGGGCTAGGGAGATGTCAGTGAAGTGGTAGCCTTTCTCCAAGTCTAGCCTGAAAGAAAGACACTGGGGTTTAGAGATGGGAAAACAGAGATGAAATCGATGGGGCAAAAGACAGGTAAAAAGCACATACATTGGTGGTTGTGGCGGCGGGAGGAAGTGAGGGTGGAAATAAACACGTATCCTCCTAAGGCACAACTTTTCAAGTAGGTGGAGGAGGGGGGTTCGTTCGTTTGTTTTGTTTTGTTTTTGCGGTGCCAGGGAATAAATCTGCGTCTTCCTGAGTCCTAGGGGAGCATGCTACAACCAAGTCTTACCCTCAGTCCAGCCGTAGACCTCTCTAAAGCTTTGTGTGATGTCATTCATTCGTTTGTTTGTTCATTTACCCAAACTTCCTTTGCCAAGCGTTGGCCAAGCAACTATTAGGTAGCCATGCGCTGTTCTACTGTTCTACCTACCGGTTAGGAACCTTGGAAGGCAGGCATCCCAGCTCTGGGAATTCAGCCCTCTAGAGGAAACAAACAAGTCTGGGGATCCCCAGACATTCCTTGAATTCCTGATCACTTGCTCATCTGGCTCAAGGTCCAGACCTAGGCACCTCTCCCTCACCTCTCCTAACCCTGTCTTCCCCTAAGCTTCCTTTGTTTAACAGAACCTTCTTCCTGGTCCTGGAGCCCAGCAAGCCTGAGGAAGAAAGAGAAGAATCCTCTCACACTTGTAATTTTAATTTTTGCATTGCACATCTGCAGCCACGTTGGTCATCTTCAGGAGACCCCACTTTTTCCCACACTATTTTTATCTCCTCAGCAGTCCCGGTGCCCAGAGAGTTCTTCCTGGTCTGAGCTCCCAGCCAGTGCTGCAGATGCGATCTGTCTATTGGGCAATCAGTCTTTTCTACCTTGCAGTAATGCCGCTTTCATCGTCCTGATTGCCAGTCACACATGACTGACCTTCTCACGTATTTCGAGCAAGCCTTCCTAATAACAAATGCTTTTTTTTTAAAAAAAAAAACTGAAACGTTATTGCCCAAGTAACACACAAATGCGTAAAAAAGAACCAGATCAATTATAAAAAATAATACTAATGAAACCCTCTTTGATGGGCCTATCTCTGTTTCTTCCCATCTCCTAGAGAGGTCCGGTGAGCATCATTTAGAAAACGCGCTTTTAAAGGCTGGGAGATGTAAAATGGAAGTCAGTGAATTGCTAATTGCACAAGCATTGGTGTTCAGAGACAAGTCAATCCCTGGAGCTCATTGGTTAGCCAGACTTTCAACATCGGAGTTCTAGGACAGTGAAAAGGCCTCAATAACCAAGGTGGATGGAACCTGGGGATGAGCACCCAAAGGTTGTCCAGTGGCCTCTATGCACATGGAACCTTACCCACATGTGCGTTCACACGTGTGCAGATATCTGCACATGGACACACACAACCACAAAACATATTTTACATGTTGATGTAGTATTTACAATACACAGAGAACAAATCGCTTTCTTTTAAATTTTTATTACATTTATTTAAATTAGTATATGTATGTGTGTGTTTGTGTTTGTGTGTGTGTGCACACACGAGCACTACATGAAAGTGTATGCACATGAATGCCAGAGTACATGTGTGGAAGTCAGAGGACAACTTTCAGAGACTGGTTCTCTCCTTATATCCGTGTGGTTTCTGGGGGACTGAACTTGGGTCATCAGATTTAGCAATGAGAGTCTATCTATACCCACTGATCTATCCCGCCAGCCCATCCAGCACTTTCCAGTAGGTACGCTTTTGCATAAATGTTACATCACCTCATGTCTCATTCTGTGCTTTGACTTCTTTGCTCAATACATATTTGTGATCTGCTGGGGAGGGCACACGTCAGCTCCAGTTCGTTCTTAAACTCCCGTTACTTCCCCTGTGGATGACTGTGCTCCGTTTTATTGGCTTTTCCTCTTGAGGGGGATACCTAAACCATTTTCTTTTCTCTTTTTCTATTGTTGTAGACAATGCTTTAGAGAACACAGTGCACATATATCCAAGACCTTCAAAACGGTGAAAGGCAAGAGTGGAGATTTCTACATATGTTTTAATGCCCTGTTTCCCCTAGCACGGGCCCTGCGTAAGATAGGTGATCAATCGATGCATTAATGCATACATTTTGCAACAGCTGTATGTGGGACTAATCTGCCGTCATGTTTTGAAAAGATACTGGATGTGTAAATGTATAAATTCAGAGGTGACAGCTGTCTGGGTGCCAAGGTCCAGTCCATTTGGTGCTCAGAAATGGGGCCTGTTCTCTTTCTTAAGAGGGAATCAGTAAGAATTGCTCTTCTGCACGTGGAGGGAGAGAGCCGCTTAGAGCAGGAGGTAGACGTGAAGGAACATACCGGTACCACACTTGCTGGCTTGTGCACCTGCTTTGACGGTTCCTGTTGCTCTCTTCTTCCTCTTGCTTTTTTTTTTTCCCATAAGGCTTTTGGAGCTAGTTCTGGGTTGCTTTAGGAGTGGCTAGGTCCTCAAGAACAGCCTCAAGGACTGAAGCTGGGCTCTTTGTGGTGTCGAACTCTACCCTGATCCAGGGCAATCTCAGACAGGACCATCACATACCTTCCAGATTAATATTGCAGAAGAGACACCCCTGGGACCCTTTCTGGGGATAGGAATGTTCACTGAAAGGCCTCTATAGCCCCTTATTTTCTCTCTCAAGCCTTCTGAAAAGGCACACACCTGCTTTCACAGGTTCTGGATGGTCAAGAGTCATGATGTCTGGATGGCATTGCCTGAGGACAGAACCCCAGCTCAGACAGGGGAGGTTCTCATCCCCTGTACTGGGGGTGTAAGGCCTACAGAAAATTTATTTTCAGGAAGCAGTTGGCAGGCCATTCCTGAGGGCAGGGTGGCAGATACTTCCAAGGACAGGGTTCCCATGAGGTCACCAGCAGGACGTAGGTGTGTGTTGGGGGGAACCTGGGGAAAAAAAGGAAAAAAAGTTGAAGCCACTGCTGACATCATAGGGTTGATAACAAACATACAAATAGAACCAGAGTTCAGTCCCTGGCCTCACAGTTCACTTAGCCCCAAGCCTGTAGGACCTATCACCCTGGCCCCCTCTTTCAGAAGCAGCCGCCTGGAGACCTAGGTGTGGCCATTAAATTAATCTCCAGGTGTTTTGGGTCTTGGAAATAGTTCCCGCGGCTTCTTGCTCCCCTACGCCACCTGGCAACGTTGCTCAGGGTCGAATCTTTAATTTGGTGTGTAAATCAGGAAGGGCCTGTTTGGAATGGGTTTGGGGAAAGAGAACCATGTCAGCAGGTATTAGGTGGGCCAGCGGGCAGGGTGGGAGTCTGGTGACAGGGTTCATTTCTAAATGGGAGAGAGATGATGGCCAATGATTATCAAACACGGTGATCATGGCAGAGATCCGGGTACTGGGGGAGCTCAGGAGAGGCAGGGAGTCCTTTTCCAGGCAACTGTAGAAAAGGGCAAGGCAGTGTTGTGGCTGGGTCCCATAGGATGAATCGAGGTTCCCCCAGAAAATGCCTTCCAGGCGAAAGAGACTGAATGAGGAGTGAGGCAAGAGCCCCTGAACTGGCAAATCCAGAATGGGGCTGTGTTGGGATGGGGGCGTGGACAGGGAAGTGAGGCTTGCCAGAGGCTGGGACTTTCAGTGTCTCTGGTTTGTTTCCTGGGTGTGGCTGGGCCATCTTAAGGTTGTGTGTATGGGGTAGCAGAGCCACAGTAAGCGTGGGAGAGGTGGCTCTATGGGCAGTGTGAGAGGTCCCAGCATCCCCGCCTTTACTCTCTGGTCCTGCGTATTCCGGGTATCTCCAGGCAATGGCTAAGTGTTGAGTGTTTGTACACTGTGTGAAGATGTGTTGCTGTGATTGGTGGCATACAAAACAGAGTAGCCAATAGCTAGGCAGGAAAGTATAGGCGGGACTTCCAGGCAGAGAATAAACTCTGAGGTGGAGGAAGTATTAAGATGGGGTGATGCCATGTGGCAGAATGTAGATTAATATAAATGGGTTAATTTAAGAGATAAGAGCTAGTTGGGAAGAAGCCTAAGCTAAGGCCGAGCTTCCATAATTAATAATAAACCTCTGAGTCATTATTTGGTAATTGGCACTGAATATTTTCTTATTCTATTTAAATCTCACAGGCCTCTACAATGTCAGGACCTCTTCAACTCACTTAATAGTCAAGACTGTGGCTCAGAAAAGTTAAGCAGTTTGTTCTGGTTTGCAGGCCAGGCAGTGGGGACTATGGTTCAGACTCAGAACACTCAGACTCTAGAATCCTTGATCTACGCCTCCTCTGAGCCCCTGCTCCCAACTGTCAAAGACCTCTACATGCGCTGCTGATCAAATCACACTTTGAGGTAACAGGGCCCTCAATGAAATCAGGAAAGGAGCCAGAGAGGTAAAGGGGCGGGGGTGTCAGGATTCTTAGTGGACCCCTTTGCTTTCATATTGATCCAAGAACTGACCCAACTTCGTTGGTGGCTTAACAGGAACAATATTATTTAGGGGCCCACACAAATTGTTTGCTTTTTGTCTCTCTTTAAAAAAAATAATTTGTATTGACATAGTAAGTTCATGTATTTATGTATATTCATGTATTTCCTCCCCCGCCCCCGCTGCCTTCCCTTTTCCCTTCTCTCCCTCCCCACCTCTCTCTCTCTCTCCTCCTTTCTCTTTATTACAGGGAAAACCCAGAACCTTGTACATGCCACCCAGATCCTACCACCAGGGACTGGTAATATAACGCTGTTGGCAGAATGCTTACCCAGCACATAAGAAGCCCAGGGCTCAGCCCCCACTACCACATAAATTGGCCACGGAGGCACACACCTATAATCCTAGCACTCTGGAAATGGGTGCTGGAGGCTCAGAGGTTCAAGGTCACCTTCAACTCTACAGTAAAGTGAGTTTAAAGCCAGCTTGGGCTACAGGAGAGTCTGCCTCAAAAACAGACAAGAAGGAGAAAACCGACCATCACCATTAATGGTCAAACCAAGGTAATTAGCATCTCTATTATCTGACAATATATATCATTTCTCTGTGTGGAGCATACTCAAAACCCTTCCTTCTAGGTAGACTGAAATGTAGACCAGTTATGGTTATCTATGACAAGGGGGGAATATATTATGAGAACAAGGAATGTTGGCACGCATGTGAGTGTGAGTGTGTGTGTGTGCATGTGTAAGAGGTTCCTGGAGCAAAGCTGTTTAGAGCCTGTAGGAGTGACCACGTGGTCCCGGCCTGTGGCTTCACTTCTCTGTCTGTGGCATACTTGCTTACCTTCTGCCTCTTGTCTCTGTAGACTCCCCCCCCCCCCCCCCCCCCCCCCCCCCCCCCCCCCCCCCCCCCCCCCCCCCCCCCCCCCCCCCCCCCCCGCCATGTCCCTATTCAGGCTGTTCTGGGACCACCAGCATGGCCTCTCATCTGGTGACCCTGCCTCTGGTTTCTAATTCTCTCCAGCCTCTCCCAGCTGCAGTGTTCTTTGATCCGCTGTTATTTTGTATTTCTATAATAGTGTATTCATTCCCGTGGCTGTGCGCGTGCCACACGCTGAGCTCGAGGACTGGAGTGGCCTGAGTCTTTTAGTAGTAAAGACCTTCCTAAAAACAAAACAGGAGCACTTACAAAATATACGTGACTGTAAATCTGCCATTTTAATCCCTTCTTTCTTTAATGTGTGCAATTCGATGGCGCTGAGGTTCTTTATAGCGGGGAACCATGAGAGTGTTTCCAACTCCCTTCTACCCTCCCTGGAAAACAGGAAACAATAATCCCTCACTACCCTTTTGCCCCAACCCCAAGATTGTCTGTTCTCCTTTCAACTTCTAGCAGCTTGCCTACTCTAAGACTTTCATATTAGTGGCATCATGTAATCCTGGTCCCTTTGTACCTGACTTATACAAGTCCTCTTCCGGCCTCTGTGGACACCTGCACACATATACACATACCCACACGTGCGTGCTAACACACACACATATATATGTAAATGAAAACAAAATAAAAAATGTAAAAGTGTTACGCCGGGATTGGGGGGAGGAGGGCTGGGGGAAGGGAGACCCTAGTTTACTGAATACCAAGCTGTGACTTTTGCAAAGACAATACCTCTTCTGCTTTCCACTGCCTTCAGCAACCATTTTGTCAAGCTTACATCTTAGCATGAGAATGAATTTGGCTGTAGCCACAGGGTAGTGGGTCTCCAGGTATCGTGAGCCACCTCTCTCACTAGCCCTGAGCTGAGAAAGAGCATGTGAGGATGTGAGGGAGAGAGAGAGAGAGAGAGAGAGAGAGAGAGAGGCCCTGAGCTGCTGGGGAGTCACTCTCCCAGCTCACAGCACACCACTTGCTTAGGTTCCCTTCTCGTTACAGTTATGAACTCTGACAGAAATATCGTAAGGGTTCAATTGACTCACAATTTAGGGGTGCAACTCAGGATTCTGGGGAAGTCACAGTGGCAGAAACTTGAGGCAGTTTTCCACAGTGGTGGAAGTTTCTGCTCAGCTTGCGTGTTCCTTCTTACACAGTCCCGTGCCCTAGCCCAGGGAATGGTGCACCCACAGCAGGCGGGATATCGTACTTTAATAAACTTAATGAAGATGACCCCCCACAGGTATGCCTAGAGGCTCCTCACCTAGGCAGCCTGACCTTTCGTCAAGTTGACAACCGAGATTAACCACCACACTGACAATTTCTTCGCCTGAAGGATGGCAAGCATAGCTCTCTTGGAGGGTAGATTCCTACACAGAGGCTTGAAGCAGAGGGAAAATACAGGAAGGAAGAGGGTTTCTCAAGGGAAGAAGACGCCCATGGCCAAGGCCACGTTCTGGTTGGACAGACGTGATGGAAATGTGGCAATGCGGCAGCTGCCACTCTCTTACTGTGGTTTTATTCAGTGATGTGCATATATTATGCACCCCTTGTATGCCTTTTGACAGGTCCCCCCCCCCCGCCGCCTCAAGCTACAAGTATAAACTGAAAGAAGTATTTAAAATTATGACATCTTAGGGCCCGTGAGATGGCTCTCTGGGGAAGGGCGCCTGCTGCCAAGCCTGATGACCTGAGCTTGGTCACCCAGATCCCACACAGCGGAAGGAGAGAGCTGACTCTCACAGACTGTCCTCTGCCTGTGGCACATGTGTACTGGGACACACACACGTGCATACAAACACGTGCACATACAAACACACACCTGTAACAATGCTCCTTCATTCCTGCTTACTAATGGTGTGAGACAGAATCCTAAGAGACAAAACAAAACTAAAAGTCCTTGCCAACATCTTGAGCACGGAAGGGGGAACACGTAGAAAGGAGCACGTAGAAGAAGCTCTATTTTGGTTATGCTTAATCTTGATTTATGTCTGGAACCCTGAGTGGGGTGATGTAATGCACCTGCCAAGTTCTTTGATCTGTTTTGTACAAAAACTGAAGCTTTGCAGAAGTAAAATTGCAGCAGATTTTCACTACACAGTGTGTCTGTCTGTCATTTCCCTTGCATCGTATCCTGACTATCCTATCCTTCACCCTGGTCTCCCGTGGATAGTGGTCTCCGAGAGGGACGGTCCGCGGCAAATGCCTGGCTTGCTCTCCCCTTCCCAGGGTCATCTCAGTGTCTGGTGCTGTCTGCCACCTGCAGCTCTGGCCACAGTGTCAAGGCCGCGTCCCAACAGCCCTGTGCTCTGCATCCTTCACTCTTCTGTGTTTCTAAAGCATGACACCGTCCTTCCTCCTCACCTCTGCTTTTGAAACTCCATCTCTCATATCACCTCCTGTCTGTCTGTCTGTCTCCCTGTGTCTCTCTCTTCCTGTTGAGACAGGTCTTGTTATGGAGCCAAGGTTGACCTGGGACTCATGGTGATGCTTCAGCACCATTAGTGCAAACATGGCTGGTGTATGGCACCATTTCATACATTCTTCAAGAATAAGTGCTTTCCCCTTCCCTCCATCCCTCCCTCTTCTCACCCCTCCTTCATCCCTCCCTCCCTCCCTCTCTCAGGCGTGGGCGTTGACCTCAGAGCCTCTACCTACTTTTCACCATCTTCCTTGTCCTAGAATAACTTACTAATTCACACCTCCATTGCTAGTCTCTAAACTCTGAACGTGCTGTGTGTTTGGAAACCTGACACGGAATCTAGTAGCTGTGTAGTGATAAGAAAATGTTTATCCAAGTGGAGAAGCTATTTCACAAACATCGGCATCTCAGAGAGAATGGGAAGCCTCAGATGAACCACAGCAATCACATAGGTCCCGGCTGCCAAGTGTGTGCAAAGTGACACTCGGAACAAGCGGGGTTCTCCCACAGATGTCTTTCTTCGGGTCTGGGTTGTTTTTCCGAGTGACGTAATCCACTCTGAGCAGTTCCACGGAAGCTGCCTTGCCTTCTGTTTGTTCACAGCCTCTGCAGACACGCTGGAGGTAAACACCCCTGGCAGCCAGCGCAGAGTGGGAGCAGATGGGAAGGCAGGCATTCGCTTGCTGCTCGGCTTCCAGAGCCCTGCCTTTGCTCACGCAAGGGATCTGGTTAATAAATTCACTCGAAGCGAGCCGGTGCGATGGGGGAGAGACCACGTTATGTAAGATATAAGCTGAATATTCAAAACCTCCAGCTTGTGGTCAGCTGGGCCTCAAGGCTTCTCATGTGACATAGAAGATCTATTTTGTTAAGAATAATTTTTCAGGAAAAAAAATGGAATTCTTTTTAAAAGAGACTGGGGGTTCCCTATGCAGCTTAGGATAGACTCAAGCTAGACCCACGCACCCCTTGCCTCAGCCTGGGATTCCCTACCCCTTTGCTTCAGCCTCTAAAGTCCTGGTATTCCCTCCAGGTGTCCTCCTTGGAAGTTGTATTCATCACCTGCAGGTTACATCATCAGATCCTGGAAGGAGCTCAATCTTCCCGAAGGTGCTGGTAGAATGGAGAGCCCTAGAAACGGGGCTATTGGGTACGGCCGTTAGAACACACGTGAGAAAAATGTGCTCTTTAACCACAAATCATGGTCTCTAACAGAGATCCTGAGAAGTGAACCAATCACAAATGCTGCAAAAGAGATGGCGCTTCCTCCCCAGCTACTCCCATCTTCCCAGAACCTGTGTATCCTCAACAGATGACCTTCCACGCTACTCTTAGTGAACCCAGACTGGCCTGCCTATTCTGAACCTTGAATAAATGGATCCTGTAGTTTTTTAGTTTTTTTTTTTTTATTGGGGAGGGGGCCATTTTTGTTTTTTGTATTTGTTTTTGGTTTTGTTGGGAACTCATCCAACCCAGCAGTGTGTCTCGGGCAGAGGGGAGAAGAAACAGAAAGCATGAGTTCCATGCGTCTGTAGAGTCACCGAGATGCTATTGTTGGAAAGTCAGGACGTGGTGGTAACCGTGCTGGCACAAGCCTCCAAACCTATTACATTTTTGAGTCAGTGGCTGATTCATTTGCTCCTTCCTCGCAGGCTGACAAGACAGCATGCAGAAGTCCATTTGGGTTTAGCATGTGGATGGGGAAAAAAAAAAAAGAAAAAAAAAACCCTAGCAGATTCCCAAGCTTCACAATGTTGTCACCGACAAGGTGGGCTGGGCGCTGGCTGTGCTCATTCAGTCTAGCAAGAGCGCATGCTGGCCATATGGTTACAAAGCTGGAGGGGTCCCTGAAGGCTGAAGGATCGGTGTCTGAGCAATGTTGGAAGTCTGAGAGCCACGGCTTGGCAGGGCAGCCCTTGGTATGCAGTAGACACCTGCTGCAGTAATGTCCCAGCTGTGGTCACATAGCACAGTGACCACAGAGAACTGAAGTGGGCAAACCCACAGAAAAGCATCCTCTTTGTAGGTCACGGCCCATCCTCAGCTCCAAGAGGACAATTCCTCTCCAACGGCCGCCTTAGCAGGGGACAGAATGGGTAGCTTAGTAGTTATTTTGGTTTCACTGTTTTCCATGGGTCTGAAAACCAAGGTACTGCCTGAGCTATCGCTGCCCTGAAGATTGCAGGGCAGAATCCTTCTGCAACGGTCAACTTTGATTGTCAACTTATTGGGATTTAGAACCACCTAAGCGACATGCTTCTGGGGTGCCTGGGACGGTGTTTCTAGAGAGCTTTAACTGAAGAGAGAAATGTCATAGACCGAGGTCTCCAACAGCCAAAGAGAAAGCAGGCCGAATGCCGGCATTCTATTGTTTCCTGACAGGGTGCAATGTGAACAGGCCCTTCACAGGCCCACTGCTGTTCCTTCTCCATTATGACAGACTGAGTCTCTTACACTGGGAGCCAACAGAAACCCTCCCTCCCTTTGGTTGCTTTGCCAGGTATGTCGTTACGTCACTGTGAACAGTGCCACACCTCTGTTGCCTGCTCCTTGCTTCTGGAAGTTGTCAGCCATCTTTAGCACTCCTTATACCGACAACATTTCCATCATATGACATTCTTGTCTTCTCCCAGGTGTTTAGATCAACACCTGTTCTCCTCTTGCCACAAGGACACCACCAGTCATTCTGGTCTGAACTCAACCAATTGTGTAAGCGATGACCCTAGTTTTGAATAAGCTTACATTCCTCGGTATTGTGGTCAGGACCTCAGCCAGAGGCCACACGAGACCTTTACTTCATAAAGTTTGAGGGCTAGATAGACAACTGGGGAACGTTCTCCGATAAATATTTTGGGCTTACCCCTAGGCTATGAAGCACCACTTCGGATTCTGCTGATGTGAGGCCTCACTAGTTGTGGCAGAGAGGCCGAGTGGTAAAATGGGAAGTTGGAGAGCTCTGTGGTGGCCTCGGCGTGGGGGAACAGTCAGCTGTGTCATTCATTGTTAGTCATGTCATTGCTTAGTTTCTCCTCTGCAAGACAATAATGTTGCTGCGAATAAGTTAAAAGAGACGATTTAGCTGGGTGTGGCAGCCCCAGCCAAGACTAGTGGGAATAGGAGGTGAGCCTTGGCTCCCTCGTGAGTTCCTATATCAAACAAACAACAAAAATATGAATCTTTTTTTTTTGTCAACTGTTGAGCTCTGTACCTAGGTCTGCATGTGTCTCTGCCTCCCCAGCGCTGGAATTATAAGCTGGCATATCACAGCCAACTTTTATATGGGGGCTGGGAATTGAACTTAGGTCCTCATGGGTTGGCAAGCATTTCACTGACTGCGCCATCTCTCTAGCCTCTTGGCCATAGTTTTCCAGTTTCAAACTTATCTCCAATGGATGATTCTACTTTTTGTTCCCTCTCTCCATTCTTCCCCTGCCCCCAACCGGAGACAGAGTCTCCTTGCTCAGGCTAGCCTTGCATTTGCTCAGTAGTTGAGGATGCCCTTGAACTTCCGGTCCTCCTGCCTCCACCTCCTGAGTGCACCTCGTAGACTGGCTTTACGAAGTTCTGGACTTTGTTTCAGATTACTTTCATGTTTTAAAAGTCTCATAGTGTTGAAACTAGCCTGGTGGGCTATAGGTCAAGTACATGAAGCTACGGCTAACCCAGCTTCCTATAAAGCACATCGATGAGGGTCAGAAAGGTCAGAAGATAAGCTTCAAGCCACACTGGATGTTGACTCTGCATTGTATCTCAAGGGTACCATTTACTGCCTACTTACTGTGTACCAGACCCTACTGTAAAGACTGTGTACATTTTCATCCGCTTGCTCTTTATGACATCTCATTGAGTTAGATGCTGTTACTGTCCTCACATTGTGGATAGAACCATAGGGAGGTTGCAAGATGGGCTGGTGGAGTTGCAAGTATAACTAAGGCAGGTTGACTTCCAAGTCTCTTGAGTATTCCAGCTTTTAACCCCAAACCCATGAGTCTTCAAGATCTGGGCCCATTTACCTGTCTGTGGTGGGAATCTCCAAGGCTAGCCATCCTCTGCACACTCAAGTCTAGATATTGTTCCCCCATTCAACCTGGTAAAACCTTTCATGTTCTTTTTTCCGAGCATCCCAGTTCTATCCTGTGAGAAAATGTGGAGGGTTTGCATGACTGGGTTCACGTATATTAATTAGAGTTTATATTAGTTAGGTTTTTATTGCTGTGAAAAGACACAAAGACCACAGCAACTCCTATAAAAGAAAACATTTCATTGGAGCTGGCTTACAGTTTCAGAGGCTTAGTCCATGATCATCAAGGCAGGACATGGCAGCGTGCAGGCATGGTGCTGGAGAAGGAGCTGGGAGTGGAGAAAAAGCTACATCTTGATTGCACAGGCAACTGGAAGTAGCCTGAGACACTGAGCGTGGCGTGAGCATATAGAGACCTCAAAGGCTGCCTCCACAGTGACACCCTTCCTCCAACAAGGCCATACCTACTCTAACAAAGCCACATCTCCTAAACGCCCCTCCCTATGAGTTTACGGGGATCAATTACATTCAAACTACCATGATGACCTTAGAGATCATCAGGAAGAACAAGGAGTCAGCATGGATCAGGTCAGACTCACTCTGTACAAATGAACGCAGCTCAGCTTGGCTGGGGGAGTCATTAGGATCAAGACTGATGAATGGGTAATTGAACACACCTCCTAGACTCTGGGAAGCATCTCCCATGTGTTTGCTATTATGCCAGTTAGTAGATCATGGTGGTGACTGACATACAGACCCTGAAATCTAGCAGTTCAACTCAGGTTGTAGTGACCATGGAAGGAAGAGAAAGAATAAGAAGGTAACTACCTTCAAAGGCGATAAAACAGCACAAAAGTAAAGACCTGGAGATGATCTTTTCCCAAAGAAGCAGGAAAACGAAGCCTACTCTATTACTTTCTGTGGAGGTGTCCATCAGGCTGTGGTAGAGAGCTACTGGGCATGCTGCTGGAGGGAGTGCTAGGGAGAGAAGTGGGTTCCCAGACTCGACTCCAGGCATCCTTGGCTGTGTCGGCCACCAGTCATCACTGCAGAGCACGCTGGAATTAGAAAACTGTGTTGTGTTAGGCTGGATGGTTTTGATAGACTCTTCTGTTGGGATTTGAGATGGCAGAGCACTAGGAAGTGAGAGAGCAAAGATGGGAAATGGCATTTCACGGCGCTGGAAGACACGTCCAGCCTAGGGATTTATTTTTTTTTTGCAGGAATGTTTATTATATTTATTCATTTGGGAATATGTGCACGTGTGTAGGTGAGCACAGACCACAGCATGTGTGGAGGTCAGAGGACAGCTCGCAGTTGTTTCCTTTTCTCCTTCCGTCGTGTGGGTCCCACAAATGCCACTCAGATTGCCAGGGTTGGTGGCAAGGACGTTTACCCACTGAGTCATCTTATGGGTCTGAGGCTAGGTTTTTGAAAACCCTTAAACAAAGACCTTGGGCTTGACCTTCTAAGTTGTGGGATCTGGTGAAGGTGCCAAAAATAGGTTGTGGGACAGGACCAAATCCTTTGTTTGGAATGGATAGGAGGAGGAAAGCTGGGCGCCGAGGACAGCCTGGATGGGAAATGACAATATGGCCAGCCAGGCAGGCGTATAGACAGACTGCCCTCCTCACGAGGATCGGACCTACCTGCTACAGAAAACTGGAGAGATGAGGCGGTCCCACGATCCCACGATCCCCTCTCCTGTGAGGTAGCTGCACACAGTCAATGATTGACATGTCCACGCAGGGTGAGTAACAATGCAGTCAGCGCGACCGTGCTCCAGCCTGTGCCGAGTGCCTTACACAAGCCCTACCCTGCACTCCTCACAGCATCTCAGTGAGATAGCCGCTGCTTTTGACAGATGAGGAAAATGGAGTCTCAAAGAAATGAAGCAACTTGCCCTAAGACAGGAAGCTCCCGGCATAGTTGAGTTGCAGATGTGATGTCTGATAGGAGAGCTCATGCGCTTGCTCTCTCTCTCTCTCTCTCTCTCTCTCTCTCTCTCTCTCTCTCTCTCTCGGGAAGCTGCATCATCTTGCCCAAGAGTGAGCTGCTTCCTTGAGAATCTTCTTACTAATGCATACACCGAGTTTTACATCTTTACTACAATTATGAAGTTTTATGTTCTACTCTCCGCGAAGCAATATGCCATACAATGTCTTCCTATGGAGTGGGGATTCCTGTGGTCATTCTGGCAATGGGTGGTAGGTTCCTTCAAACCCCAATTAGCCTCTCTTCTTTACGTCTCTGACTCCAGTGTCTACCCCAGACCTGGGCAGTCTCCCCTGGAAATGACATTAGTGGATTGTGTTCACCGAATGTCCTCATCGGTCCTGGGTTTCTGGAACCATGAGTAAGACTGCAGCAAGCATTCTCAGGAATGGAAGATTTGCTAAGCCCAGGGTTATTTCAGTGGATTGGGTCTCTGGAGGCCGACATGCTGCATCTCTGAACCTTAATTCGCTTTGCTAAATTGTACAAAATTTAGAAGAATTTTTGCCGGTTTATAGTCACAGCGTGCCACACAGCCACATCCAAAGAATGAGGTTACCAGTTTCAGTGAATCCTGGCCCTACCTGGGTGTATTGTCTTATTAACTGCTCTTATTAATTGCTATTATTTAAAGGGTTAATGACAAACAATATTTAGCTCATCAACATTTGCGAGGCGATGTCTTTTCCTGTATCCTTACTGAATACATGTATAAATATTTTCACTTAGTGACTGATTGCTTGCTCACTTCATATCTTTCTGCAGAGCTCTGTGAGTCATTTCCCAGATCTGGGGCAGACACAGGGCATGGACACATGAGGAAGAGGGGCAAGTTAGGGATTGAGGCAATCTACCATCAGTTACCAACATGACCAAAATACATCCCCCGTTTAGAATCCTCCTTACTGTGATATTTGGGAAGCAATCATCTTCTCTTTTCTCTGATGCAAATGAGTATTCCGCCAATTAGATAGTTGCCACACAGAAACATTTAGAGATCAAGATAATAGATATTCTTCTCTAGGAGGGCACTGGGTGAAATACAGGGAAATCCCGCTGGAAGATTTACATTACAGAATCTGTGTGCTTCGCCCCGGCAATCTGGAGGGAAAAAAAAAGTATAATAACGTTTCCAAGAGGAACCGGCTCACCACAGGTGGTACCTGGGTGAATACTATTTGTTTTAGTATGCACTAGTGAAAGAACTAGCCACTTCCATCTCTGTGACTTCACAGATATTACTTTAAAGAACGCCATGAAAAAAGTATAGATCAAATGAAAGCAACAAAATTGCCTGTTCAGGTGGCTGAGAACTTGGCTAGAATGAAAAGCACAAAGGTGACAGGAAAGTGCCACCTTTGGGAAACGTTAACTTTACATACCTATGATCAACACCGAGGCTTTGAATATCCACCGCATGTTAAATACTTAACCTTGTACCAAAGACACAAATAGAGCGCGTGTGGCTTCCTCTCAGACAGCGGTTCTCAACCTACGGGTCATGAACCCTTTGGGGGTTGAATGACCCTTTCACAGGGGTCACCTAAGAACATCCAGCAGTATCAGATATTTACAGTACAATTTATAGCAGTACCAAAATTACAGTTATGAAATAGCCACAAAAAAAAAATAATTTTGTGGTTGGGAGTCACCGTAACGTGAGGAGCCATATTAAAAGGTCACAGGCATTAGGAAAGTTGGCCCACTGCTCTATGAGTTGCCGAGGGAAACGGACAATGAACTGGTGGCAAGTGGGTATGTGTATTGATGGGGCACAGGCATGTTCAGAACAGCTGGAAGATCTCGGTGAGAGCAGTAAGACTGAGGTCTCTTACAAGTGCCACAGCCGCACAGTGTAGATGTCTTCCTGTTTATGTCGGCGTCCATGAAAAGATAAAACCGATTTCGTCCGTCTCTCCCTCCCTCCCTCCCTCCCTCCCTCCCTCCCTCCCTCCCTCCCTCCCTCCCTCCCTCCCTCCTTTTCTTCCTTCCTGCCTTATTCTCTCATCCCATGTTTTACAAATCACCTGCCCACGGTATGAGATGCCTCAGCTACCCAGGTGTGTGCCACAGGGCACTGGAGAGCTGAAGAATGTGTATGAGCCCGGGACAACAGCCGTAACTGGTAAATCAAGTCTGCTCTTCTCACCCTGATGGTTTTTCCTCTCTAAAATTCCTCTCGGAGGAAGTTGCGCAACATTTGTTTGCCATTCTGGCTGGGGTTACTCCGGCTCACTCGACTCTGAGTAACTAGTGGTCCTTTTAGGACAGCGAGGCCTTCTGATGGTAGGGGAGGAGAGGGGCCGGAGTGCTCAGCCAGCCGCAGTCAACAAACTGACCCTGGAAGGATGCTGGTGGTCCCCAGAGGTTGTACGGTTATCAACGTCCCTGAAGAGAGGTGGGCATCTGCCATGAACGGCTGTCATGTAAAGAACTCTGGGGATAAAATGGAGACACAGGTGTCTCTTTTTTTGAAACCATGGATGTGAGAATTTGCTCTAGTGCAGCAAACAGAAGAGAAGCACACGAGAGACAGAGAAGGGATATTTCTGACATAGGGCACACGGGGAGAAGCCAGTCTGGAGCCTGATCTGATGAGTGTTTCAGTGGGCGCAGGAGACTGGAGGTCCCTTTGTGGGATTTCAGGAGTCTTGTGTGGGGGTGGGGTGCAGTTAGACTGGAAAGGCAGAATAGAGTGGGGAGGCCAGGATGCGAAGAAGAGAAAGTGCATGCTTCATTTCCAAGGCAAGCAGGCTTTGGATGCGTGTGGTAGACCAAGCTGTTGTGCGGGGTGCTTTAGGGAACCAGTAGATGACACCTGGAGAGAAGGTGATATGACCTAACTCACCAGTCTTAAGAAGCCATTGACGTTCCAATGGGATTAGTGAGAGTGACCTCCTATATTTTCTTTGGGGGACATTACTGTGGCAGGTGTGCGGTGCATGAGTTGGAGGAGGAAGAAACTGGAGATAGGAAACTCGCTGAGCAACTATTGCAATAGCTGGGTGAGAACTCATGAAGAACTGATCAGGGCTGTGGCCATCGGGACAGAAGAGAGAAACACGATAGGAGAGACATGCGCAGTGACTTTGCTGGGGCCTGACAGCTACGATGGTAGAGAAGGTCAGGGAGAGAACTACAAGATGAAACTCATCTTGTAATGACGAATTTCGTGAGGGCTAGAGGAGGGTGGATGAGCCATCACCAGTGTTGAATCACTAGCTCAGGGGAGGAGTTGGGGAGCTTAAGAAAAACTGGATTTTTTTTTAATAGACTGTCCGTCCTTAAGCGGAACCTGAGAAGTGTGATAGTAACGGCAGACATGACAGAGAGGGATGTCCTGGTTTTGAAAGGAAGCCAACAGGCCTTAGGAAGAAGAGCTGTGGAGAGGGCTTTAAATGATACTGGCAATATGGAGGCTTGAGAAATGAGCGCTCTTAGCACTTGGATTTCAGTGCTTGCCAAGTCCTGTGATCAGAACTCTCTGGTTTCAGACGAACTCCCTAGAACTTTCACTAAGACCATCCTCAGAACTTCTCAGGTCTGAGCCTCTTGTCTCAGGTCCCTGATCTCTGGGAGGTGGTAGTAGCTAGGCTATCCATCCTTCCATTCATTGATCCATCCCATCCATCTGTCCCAACCCATCTCTCCATTCAAGTCTCCCTCCCTCCCCAGTCCTTCCCCTAAAGAAGACTTACTTGCTTGCCATGGTAGGCATACTTTACTACTGACATTATAGCAGCACATAAGAAATATAAAAGCCCGACCACCTTGGACCAACCCACCAGAAGCAGAAGACAATCTCTAGTAAAACAGATGAGCAAATGCTATGGTGGACAGCGGCATTCTAGAGCAAAGTCCAAAATGGAGGTAAAGACTGTCAGGTGAGGATGGTGCTCTTGAAACAGGGTGGGGTGGGAGGAAGAGCTGCTTCTCTGTGGGAAAGCCATCTGAGAAAGAAGAAAGCCATGAGCAAATGCAAAGAACATTCCAGTGTTGGGGAGGGGATGCTGGGTTGGTCCCACGTCAAGAACGTTTGAACAGTAGTAAGGAAGCCCATGGGAATGCCTCAGAAGAAAGGATGCCGCAGGGACAGGAAAGCATTGGATGATAGGTTCTTCCTAAGCAAAACCTTCTCAGCTGTATTCTGGAGACAATTTCTGAATCCTATAGAGTAGTCTTAAAATGGAAACTTAGACAATGGGTTAGCTGATTTACTTTTTGGGGTGGGGCTTGCTTTGCCAAGAACGGAGTGAACGTCTGGGCCCAGAAAGGAAAAGTTTCCTGTTAAGAAGCCCCGGAGCCCTTTTCCCTTTAGTAGAATCAGTCCGACGATGGAGCTTCCCCTCCCACCTGTGTGATGGAGGCTGGCAGAAGGCCTGGGTCTTCCTAGCCGCCTTCTCCAGGCTGATTCATAGCAGAATTACTCAACACGTATAGATTCTAAAATAAAAATAAGTTCTCTTAAATGACTCTAAAAATGTACCCGTGTTCTTTGAATGCTTGCATCACAGATTGCATCTAGTTTATAGCTTCCTTGCTTGCTTTCTTACACCAAACTGCAAGATGGGGCTGGGAGGAAGAGCCGCACACAGGCTGAAGCCCTTCAAGTTCTATACTTAAATTCCATCTCCATGGCAGCCCGACAGCCCCCTGACCATGTGGAACCTGTGTACGTCTTGAGAAACAGCTTTAGATCTTCGGCTCCTGTTTCTCCAAGAGTTATTTTCATTTACGGGGAGCTTATTCCATCTCTCTCATGGTTATCTACCGTCAAGGTGGGGAGGGCCGCCTTTTCCTTTATGTTTTTTAATTGAGTAACACCCTTACTCTCTAGCTGGGCTTCTGTGCCCTTGGAAAGGCAGACAAATGCGGGGCGGGGGGAGGGGTGGCAAGAAGAGCCAGCCTTGCCCCTGGTAGAGTCTATGAACTTATAGATCAAAAGATCCATCTTCGCTTTAAGAGGTGGTGCCACTATTCATGAACCCGGTGTGTGTGGGGGGGTGCTGGCCCCAAGAAGGAGTAGAACCGCTTGCAGCAGACTCCCCACAACTCCTCCAAATAACGTGGCCTCCCCTATACAAAGAAGGTGGAGGCTTTCAGTCCACTCAGTCTTATTAATTGCTGACTGATTAATTAGTGTTTTGCCTATAAAACAGAACTGGCAAGATGAAGCTGACCAAGGGAATGCTAGTAATCCGCTTGTAGAGAATGACCCAGAAGCATCATTCTCTTAATTTTCTATCCTTGGCTGTTGCTGGGGTGGCCTGGTCCTGTCCCTTCGTACAGATCTGAGAACTGAAGTTCTGAGACAGGTTCCAGTCTCTGAAAATTCATAAAACGTCTTGATTGCTTGTTTTCCTAATATTACAAGGAAATCAACAGTTATGTTGGGGAAGGCGGCAAGGAGAAGCTCCTTAGTCAAAAGGATTTTGAGAAATGCCATATTTAAACACTATGGAAAGTGTTTGCTATTCTGTAAGAGTCCCCAGGACATTCAAGATTCCTAAATGGTAAAAAGATAACATACTCATGACTCCAAACTTGGGTCATCCAATCTCTTTTCACCCAGGAAGATCACATGATTTGTCCCATACTGGGACTAGTAGTCGAAAGGCTTGTCTTCCTCAAGCTCTTCCCGTTTGCCCGAGAAACAGAGCACAAACAAAGCTGAAGGCCGGGGTAGTCATGAATCATTACTTCGAAGGAAAAGTAAATGTCAGATTCAAAATGTCAGGAGGTCAGTCTTGAGTCATCCCGGAAGCCTAGGTGGAAGAGGTCCAAGACGCCATAGGCCGTCTTCAGCTACCTAGTGGGTTCAAAGCCAAGGGCTACATGAGACCCTGTCTCAAAACAACAAGAACAATACAATTTGGTAAAAAAAAAAAAAAAAAAAAAAAAAAAAGAATCTGAGATAAAAAACCTCACGCTCTCGATAGAGAGAGAGAGGAGCAGAGCCCAAGCGAACCCTTTATGCTCATCTGCTGAACCGTCCTGAAGTCCCAACTTGTTCTAAAATTAATTGGTAACTGTCACGTAACTAAGAACCTCGGAGAACTTTTTCCCTGATGACTCAGTCCGTCTCCAAAGCTACCTATACATACCTATTTCTATTCTGCCTTCTTGGTTTAATCATTAGTTAGTAGCTATGGTGACCGCAACCAGTTTTCTCTGCTTTTTATGGAAAAATAAAAACAAAACCCTCGGCTGGTTTAATGATCTTTTCTCAAATATCCATGATTGAGTTGCTGAGTACTTAATCTGAATCCCCACAGAGAGTTTAAAGGTCCCACTGTAGCTGAACCAGAGGCATTGCAGGGATTCTGTAATTGCATCTGCTGACGTTTGCACGTCTGTCACGGTGCACTTAGAGCAGGGTGACGTCACACTGTTAAAGGAAGACTACAAGCCTGATGTACAAAGGGCAAAACGCCACTTCCGTGTCTGCTCAGTTTCGTTTGGTTTTAATTTGGAAATATGTTCTCCTTGGCCGCTAAGCTAGTGAGTTCCATTTTAACTGGGATTTAAGGTCATGGTGTTTACTTTAAAAAAGATCAGCGCACAAAAATGAAACAACCGCAACTTTGAAAGAGGTTGTCCTTTGCGTGTGTGCGGGTGTGCAAAAACATGTGGAAGCATGTGTGTAAAGGTCAGAGGTCAACTGAGGCATCTTCCTCAATAGCTTTCCATATCATTTTCAATGTAAAATTGCTTGCTACATTTATTTGTTTACATATGTGGGGGGGGAGAGTGCACAGTGCTACGTGGTAGTCAGGGGACAACTTGGGGGGATTGCTTCCTCCTTCCATCATGTGTGTCTTGGGGATCAAACTTGGTCCTTTACCTGATTAGCCATCTTGCCAGGCTTACCTCGTGTTTTGAGACAGGGTCTCTCACTAAATGAGGAGCTTCCCATGTTGGCTAGACCGGCTAGACCGGCTAGACCGGCTAGACCAAAACCCAGGTCCTTAACCTGTTCTCTGCTCCCCAGTACGTTACCGGTACACATGACTGCAATACCGAGCTTTAAATGTTTAAAAACATTTACTTTATGTGTGCGAGTATCTTGCCTACATGTATATATATGTATACTACGCGTGATCCTGGTTACTGAAGGGATCAGGACAGGGTGCCAGAGCCTCTGAAACTGGAGTTCCAGATGGTTGTAAAGTGCCATGTGGGTGCTGGGAATGGAACCCTCGTCCTCTGCAGGAGCAGCCAGGACCCTCAACGGCTGAGTCATCCCTCCAGCTCCAGAGCCCAGCTTTTTGTTTGTTGTTGTTTTTGGTTATCTGAGACAGGGTCCCTCTGTGTAGCCCTGGCTTTCCTGGAACTCACTCTGTAGACTAGGCCAGCTTTGAACTCACAGATCTATGTCAGCCTCTGCCTCTTAAGTGTTGGGTTTAAAATCAAGTACCACCATGCCTGGCCCCATCTTTTTTAAACATAGGTGCTGGCTTTGAACTCAGGCAAGCTTGCTTGTTCAGCAGGCACTTTACTGGCCATAGCATCCCTCTAGCCCCTTCATAACTTTTCACCTGAATCCCATGTCAGTGGTGGGTCCAATTTTGACTCACCTAGCACGTAACTATGCAGATAAAGATCTCAAGAAGAGTGGATCTGGCTGTGACATTCTTTCAGCTTTCAGGGTTTGAAATGAAAGTGAAAATTGTTTCTAACCCCTGCCTACAGTTAGAAAAACATCCCCCCTCCTCCAGTCAGTAAGGCATCATGGATGACTTGGAAGCAGTTTGTCTAAGACTAGAAATAACTCAAATCAGAAGTTTCCATCTTATCTTTTTTTTTTTTTAAAAAAGTTCGTGAGGTATTCGAAACACTTCTTAGCTGGTTTCACAAGCAGGTGTGACTGTCAGCTGCCTTGTTTCTCATGTGATGCTGTTGACTCGCTCACCCAGCTATCGCGGAGGCCTGCTCACGGCAGAGGCATCGAGAAACGTTGTTAGAAGGACAGCAGCTTTCAAACGGGAGAAAATTTCCAGATGTGCCCCTCGTTGTGTGGCTCGGAACCAACTGTTGGGATTGGTCCTCATCAACCCTTTGATGGAGTTAGTCATCAGTTTCTTAAAAAGAAAAAGGAAAGCTTTAAAACCAGCAATAGAAAAAAAAAACTTCCTTAATATTACCAGCGGAGATATTTATCGTTTGCCGACCTCAGAGCCGAGAAAGGAGAGTTATCAAATTGGTCACTTGTCACACCTGGCAGGACACCAAGTTCCAGAGATTTATCTGTTAGCTCAGGAATTTCATTAAAACAGCTTACTAACATAGAGGGAGCCTTTTGAAGAGCGTGGTCCACGGAATCTTTGACATCAGGGAGATATACAGGTTTTGGTCCATTTTTTTTTTTTTACTATAAATGTTTTGGGGTCCTATGGTAGGTTTCAGGAAAAGAAGACCTTGTTCTCATTTCGCCATCTCTTTGCCTCGGGCCAATGGAAATTACGTGCAAATGCATGGAACCCAGGTCCTGCAAAGATCTGAAGCCAGAATTGGGTTCTGTGGTGTTGCACAGAATGACTGCCCCTCGTCTGAACTATTTCATCATTGAATCATGGAAACTCCAGATCTGAACAACAATAGCTGTTTCCTTAAGTTGAAATTGAAAAAAAAAAAAAGCAGACTAGGCCCCACTTATCTCCTGCAGCATCGGAATAAGAAACAAAATTTGACTTATGGACTGACAATTTGAGTATTTTTTCTTGTAAACTCCTTATGTACCTTTGGTCTGGTTGGCTTCCAATCTTGGCAATCATTTTGAAGCTAGAATAAAATGGTTTTTTTTTCTTTTTTGTTTTTTAATGTGACGTGCCCTTTGGACCTTTCTACTCTCTGGACAAAAGCGGACGGAGCCAGTGTCACTATCAGTTATCCCGTGTCGCAGATCCCCGTTACACTGGTCGCCCCACACAGATGAGTATTTGTTAGTAATGGACACACCATCTCAGAAAGTCCTCCTCAAGTGAACTTGTCACTTCTCGAATACAATGTGCTTCCCAGACTAAGACAGCCAACCACTGGCTGAGACGTCTTTTCGTGCAGTGCTGCAGGCTTAGGCTGTTCAAATACCCACCCAGTGTTCTCAGGGTCTCCACCTCTTCCTTTCTTTCTCCATCCACCTCCTAATATTGTCTTTCCCCATTCTCTGCCCATTCCATGTTTCTTGGTGCTCATGAACCCAACAATACATGTGCTTAGCTTACAATGTTTTCTACGCTTTGCTTCATAGACAGAGTTTTACGTACTTTGGAATGGCCTCGGACTCACTCTGTAGCCCTACCGGGCTTTAAAACCTTGGTTTTCTTGTCTCTATCACTATTTGTTGAGTTCTGGGATTACAGACCAACACCACCCTGCCTGGTGTATGTAGTGATATGGATGGGAGCCCAGGTTTTGCTTGTACGTGTTAGGCAAGTGCTAGCAAATGAGCCACATCCCTGACCTCTTTTTTCTAAATTTCCTTTTATTGTTATTATTTTGTTTCTGAGACAGGATCGACTATGTGTCCCTGGATGACCTAAAACTCCCTACGTAAACCAGGTTGGTCTCGAACTCAAGAGATCTGCCTGCCTCTGCCTCATGAGTATAGAGGTCAGAGATGTGTACTGCCACACCTGGCCTTCCTAGATTTCTTAACCCTTCAAAGTGAGCATCTCTGATTTGCTCTTTCTAGGCACTTAAGATATTCGGAGTTTGGAGACATTTCTATATTTATGCAAAAAAGAAAATATTTAGAATTAAAGTATCCTATTAAAAATAAATGTTTTTCAAGGATGGAGACATAGCTCAGTAGTTAGGCGTATTTTGCTGATCTTGAAGAGGATCTGGGTTCAGTTCATAGCACTCACGTGGTGGCTCACAGCTGCCTGTAATTCTGGTGCCAGGGAATCCAATGCCCTCTTCTAAACCCCAAGAGCACCAGGCATGAAAGTGTGCACGTGCAGACATATGGGCGAAACACTCACAAGCATAAAATAAATAACATTAAAGAAATGTTAAAAAAAAAAATCAGATTTTCAGCCCTTTGTATTGGAATGTATGTATAATCCTAGTGCTCAGAAAGCTGAGGCAGGGGGACTATGATTCCAAGGTCTGGTTGGGATACATAATGAGATTCTGCTTAAAAATAAAAGGAAAAAAAATCAGACCCACCTTGAACTCTTCATTGCAACACTTTTCTTTAGCTTTTCATTGAACTTAAGATTATTATCCTACAAATATCCTACATTGTTTATAGTTTGAACAGTTGTCCTTGGAAAAGGATTGGTGCCAGGATCCCCAGCAGACACAAAAAGATCCTTAGCCACTCATACACATTGCCTATGTCCCCTTTACATTTAAACCATCCTTAGGGTGCCGATGACTCTAATGCTATGTAAATAGTTGTTATACTGTAGTGTTCGGGAAATAATGGCAAAGATAGAAAAAAATGGCATGTTCAGAATAGAAATAATGTAATTCTGAGTGTTTTTGGCCCAATTTTTTTTTTGAGTCAGTGGAGGTAAAGCTCATGAATATAGAGGAATAACTCTCAGTGTGTTGGGAATCATCAATCCTCTACTTTAAACAAGGGACTTGTCTTTCTTTCGGCCGTTCCCCTGTGTTCAGAACATTCTCTGAATGGATTGGCTGGAAGATTGAAGTAAACTTTTGTTGGTCAACTTTTCTGTTACTGTAACACATGTCTAAGACAATCGGCTTCTAAGAAAAGAAGGTTTATCCAGGCTTGTGGTGACTTTGGAGGTTTCAATACAAGGCCAGTTTTCAGTTTTCCCTGTTGCTTTGGGGTCTTGTCTAAGCAATGCCTGTGTTGTCTAGTATCTAAAACACATGTTCTCTCTCTCTCTCTCTCTCTCTCTCTCTCTCTCTCTCTCTCTCTCTCTCTCTTTTCCCATGTGTGTGTGTGTGAATGTACATGCATGTGCAGTTATGAATTCACGTGTGTGTATAGGTATGAATGTGTATGTGTGTGTGTGTGTGTGTGTGGTATACAGGCTAGAGGACAACCTCGGGTGTCATTCACCTTATTTTGGTGAGACAGGGTTTCTCACTGTCCTGGAACTCACAGAGTAGTGAGCTCCAGGGATCAGCCTGTCTCCACTCCTACCACTGGGGATACAAACAGGGGCCAACTTGTGAAATAGGGTTTTTCTCCTTTATTGGTTTTATATTTATTTCTCACCCCCCCCCCGCCACCGTATTGCACAAGTGCTGTGCCACCCATGTGAAAATCAGGTGATTTTTTTACATGGATTCTGGGAATGGAACTCAAATCCTCATGCTTGCTACACAAGCATCTTACCTCCTGAGCTGTCTCTCCAGCCCAGCGCTGCATCTTCAACCCAAAGCCTCAGCTCTGGCCAGGCATCCTTTCCGGTCCTATTGACAACTTCCCCTGTGTTTCTGTTTAGACCTAGACATGGTGAGACTTCTGTTGCTGGCTCCAGGATCCTTCATGAGATGTCGCCGGCTGTGGTCAACCTGGCTCACGCCCTGGTTTCAAAGACCCTTTTATACTGAGAATCTCCTTAGATAAACCATTTGCTTTTTACCCGGACCCTGACCACCAATGAATCTGAATCAAGTCCTCTGGCTCCTGTCCAACCCTCTTTCATTTACATGCCCCAGTTCATAAGGAGGCAGAGAAATCCAAATGGCCATGGATAAGTTGAGACCGTCTAATGCTTGTCAGGGTGGTGGTAATTAATAACATTGAGTTCTATACCTGAAATTCGCCAAGGGAGCTAGCCTGAAGCAGTCTCACTGTGCCTGTACAGGGTAGCCGCGTAAGGCGACAGATACGCTAGGCTGTTTGATGGCAATAGTCATTTCATAATGGATACAAAGACATCATGACTGTACGTCTTGAATTTCCCCTCCTTTTTTGTCAGCGATACCACAATAAGAGCTGGAAAGACACAGAGAACTGTATTTGATCAAGAGGAAAGGAAGGGCCCATGACTATAAATGCTCAGATTATGTGGAAATGTTTTTAAGCGTTTGAGGAAGAGCGGCTGAACCTAGGGCTGAGTAATGAGCCACAGAAGGGGAAAGGCTGACTGGAGGGAAGGCTGGGCAGGAAGTCCTGCAGAGGTGAAATCTGACTGGGGTAAAAGTGCAACTCTCTGGGGGGGGGGGGGGGGGGGGGGGGGGGGGGGNGGGGGGGGGGGGGGGGGGGGGGGGGGGGGGCAGGAGGGTGATCTGGTTCCGGTGCGGTTAGAGGAAGTGGGGCTGCAACAGCTGGAGTCAGCCCACCCTACAGTGATTAGAAGTTTTCCAAACAGCAGAGTCCCTAAACAGGAGCCAGCAGGGCCCCGGAGCTCAACAGGAGCAGCGGGTGGCTTAACTAGAGCTACAGGGACGCTGGTGCTAGGTTTAATGTTGGCATTGGTCTCCAGGAAAGTGTCTGGCTTAAAAAGTTCTGGGGGTCCATCTGGCCTGGCAGAGTTTTCACCTGCCACCCTGACTCCGCTGACGGTCGCCTTTACCTACTGGCATTTCATTTTGTTGAGGCCCCACCTGCTTTTTCTCTGAGAGAAAATGCAGACGTGGTAAAGGAACAGAAGGGCGGCAGTTGAGGTGAGGGACTTGTCCCGGAACCAAGTGGAATGTCCTTCCAGTCTCAAATCTGTCACTTTGTGGGACATCATTCAAGTCTCTGGAACCCTGCTTTCTCAGAGTAAGATGAAAACTTTGGTGAGAATGAGCAAGGATGTCACTTCCGTTTCTCAGACTGGTAGGTTCCCCTAAGAACTGGACTCATGAGAGTCATCCATCTTGTTCCTGGATAGTGAAGCATACCTCACGCAGGCCCTCCCCTCCTTGGATTTTGGGATCTATCTTACAGGAAAAGCGGTGACGTCCTAATATCTCTAGCCCCCAACACCTCCCACAACCCTGCAAATAGTGTCACTTCCAAAGACCCCAAGGTCCCGGAGCTTAGCCTGTAGCCATAGTCTTCCAGGAGGTAGGTCCTGAAGAGAATATAAACCGGGGTGAGGAGCAGATTGCCGCTTGGTGACATGGTCAGGAGGACCAGGGAGACCTTTCTGAACATAGCTGGCTTCTCCAGATCACTTTCCCATCCTAATTGGCTCCACAGGCACAGCCAATTTTCCTTTTTGGTTTTCCCAAAGTCAGCTAATCCTTTTGGCTGATGCCCCTCGTTAACTAGTTTGATTCGGGTGCTGCAGAGACTCATTCCTATGGAAGTCTTCTTCGTGGCATTCTCACGGGGCATAAGCCCGTTTAATCAAGCTTTGCGCGTGCGCACACGCGAGCGTGTGTGTGTGTGTGTGTGTGTGTGTGTGTGTGTGTGTGTGAGAGAGAGAGAGAGAGAGAGAGAGAGAGAGAGAGAGAGAGAGAGAGAGAGAACATATGTGCTACAGCATGCATGTTGAAATCAGATGACAGCCTTGGGTGTGGGTCCTTGCTGTCCCCCTTGTTGGAGACAGGCTCGTTCTGTCATTTTTAACTGTGTGCGCCAGGCTAGCTGGCCCAGGAGTTTCCAGGCCTTATTCTGCCTCCACCTCCCATCTTACCACCGGAACCATGGGATGGCAGACCTTCAGGACTGCTGCCCTTTGTGGCTGGGGACTCAGACTCAGGACTTCACATTTGCAAGACAAATGCTTTCTCTACTGACTCCTGGCTTTCTCAGCTCCACCTCCAGTGGCTTTAATTTCTTTTCTCCTTGGCAAACTTTGCCTTTAACTTTCAACAGAATTCAGACCACGGAGCCCCTCTGGGCAGCCTTTCACCTGTCCCTTCCTTGAGTACAATTCTTGCCCTCCTCCAGGCTTTTCAGACACTGTGCGTCTTTCTCTTGGTGACATTTGTCACCCATTGTAGAGTCATTCCTATCTGCTGGAGGGGGAGCCCCAGAAGACAGAGACCCAGTTTTGGTGTATCTCTGACTAGAATATAGACTCTTGCGGGAGGAGGTAGAGACTGAGGAGAGGAAGGAGGCATGTCTTGTTCGCCACAAGCTTGCAGATCGCATATGCGTATGGTGACAATGACTGACAGATGACACAGAGAATGTGTGAGCATCTCTGGCCACAGGCAGGAATAAACTAGCTATGGCAGAGCACTGATGAGGGGGACTCCTTTTCTGGTGCCCCCTCGCTCATTCCTGGTCCCTCCATAGCCTCACGTAGGGTGTGAGTTGTTCCCTGGGAGATACTGAGATTCTGGGGGAGGGGTGGAAGGAATTCCCGACACCTGCCAGAGATGGGTTATATTATTCTGAGAGAAGGTTCTTGACACTTCCTCAGAGGTGAAGGCCTGGCAGAATGGTCGCATCCTTGATCAGGTCTTCTCTCGGGTAGAGAGAACGGTCTAGAGACTCTGCCTTTGGCTTGGGGGACAATCATCTGGCCTGAGAGAATCAAAAGACACAAGATGAACTTAGCAGTGGGACAGCTAGGAAAGAGAGAACATTCTTCATAGCCTGAAGACTGTCCCCAGTTAGCTGACAGGCAGCAGGGTCCTGTCTTAGGTATTACAATGACTGGTTCACGTGATCTCTCAAGATCTCAAAATTCTCTGTAGATTCTGCTTTTCTTTTTAGTGGTTAAGGCCACCCTGTACGCCTACCCCTCTAACTTACTCCACAGCATGTAGTGAACTCATAGATATACAGGCGGCATAGCTGGCTAAACTTTTCCTTGCTATGACTAAGCTGGTTGGTGGTTTTGGATGATTTGGGGACAGGGCGGGGGTGAGATGGGGTGGCATGGGTGGGGGGTGTGTGTGGGTGGAGAGGTGTCAGCAGATAACAAACATGCATTTGCACTCTCTGTCCACTAGGGGCTTTGAAGAAAAGGTGATCTGGTTGAATCTTAGTTCCTGCGGGTGTCTGGCTAGGCCTGCAGAGGATCTAAACTCAATTGTGTGGGGGCTAAGAAGGGTGTGTGTGGAGTCGGGACTGAGGGAGCATGGGGGTGCAGTGGAAGTCAGTGGGAAGAAGACCGCAAGGGCCGCGTTAGCCTGCACTCTGAGGGATTTGAGCTGTTGCAGAGTTTTGCATAAAGTTGTGACAGTTTTGCATGGTGCTTTTTTGTGTGTAGAATATGTGCATGTTTGCTTTGTGTATGTGTGTTTGCGTATAGATGTAAGCATGTGTGTATGGAGGCAAGATGTCGGCACTGATGCCTTCCACTGTCGTTTTCCGCCATAGCATTTGAGACAGGGTCTCTCACCAATTTGGTTAGAGTAGTTGATGAACAAGCTCTGGGGACCCAACTGTCCCCAGCCTCCCCAAGGAAGGGTTACAGACCCACATGCCCACTTCAGGCTTTTTTGTGGGTGCTGAGCCTCTGAACTCAGCTCCTCACACTTGAACAGCGAGAGTTCTTACCCACCCCGAGCCTTCTCTCCCGACTCCAGATATAAGGCTCTTACTCCACCACCTCTTAGCCTACTGGGTAAGGGTAACACAGAGCATCTAGGGGAGTTTAGATCCTCTGCAGGCCTAGCCAGACACCCGCAGGAACTAATCATGTCTGAGGTTGGCAAAATCCATTTTTAGCAAGGAAGAAAATCTGCCACGACAAAATAGCATGGCTGGGATGGTTTATACAATTGAAACTGATTTTCTCATAATTCTGGAGGCCAGAAGAACCAAGACCAAGGTGATGGCTGTGTTGATCTCCCCCGAGCCTTTCTCCTTGACTTACAAATGGCCCCCTTCTCGGTGCTCCCTCAGAAAGGCTCTCCTCTGTGTGTATGCCTTCCTGGACTCTGGGTGACAAAATTTCTTCTTCTAAGAAGGGCATTAATTATACAGAGTCAGGGCCCCACTTGTGGTTCCAGTTCAGGAAGTCACTTCTAGTTCCAAAGCCAGCTACTTTTGGATCAGCCACAGCTGAGGAGCTGGATGTGTGGATTCAGACCTGGACAGCTAGAGCGGCCCCGTCCTGCTCCTCCAACAGCGACACATGGAAGGACTGAGTCCTCGTCACAAGGTAAGGCCATTTGCTTAAGAGCTGACTTTCACTGAAAAACAAACGCATGTAGGCTTGTTCTTGGCAGGACGTGGGGCTGAGCCAGCCTTCCAAGAGAAAGCACGTTTCTACAGTGTGCTGTTTTCATGGAAGCCTTGGGAGCCAGCTGAGGCTTTGGAGTGCAATCCAAATTGCTCATGCCAGTCATGGCCTTAATGCCAGGCAAGACTCCGTGTTACTCTATAAACACGGCCAAGTAGGAACAACGTGGCTGAAGGACCGGCGGCTCTTTACTCCATCAGCATTTATTTCTTATTTTCTATCTGCAACAGACAGATGCCCACAGAAACCGGAAATGGAGAAGACATTCCACTGTGAGGTGCTCTGATGGTGGCTATTTGGAGACTGAGACAGGTTTGACTATCACCCGATTGGGACCTTGTTTTTAGGCTCTTATCTCCTTAGCTTTTTTTTTTCCCATTTAGCTTGCTGGACAATATTATAGGAATACTAGGCAAGCGTCCTGCTGCTCCCCCAATTTTCCTTTCGGTGTAAGTAGCAAATCTCGCTTAAGTCACAGAACCGCTCGTGTGAAGCTGCTTAGGACTCTTTTTAGAGACTGGAAATAGTGAAGGCGTGTGTCATCACACTGCCCAGAGTAGATGAGTAATTTATCTGAAGAATGCATATGATGCCGAGAACGCTCTCCTTAGGAGCATTGTCTTGGTGGATCTGCGAGGGCTCAGCATTTGGTCCTTAGACTGTCAAATGTCAGGATCCTTAATCTGCTCTGTAAGAGCAGAATGACTTGCAATTGCCGAATTTATGAGACCTATGTACAGTGAAGAATCTCCTCATTCACGAGGACTAAGCACTCCTGTCTTTCAGATAGCCTGTCTGGTTTCTGTAACATCCATGGGAAACTATGTTCTAATCAGAAGGTTGCTTGGTGAGTCAGACATCTAAACAAAAGGAATTACTTATGTGAGTCAAGGGTTTAGATACAGGGATGAGAGACAGGTTTCACTCCACGAGCTCGCTTATTGATTGTTACGGACTTCCCGGCATGCTGAGAAATAGGTCATGTTTAGTTTTTGTGGGAAATCAACAGTTGATTAGTGATGTCTGCTGGAGCACAGAATTGGATGAAGGGGCAGGCGTGCTGCATCTGAGCTATCCTTAGTGTTAAGGCTATCTGGCCAACAAGCCTGATGAATTCAGGCCCACGTAGTCATGAGATTATGAGAGCTGGAGCAGAGGTGCCTGGGAAGCACTTGTTGGGTCATCAGTAGCATTCTTTTTTAGAATTTCCATGTGAGATAGACCATTTGTCTGATGAATTCATCTGCTTCCCCCATTTATTTATGCATGGGTGCATGGGGTGCATGCATGCATGTGTGCATACATGAGTGTGTGTGTGTGTGTGTGATTATGAATGACTGCTGAAGGACACCGTGCAGGGGTTGGTTTGCTCCTCTCATCTTATTGGTTACAGGTGTTGGATTCAGGCCATCAGGCATGGTGATGGGCAACCCTTAACTATTTCTCTGGCCCTGAATCCATCTGTTTCGGTGTATGCATTTGGTCCAGGTAGGGTAAGTGGTACTGGGTTGGCATGCCTGTAAAGAACCAATTTAGACTGCACTTTGCTCCGAAGACAATCTTTCCTTCCAGATTCGAGGGTGATCTTATCTTCATGTTGCTGACCTTGTTCTGTAAACCTAACGCTTACCTGGAACTTCATTGTGTTAGGCAAATAAAAGTGACAGGCATTTATCTGGACGTCCCAACCACCATGATGTCACAGCTGTTATTTTTCTGTGTGAAAATGTTGTGAAACACACTCTGGCAAACCCTAGACAGGTATGGGACACTATTACCTGAAACCCACTCATCGGGTTTGGTTTGGGTCCTTCCTTCCGGATGTGAGAATCTGGAATTGGAGAGCAAGCCGTTTTTCGCTGGATTACACAGGACAGCTGAGGCTGTGTTGGGAGAGGCATCCCCAACTCTTCCCACGTTATATGTTGTTCTTTCTGTGAGACCAATACTCTGGATTTGATGATCATCTGTCACTCCCAAAAGCCCACCTTCCTCTAAGCTGTGAGCCCACCAGAGATGGCATGCTGCGGACCCCGCGGAGAGACGTGTCTTTCCCCCGTTTCACAAGTGAAACCTGTGCTTGGAGAAATAAGAAAAGGCCATCTCATCTGTGTTCCTTATTTATTACACATTATACAGGTATCTGGTTGCAAAACCCGAACTCCTACTCCTGTCTCTTGAGCATTTGAGGCAGAACACACTGACCTGCCTCAGCAGATAACATCGGCATTCACATCACCTTCCCAGGTGACTTCCACCCTCCTTCCCCATCCCCCTTGGCTGTGCTCCCAGAAGAAAAAAAAAAAAGAGTTGAATAGGGGGACGCTCTGCTTAGCAGAAAAGCACCTCACCTTTATGTAAGATAACTGCTTCTAATTCCACCAGGAGGAAAACACAAGGAAATTAGGATAGCACCCCTTTAAAGGTGGGGCGGGGAGGGGGAGAAGGGGGTCTGGGAACAGAGAGGGGAAGAATGGGACCCAGTTAAGTCAGAGGGGATTCTCTGTCCCTGGCCCCCTTCAGTGGCCTTCTTTCAACCTAAGGAGGACACCAAGGTTATGTGGGGACACAGCTGTTCCTTATGGTGGGGAGATGGGGAGCCAGACAGAAGGAGAGAAGAAGAGGAAAATGCTAAGGAGAGGAACATTTTTTTTAAAGGGGGGAGGGGGATAAAGTAAAAACCACATTTATCAGTCCCAGGCTGTGTAGCCAAGTGGGCGCTCATAGGAGGAGCTCTAGAAAACTAGGTCCTGGGCGCACCTCCACCAGGGCACCTCCACCATTGACGCTACATCTCCTTGAATGTCTTCTCCTCTCTGAGCCGCCGTTTTCTCAATATGCCCAGAGAAGAGTACGTGAGAGTCCAGGAACGATTCAATCCCCACCCACCTACCCCAGCAACCCCAGTCTTTGCCCTGGGGCAGCCTTGAGTCTGTGCTGAGCAGACTGGGAAAGAAGAACAGAGCCCTTTGTGGCAGGCCGGGGACGGGCAACTTGAAAGCAATGGGGGTAGAAGAATCGAAGCACTTTTTTTGTTGTTGTTGTGGAGGAAAGCGTGGGCTGCAGGCAGGGAGCCAGAAGCCGCTGACATCACCATAATACTTGGATCAGGCCTCTGAGAAGTGGGCGGGAGCCTCAGGGGAGTGGGCACAGTTACCTGGTAAAGGGACCAGAGGGCCCCGCATCTGATCCAGCAGTGACAGGGACACTCATAGGGCTCACTGGATCGGGGACCAGCAGTCACGAATCAAAGATATGAGGAAAGCTTGTAGAAACTTTGGGAAGGCGCTTCTCCACTCAGTTCCTTGATTCAGGTCTTGGGGGTTGGGATGGGAGTCAGGTGTGCGCCTCATGAGGCAAAATCTCAATTAGCCTCGTCTCCCGGGCCTGAAGTAGAGCACTGGGCGCCGCGGGTGTTTCAATTTCTCCTGCCGCTCTCAGAGCCCCCGCCGGGCGGAGGCTGGGAAAAGAGGCAGCCCCCTGGGAGAGGGGTGCCACAGCTTCCTTATTCTCAGATGTGGCCGCCATTAAAATGCCAGAAGGCTTTAAACCTCCGCGGGCCGATAAGCCTCTTGCAGGGTTAAGCGCGGCCCCCGCCCCTTCTCAAAGACCTCTTTTTACAAACAATAATTCGTCATCTCTCCCTGGTGATTACTAAGACTTTGGACCATCGTGGTGCAACTTACCAGCTCTGACAACTTCTCCTACACGTCTCATGAGCTCAGAGCAGACAGCGCTAATCAATTTCCTGCTCTTTCCTGTGGAGCCTAGATACAATATCTGAATCCCTCTCAATTCAGGACCCTCCCCAGACTTTACCGACTGATTGCAATCAGCTCTTGAGATTGACTCATCCACCCTTAGCTTAGGGTATCTATCACTAGACATTTGCTTTTTGGACAGGAAAGAGGGGGTGGGGTGGGGGCAGCCAGGCTGGGAGAGGCAGAGGCGGTACTTATTTTTAGTGGCGTTTGTTTTTCTTTGTGTTTATAACTTCCCTCCAGCTTTCCCCCAGAGCTTTCTTCATCTCTGGATCTTGCCATCCCGGCCATCCTTTCCATGAGTTGCCGGGATCAGTCAGTTCTGAGGGGCTGGGACGGCTACTTGTGGATTGAGGCCATTCCCTTGCCTTCAGGGAGCTGGCAGTGCTTAGGAGACCCCAAGCAGGCTTTTCCTGCACCACAACCATGTAAGATTTCCTACCCCTCTTTCCATAACCTCCTCAGGAAAGGGAACTTCCCATTTCATTGCACAATGACGTACGCGATTAGCAGAGCGGTCAGCTCATCTCGGGTTGAAATCTCTCTGCTTGACAAGTTCATCCACTTGCTCTTGTTTAAAGTCCAGGCCCATTTCCTCTTTTTCTCACATCAGTCTTTCAAGTTGCTTGAGGATGGCTACCAGGAGCTCCCTAAAATCTGTCACCTGTAGGTGAGATATCCCATTCCCCTCCCCATTTCATGTGACAAGGCACTGAGCTTCCTTATCCTGAGTGACATCTCCACTCCCCTACCCCCATCCCCTGCCATCCAACCTCCTGTGGACTACTGTTCTCTATAGTGATATGTGTTTCCGGAACTGAATTATTTGGTCTTGTAATGTAACGATTGGCCTTCCATCCAAAGAGCTACGCTTGCTTCTAAGATGCCATCTTGAACAAAGCGTGCAATTGGTTATGGCCTTTAGATTTATTTCACAGAATCTACCACCCATCCTGTGTCCAATCCACAGGAATTTAAAAACTAATTACTGATATTGCTAAACGGGAATATGTGTTGACTCTCCTTTTGTATGGATATGTGTTGGCACTGGCCACAGTAGTTAAGCCCTTAAGAAAAGTGGAGTTAGAATCTTATTTACTCAAAACACACTTATTTTTAGGTCTAGTTTTTCAGTGGACAATTGACCAGTATTAGAACTTTATACAATGCTGGCGTTTGTCCAGTGGTTTACATACTAGATCACGCGCCTCAGATACTAGTGAGGTTCTGTATGAACATATTTGCTGTGGTATTAATTTAAATTTTAAGAATTTAAATGCTAAAGTAAACTCCAAAGAAGATCTAGAGGCCGCCAATAAGCACATGGAAAGGGTACATCACTAATCACGAGGCAAAAAAGAAAAAAAAATTCAAAACCAAAAGGACACACTGCTCATTCCCATTAGAATGGCTATTTTCAGAAAATCAAAAACAGCGAGTGTTAGCGTGATATAAATTGGAACATTCATATAACTCTTGGCATGGAAAAACAGTACCATAGTGCCTAAGAAACTTAACACACAATTAAGGTATCATTTCCAAGTTCAGCTTCTGGGAATATAACTCAAAGCAGGAACTCAAAGTAGTATTTACAACAGTATTTACCGCAGGCAAAAGGCAGGAGCAACCGTGTGGCCATTAACAGGTGAAAGAGTAAACAAAGCTCCCGCGTGTTCTCGGCGACGAGGCGGTGTTCAGTCTGACAGCCTAATACTGAATGTCTGTGTTTGTGTCATTGTGGCTACCGTACTTGCCAGACAGAACAGCTGGAGGAAGGAAGCTTCATGCTGGCTCGTGATTTCAGAGACTTTAACATGTGATAGCCTACACTGGTGAGCGTGAGCAGAGCGTGGAGATAGCGGGAGTGTGTGTGGATGGAGATGGTCTTTCACAGCAGACGAGAAGTCAAAAGTGAGATACAGGAAGGGACTGGGAATAACAAACCTCCCACAATGTGGATTACCCAACAGCACTCAAGTGCACTTAAAACTGGTCAAGATTTTAGGAGTATCTTCCCAAGATGACAAACGAACAAGAAAATAGACACAACATTTTGACGCCTGGCGTGGACAGATATCTCAACTGGTTATTTGACTTTTTTTCTACACCTTACTATCACTGTACACACAGTGTGGAGATTTGAAAACCATGGCTCCCAAACATCACCCACTGTGGGAAGAAGCCAGGTGTAGTAGCATCACACACCTAGGGGGCCGAGAGGCAGGAGGATTATGAGTTTAAGGTCAGCCATGGCTACAGAGACGAAATGAACAAATAAAAGTATCACAGTTAAAAAAAAAACATGAGTACCACTCAACTTGTGGTCTGGAGAAAACTCAACATGTTATCCCATGCGGCTTTTGGTGGGCTGCCCTGCCCCAACCATCTTATCACGAGCTCACACCTCTCCTAGTCCTGTCTTGCTCACACTTAGAACATCAGGAGTCTGAGCAATCGCTGCATGCGACAGTGACTTTTGGCAGATTCTGTTACAATCTAGACAGCCATAGGCAAGTTATGGCACCACCAGATCTGAGACAGCTAGAGAGACTGCCGCTCGCAAGAGGATGTGTTGAACGATCAGATCGTGGATCATCTGAATTGTGAGCTATGCAGACTAACACACACACACACACACACACACACACACACACACACACACACACAATAGGATTTAGAAGGGCTTTGCCACGCCAGGAATTAATTAGACTCCTGGTTCCCAAGGCGCCTTGGAATGTCTCTTGACTTGGTGCTCATTAAGTTTTACTGTAATGAATGGGTGGTTGGATGCCTTCGCTTCTCACTTGAGTCTAATGTGGAAAGTTTATCAGCCTGCTCGCTTCTGTAGCCCCATTGCTACAATATACCTGGATCATCTAATATTAAGTGCTTAATACTTTTTAAATAAATAAATTAATAGATGCTCATATTTTACATTCAATTCGCAGGTGAGAGGAAGCTGTATAGAGTTGTATATATGAGCGCTGCTACTGAATCAGGCTACGTGCACTTCTTCAGTCTTTGTAATGCTGAGAAAATTAGCTTCTGGAAATATTTTTCTTCCTCTCTCATCTTTAAAGCATAGGTGCAAAGACTGCTTATCACAAAGTTAGGGTGATGATCGAAATAATTAATTTAAAAATCAGAATCAACCCCCAGAGCGAGTAATTACTCAGTGGAATCACTTCTCATGTTTAGATCTCAGATGTCTTTATGAACATTCTATATATAATTAAATGTTTCTTTAAAAAAATGCTTTCAGTGGGTATGTTCTATGTATTAGGAAAATTCTAGATGCCCTCCATTTTAAACCACCTTTGTATAAGCTGTTACAATAGAGGACTACTTACAAACTCAGGTTTTGGTAGACTTCCTAGGTTCAAATCCCAAATTCCTTCTTATAGGCTGTGTGACCGTGGATACCTACCATGTCTGTGTCTTGTGTTCCTGTTAGTGGAGATGACAAGAAAGGAGCGTTGAACTATTGGAGAGCTGTGTGGGGCTCCCTGAGATGCTCAGCCACGTGTATTGAATAAACATATTTTTCACTGTTACTGTTGCTTATTGTTTGCCCTGTTAGTTTTAAGGCAGCTGAAGACTTCAATTAATTTGCAGGGCAAAAAGATATTATAGTTTTTCTAGGAATATAAATAGTTTGAGATTGGGAAAACCTGGGCATCATTTATTATTACAACTCATGGCCATTCAATATGAAATGTATTCAAATTAGCATTGAAAAATATATTGAAGTCAACTCCATATTGTTTATGATTTGAAAAGAGCTGAATGTTAACTCCTTAATATAATGTTCCAATTATTTAACAGTTACCTTGTATTCTGATAAGTAGGTTATCTGATGCATGGATCCATGTAGATATCATTAATAAAAATGATAGCCTAGATCTATTTTATACAATGGCTCTCTTTTATAAATAAGCAATACATTTCTTTTGGTAACAGACCTTACAAATATTTAAGTGTGAGGGGTCCTTAGGTAAAGAGATTGAAGGCCACTGATCTGCAAGACGAGCTCAGCTCCTTTAAGATAGACTAAAAAAGACCAGAAAGTTTTCCTCGGTTCATCTTAGGCCTCCATCTTCAAGTTCTTGGCCCTGCACTCCCTGACCACTAGCCCCAGAAAAGACCCTGTATTTCCTTGGTCAGGCTGGAATGTCTCCAAATGTCGTGCTCACACACTAGCCCATATTCTAAATTTTCTGTCTCTTCTGACGAACTTTCAATTACAAATCACGGGCTGACCTTAACACCCTCCTTGTGAATGTCCCGAGAGGAACCAGCGATTCATTAAGATGTCAGTTTTCCACCTCAGGGTTAAACACAGCAGTAAGAAGGACAGTTATAGTGTCTTGCTCTTTTCCTGTTGCTGTGGGGGATAATATACCCTAACAAAGGCAACCTAAAGGAGACAGGGTTTGTTCTGACTCACTGGTAAAGGTGTAGGCCATCTCTTCTGCAAATATCAAGTTGTAGCAGCCTGCAGCAGCTGGTCACATTGTATCTACTCAAGGAGCAAAGAGCAACAGAGGCTATCCAGAGCTCAGCTCTCTCCATTTGGTGGTTCAGGATGCCCTGCTAAGGGAATAGTTCCACTCAGAGCCTTCCCATACCAATCATCAAATCATAGGTTTGTGGGTTAAAGTCAGGGTCTTCTATTCGATTCCATTGGTCGACTTCTCTGTTTTTATGCCAATACCAAGCTGTTTTCAATACTGTAGCACTGTAATAGAGTTTGAAGTCAGGGATGGTAATGCCTCCAGACGTTCCTTTATTGTATAAGATTGTTTTGGCTATCCTGGGTTTTTTGTTTTTCCATATAAAGTTGATTATTGTCTTCTCCAGATCTGTGAAGAATTTTGATGAGATTTTGATGGGGATTGCATTGAATCTATAGATTGCTTTTGGTAGAATTGCCATTTTTACTATGTTGATCCTCCCAATCCAAGAGCAAGGGAGATCCTTCCATTTTCTGGTGTCCTCTTCTATTTCTTTCTTCAGACTTAAAGTTCTTGTCAAATAGATCTTTCACTTCCTTGGTCAGGGTTACCCCAAGAAAATCATATAGGCTTCCTCCTGAATATTAACCTTCATCAGGCGATGAAAGGAGACAGAGACAGAGACCCACAATGGAGCACTGGACTGAAATCTCAAGGTCCAAATCAGTAGCAGAAGGAGAGAGAGCACTAGCAAGGAACTCAGGACTGCGAGGGGTGCACCCATACACTGAGACAAGGGGGATGTTCTATCGGGAACTCACCAAGGCCATCTGGCCTGGGTCTGAAAAAGCCCAGGTTAAAACCGGTCTCGCTGAACATAGTGGACAATGAGGACTACTGAGACCTCAAGAACAATGGCAATGGGTTTTTGATCCTACTGTACCTATTGGTTTCGTGGGAGCCTAGGCAGTTTCGTGGATGCTCACCTTACTAGACCTGGATGGAGGTGGGTGGCCCTTGGACTTCCCACAGGGCAGTGAACCCTGATTGCTCTTTGAGCTGACGAGGGAGGGGGACTTGATTGGGGGAGGGGGAGGGAAAGGGGAGGCAGCGGTGGGGAAGAAACAGAAATCTTTAATAAATAAATAATAATAATAAAAAGAACAAAAATCATCAAATCAAGGTAACCCTTCACAGGCATGCCCAGAGGCCTGTCTCTTGGGTGACTCTGGATCCTGTCAAGGTGACAGGAATCATCATAAACCATAATAACAGAAAACCTTGCTATAGTTTTGTTAGAGCCAATTACTATGCTGAATCTTGATGACACATTTTCCCATGGAGGAGGCGCGTATCCTGTGAGGAAACTTTCCCTGGGAAAATGCAATAGGCACATCTACTTACCTCATACAGAGAGGGACGGCACTACAGACCAAAGTGCAGATACCACTGGAGTCCACTTTGGTAAGCCAATGAGATTTTGTTGGGGTTATTTACAGGAGTGTGGGTGAGGGGTGACTTATAAGAGCAGAAAGGACTCTAAGACAGCTACATCACCGAAGCCTGCTCCAGCACACGAGATGGAAACCTTAAGATGAACACATTGCACAGCCTCCAGGCAGCTCAAGAGATGTAGTGTGTCCTTTCCGGGTGCCTCAGTTGGTCTGAACCTCTTCCAGGCAGCTGAGATGGTTCTGCTTCTTCATTTTCTTTTTTTTTTTTTTTCAGCTCAGCTTCCCCAAGTCATCTTTGTAGCTTGGTCATTTAGTTGACTGGCAGGAAGGGGCCTAGTGAATCTGGTCCATTTCAGGGACTTCCTGAAGCTTGTTTGAATTGTTTACCTTCCTGTTTAAGGAGCTTCCCTGCTGAATGGAGGAAATCATTACACAACACTGCTGTCTGCATTATGAAAATCGGGAATCCGAGCTCATGAGCAATGTACCAAATGGCCAAGTCATGGTGTCCCACGGATACCACAGATGAGTTTAGCCTGTTCTTGAGATTTATAGGAACTGAACTCTGGTATGCTTATCTGTGTCTTTTCTCTCTGTATTTCATACTCTGTCTATGAAATTTAGCTACATTTTCCCAAAAACACCTTTGTTTTCACTATGGTGTCCATTATTGCATGTATTATAATTTATTTACTCTTTGGATGAATTTAGACAGAATGGAGTTGTTGTTGTTGTTGTTGTTGTTGTTGTTGTTGTTGTTGTTGTTGTTCTTCTTCTTCTTCTTCTTCTTCTTCTTCTTCTTCTTCTTCTTCTTCTTCTTCTTCTTCTTCTTCTTCTTCCTTTTCCTTCTTCACAAAAATTGGGGCAGCATCTGTTAGTTTAGTACCCAAGAATTAACTGTCTGGTCTTATGGTAGGTACAAGTTCAGCTTTGGAAAAAAAAAATGACTAAAGTTTTCTAAAGTGATGGGGCAAATTTAGCCTCAAACCTGGGGTAAATGGCGTTACTACAGATTTTCACCAGCACTTGGAATCTGTGGCTCTTAATCTTGTGTTTTTTCTGGGAGATAGAGAGTTGCATCTCACCATGGTTTTAATTACTGTTTCTCTGGTGACTAATGATACTGAAATACTTTTATGTGTATTGGCCATAAACATTATTTATTATTTTGTGAAGTATCTGTGAAAGCATTTTTGCCAATTAAAAGTCAGTCTATGAGGATGGGAAAGATCTCAGTCCATTTTGTGCCTACCAAACAAGAATTAGGACCTGAATTTAGGTCCCCAGAGTCCACATGAGAACCTGGACGGACTGGTGCATCATGCCTGTAACTCCAGCACTGAGTGCGCATAAACACAGGTGGATCCTGGAAGCTCATTGATCAGTCTGGATGAGTCAACGAGCCTCAGGTTTTCCCAGAAAACCTGTTTCAAAAATTTTAGCTGGAGAGAAATCAATGAACGGCACCAGTAACAACCGTGGGCTTCTTCCTACACACACACACACACACACACACACACACACACATGCACTCACACACACACACCATTTGCTCATGTTATCTCTATTGTTTTGATGCTCACTTTGACTTGTTGATTTTTGAATTGATTTTTGTATACGGCGTCAGGGAAGATGAAAAGATTGGGTGTTTCTGTTTCGTTTTGTTTTGACATGTGGCTGGCTGATTATCTAGCAGCACTGATTAAGAGCTATCATTTTCCTGTAATATTTTAAACACACCTTTAGCACAGTTCAAGTGATCATATAAACAAGGCTCCAGAATCCTGTTCTGTTCCTCCGGTCTGTCTGACGGTCTGTGAACCAGTACCACTTTTATTTTTATTTACATATCTGTGTGTGTCTGTGTGAATGTCTGCCATTTGTGTGTAGCTGCCCTTAGCGACCAGAAGAAGAGGTCAGAGCCCCTGGAGCTAAAACGAATACTGGGAATGGAACCTGAGTCCTCCGGAAGAGCAGCAAGCACCCCTAACCTCTGAACTGTCCCCCAGCCTCACTACACCTTTAACACAGTACAGTCTTACACTAAGTCCAGATCTCTAAAAATACTAGGAAGTCCCACTAACTCTGTAAAGTTACCTTGTAAATTTTTCTCTTAGTTATGTTGATAGTAACTAGTACATTGGCAACAACTTCATTTTGCCCCATTACTCCAGTTCTATTCCCCCTTTTGTTTATACGCGCCATTTCTAAGCTGACATTTATTTTACCAGGGCTTTGGGCTTTTTCTCCACAGCTGTCTGCCTTCTCTCATCACAACGGACATGAGTTCAAGTCACAATCCCCGGTCATTGGTGGGCTTACTCTGCCTTTAAAAGCCCTCATGATTCTTCATGTTCTACATTTTTATTTCATCGAAACGACTTATCCCAGCTGGTCCCCGGACTGTGTGCTCTTCTCTTTTGAGGCACGGTTTCCCATAGCCCAGGCTATCAGAAGATGACGCTTTTTTATCTCTTTAAAAGAAAACCACTGTGTGCAGCTTTGCTTAAGCACTGCTCCCCATTCACAGGGCCTGTAACAATGCTGTGGGACTCTTCCATGCCGGAGGCATGTCCATTTTTCATATTTGTTGGGGTAGTCAATAGTTTAGGCAACCGTCTCTCGGTGCAATCGGTATTGATACAGACTTACAGATGGTTTTTTTGCTTTGGCTTATGATACAGAGCTGTTTTGTTGTTGCTCAAGTGCTCTGGCTTTGGTCTTGGAAGCATCAGCTGATTCCTGCATCCTTTTGACATACTTCCACTGTTGTATGTTTAGAAGCTGTGTTCCTGTTTTATGGCCCTACAAGGTACTCCACGCTCATCTCGCATGTCTTCTCCCCCAGTTTTGGAAGGAGCTTTTACAAGACGATGGTCTAAGAAACCAAGATCTGGGTGTCAGCTGTGCTTGGTGCCATGTTTTTGGCATGAAGGCGTCTTGCTAAAAGCCCAAGTCTCGTCTCTTTCTACAATGCTTCTACAGCATCCTGTCCATTCTTTTCTTCTGGACCACATAAACAGTTAGCTGAAGAGCCTCAAGCTGCCCATCATGTCTCCTGACCGCCCCACTGGTTTATTGTTTCCTTCTCTCCCACCTCCTCCTCATCTCTTTCATCTTTCCAGTTCCTTTAGCACTGTGTTCCCATTCTGTCTCTAATATTATTCTGTCTCTGATCCAATTTTTATTTGGTTATATTTGAAAAATTGTTTTTACTAGTATATCTTTTCAAGGACCTTCCTTCCTTCCTCCCTCTCTCCCTCCCTCCCTCCTTCCCTCCCTTCCTCCCTCCCTCTCCCTCTTTCTTTCTCTCTTCCTATAGCTGTCTTACTCACAAATTGCCCCACCCCACAGCTGGTGGCTTTGTTGAGCCCCTGGCCTCCAAACCTTGAGGCTGGGTTGGCTTATCTTCCTTGAAGTCAGAGCCTCAGATCACCAGTCAGCAACTGTTCTACTGCCTTGGTTTCCTCCACCTTGTTTACTTATTCACAAGCTGGCAGCAAAGAACCTGCTTTAGCCCCAGGCAAGCAGCTGACACAGACCCCATAGCTGACACTTCCCTGTGTTGGTTGAAAACTCCAAAATATTGTCGATTTGTATGGTTTCATTTTTTCTATTTCAAATGACATAGGTTTCAGCTTTTCAGTCATGATAGAGTATTCTTTTAGAATATTTATGTTTATTCTCTCTCTCTCTCTCTCTCTCTCTCTCTCTCTCTGTGTGTGTGTGTGTGTGTGTGTGTGTAAGTGTGTGGAGGTCTATGTTGGAGGTCTTATGCAGCCTCTCTCAACCCTATTCTTTGAGACAGGGCCTTTCACTGAAGCTGCAGCTCACCAAGTGGCTAGAACGACCAGCTAGCCCTCCCCCCCCCCCGGGAATCTGCCTGCCTCTGCCATACCAGTGCTGGGCTACAGGTTTCATTCTGCTTTTTTACGTAGGTGCTGGATGTTTGAATTGAGCTCCTTATGTTTGCAAAGCAAGCACTTTACCTGCTGAGCTGTTTCCTCGGCCTCTTTGTTTATTAAGACAAAGGGTGCGACACAAACAGCAAAACAAAATAGAATAATGACTCAACCTGGAGAGGCCCTTCTCGGAGCCCGGCAGAACACTGCCAGGGTTGGCTCGTCCCTTAAGTCCAGTGCCTCACAGATTATACTGTGACCTCCTTAACATCTGTCATTGTGTAGCAATAGGGCGTAAGTTTGGGACATCACATGTCCAGTGATACTGAGGTAAGGTGAACATGGAAATTACTGGTCTGGGGGACATGATAACTGGAGACATATTGTTTTCGAGATCTATTTTGTGGGGACCGCAGCAGCTCCCACTGATTGGCGCAGGACAACCATCTCGTGTGGTCACGACACAGATGCTCTCTTCAGAAGCGGGGAACCCTGAACCCCTTCCTGGCATAGCGTCTGACTCTCTGAGGTCTGGGGATAAATGACTACTCCAGACGTGACTCACTGCCGTTTGGAAATTCTCAGCTGCAGCCTGCACTTTAAGAAAAATTATTATTATCATCTCTGACTAATAACTCGCAAACCCAAAGTGAAAAAATAACCCTGTGGGAGACGAAGAGAAAGTTCTTTAAGAAGAAGAAGAAAAAAAAAACAACAACAAAACTTCATAACGAGCTCAAAGCATCAGAAGACAGAAGCAGAGAAATGCAAACGGCAAGCCTTGAAATATTAACTGAGTGATTATTCTACCAATTGCCATTTAGCTGTATCTGTGTCTATCACCTTCTGTCTCTAATAGCAGGATAGGTGGCGGTTATGGCTGGAGATTTCTGAAAGTTAATTAAGGTTACCGAGACAGAACCAATAAAAGGCACATTCTCGTTTGTTTGGTTTTTAACTTATTGAGGACTAAATAATCTATTTTGAAATCTATTCCAAATGGAGACTGAGCCAGGAGTACAGACACGTCTTCCTCCTTCTTATGAAGTTCCTGTCGTTGTATTGCGTTTCTTGCCTGGGTGTCAGGCTGAGTCATGGTCCATCCAGAAAGTGGAGTAAGATGTGATGTTAGGGAGGCCCATTTATCCCTATTTCCTGATTTCTCTGGTCTCTGTTCCTAAGCCAAAAAGTTGCCCTGCTGTAAGATGGGTTTTCCCTGGCTTCCAAATTTCAGTCACTGTGGTCCAAGTGTACTCTAAGGTCACACTCCATGTAGGCGCTCTACGGAGGCACAAAATGAGGCAGCAACAAAAGGAATCTGCAATCCCTCTCGCTCATGGATGGCAGCAACCCTGAGGGGACCTGACTGCATACTGGGAGCAGACCACAGACGGCAGTAACCACTGTGGAGGGACCATCCAGCGACCAAACCGCTAGCTGGCTACCCCGTCTTCCGGAACCTGCCACATCATGGGATGTGGAAACTTTCCTTCCTTCCTTCCTTCCTTCCTTCCTTCCTTCCTTCCTTCCTTCCTTCCTTCCTTCCTTCCTTCCTTGTTTACTTATGTGTATGGGTATTTTGTCTGTATGGATATCTGTGCACCAAGTGAATGCCCGGTGCCTGCAGAGACCAGATGGTAACGTCAGATCCCCTGGAGTTACGGACCATGGTAAGTAGCCATATAGGTGCTGGGAATTGAGTCAGGGTTCTCTGGAAGGCCATACTGTGCTCTTAACTGCTGAGGCATCTCTCCAACCTCTTTACATCCAGGTCTGTGAACTTTTCAAGGCTGACCCCTTATTTCCTACCCACTGACTAGATAACCCAGACAGGCGTGACTGAGGGCCCAATTCCTCCCCTTGTGGAGTCACACAGCCACCTGTTTATAAGGTGTCTGCGAAGTTATTCTCATAATAGACTTCGGGGAAAAGAAAGCTTAGCTACTGCTACATATGAACTTCTTCACTTGTGTGTGTGGTTGTGTGTGTAGTTGTGTGTGTGGCTGTGTGTGTGGTTGTGTGTGTGGTTGTGTGTGTGATGTGTGTGTGGTGTGTGTGTGTGGTTGTGTGTGTGGTGTGTAAGGCAAATCTCACTTCTCATTCCTGGGGCTGAGTCCCACAATCTTTGCCCAGAAAATGAAAGATGATAAATCCATGGAGAACTTACATTCATGAGTCTGTACCTACGGGAGCTAGAATCTGTCGGTCTCTAAATAAATCCCCAGAGTCCACTAATGCTACCGAGATGGGTGCCCGGCATGTGTTCCCGTTAGTGATTATCCGTCAATCAATCGATGCATTGGTTGATGTTTAATGGTCATCTTTCACAGGCATCCCAGTGTATTTAATATAGACAGGCACACCACTTATGAAGAGCAGGGACAATAAATGACCCTCGGGGGACTGGTTCCACACCCATGGCTGCCCCTCCTCTCCTCAAGCCTCTAGCGGTGTTTTGAGCATGTCTGATGGTACCTTCCTACCCATGTCTGATGGCGCCTACCCTACCTTGTGAGCATTCTGCCTTTTTGTACACTTGTGTGCTAGAACGCTGGTTCTGAGAATCAAGGATTCCAGTTCATACTTTATTCCTTATAAATCCTTATGCCAGCTTCAGCACCCTACAGGTCTCAAAAACATTGGATAGTTTTGCCAGTGTTACCCCTCTCCCCCCCAGGCTTACCAGATGATATTAGTGTAACCATCAGTGAAAAGAGCCCCCTGACATTTTAGATACTTCTGGACCTTGGTGATAAGGTTTCTGACTTAACTTCTTTGTGAAGCCCATTTTCCTTTTACAGCATGCATTGAGAGGTATATGTACATGCATTTTAAATAACCAGGCTGTAATTAAGCCAACCTATTCTTGATTTTCTAAAAAATTATATAAATTATAGTTTCCTTTCTATAGTCCAAATTAAAATACATCACTGAAATTAAAGCGAGCCTACGGGAGTGCTATTAGCATATTCAAAGCCAAATGCCGATAATAATGGTGTTTACTTACTGAAATTTAGCAGTATTCATTCAAAAACAATGTGCAGCCCTCACCGCCATTGATGAAATAATGCTCGTTGCTTTATGGTTCTGAACTCTAATTAGCTGGGAACAAAACAATTCCTTTGCCTCCTATTAACTATTTCCTTCCTGTCGTTTTCTGTGTCACCTTAAGCAGAACACCCTTCATAAGGGTTCCTGAACTCCTGGGGACTGGCCTGGAGATTGACAAATGATAGGCCACCGCTCTCTACCAAAGCGAAAAGAGGCCCAGGCGGCTACCGCTAGCTCCTGCCTCCTTATTCACATTGACCTTATTTCTAGCTGGACGTGGGTTTGCCTCTTTTGTGTGCAAGTGCCTTGGAGTGAGCAAGACAACAAACAGGAGCTAATCAAAATGATTTCCAGGAAAAAAATTTCCTCCCGAGTTCATCCAGCGTCTTCCTAGGAGAAAGCACAGCCTGGATTCTTTGTTGGAGAGAGGTCTCTTCTATGGGCCCTTTTCTCTTGCGGTGTGTGCTGCCTCCCTTAGATCATCTGGTGATGGTTGAGACCACAGACCCTGTTCTCTCCACAAATCCCCAGGGCCAGATAGGCAGGCAGTGTTGTTTGGGGCCCGGGATATTATGTAGGCTGGTGCCCTGGTACACAGATGAGGACGCTGGGACTCAAGAGAGCTAAAGATACTGAATGAGGCTGGAGATCCTAAAGCTGGCTGACCATGGCTCCTCGTCCACTCATTTAACAAACTCAGCCTCACCTTGTTCTCTGCCAGCACCGCCCTGGATGGTGGGGGAGCTCGGTGACGGTCAGGACAAGGGAGGGCTTTACCCTCGTGGGGCTGAGATGCACTAAGCATGAACCCTTGGTGAGAAAATGAAGCCTGACAGTGGGCATGGTGACCGGGATTATGGGGAGGGCTGAGAAGAGATGGCTCACTCTCCTGAACAAGACCTGAAGACAGGGTGATGAAAACATAAGGCCTAGACCAGTGGTTCTCAACTTTCCTAATGATGCAACCCTTTAATATAGTTCCCCGTGGCCGGGCGGTGGTGGCGCACGCCTTTAATCCCAGCACTCGGGAGGCAGAGGCAGGCAGATCTCTGTGAGTTCGAGGCCAGCCTGGTCTACTAGAGCTAGTTCCTGGACAGGAACCAAAAAGCTATGGAGAAACCCTGTTTCGAAAATCAAAAAAAAAAAAAAAGAAAAAAGAAAAAATATAGTTCCCCGTGCTGTGGTGACCTCCTAACCACAAAATCATTTTCGTTGCTGCTTCACGACTGTAAATTTGCTGCTATTACGAACTGAAATGTAAACACCTGTTTTCTGATGGCCTTAGGTGACCCCTGTGAAAGGGTCATGTGACCCCAAAGGAATCAGCTCACAGGTTGAGAACTGCTGGTCTCATCAGAAGGAGAAGCCAGCACATGGAGTCTAAGATAGGAAGGGGCTGGAATATTTGGTGATTGATTGGGCAGGCTGGTGACCCTCAGGGAGATTGGTCCTCTGGAGAAGCATAGGGGATGGGCAAGTCATGCAGTAGTCGAACAAGTTAGAATGGGGCCAAACTTTAGCCAGAAATGAAAACGATAGTGTGGCCTTCTCTGGGCCCAGCTCAGCTGAGTGTGGAAAAAGCAAAACCATTAAGGCTGTCTGTTAGAAAGCTGCTAGGCTTGTCCCCTCCCCCTGGTCAGGCTGGTCACCCCAGTTGCGACCCAGCCACACTTAAGTCACCCCCACACAGATGACAATCTCCTCTGATTGCGCCACGGGAAGATAACTTAAGAGGGTGGCAATCCCTGAATCACTGCCAGCCTCATAAAAGTGGGACAAGCGAAGACTCCGGTGGATGGAACTGAGGAACAGTGGGACCTGGACCTGTCTCCGGTGACCTCTGTGGCTGAGATCTGACTGGCTGTGGGCTGTTCCTCACCTTTATGGTACTAGTTCTCGCCACAGTATGTAGCAGGATACCGGGGTAGGAACAGGGTCAGTTGCCGCTGTGGAGAAGCAAACACATGACCTAAATGATAACTGGCCACTAGCCATCCTAGTGTCTCAGGCATTGCACAAGCACTCACACGCCTGGGCCTTCCCAACCAGTACTCAGACTCCCATTTCACAAACTGAAACTCAAGTTCAGCATCCGGAGCCGTGGAGGAGAATGCAGCCTCTGCTCCCTCTCTAGCTGTGTGACCCTGGGTAAGTCACCTGATCTCTTTGGGGTTCACTTGGCTTCTCAGGGCAGAGGGAAGGTGAACATGGCTTGTTAATATCCATATACTGTACGTCTGAAAAGAAGCCACGTGGGGGAAAGGGGCTTAGAATGGATAGAATAGCATCTAAAATGTACTATTGGGCTTTCCAATAGTGGGACGCCTGGGCAGTCAGGAAACTCATCAAGATGTTGCTTTAGATAGGAAATGGATCAAAAGCCCCAAATCCCAAGACTGACTCTGAGAACTGAGATTCCTGTCCATAGGGAACAGAAAAGGCCAACGGCGATAGTCCGGTCTATGACTGGTTCTTGCATCATTGTGAGTAAGTCCTTTCAAGTCTCCCAAGGAGAAAACAAAATAAAATTCATAATGAAAAGGGGGTGTAGTCTATCTCTGAGGAATGCCTTGTGAGAGTAGACACCGGAATGAGTTATCAAAGCAAGTCTGGTATTCTTCCTCCAATGGCCTTAGGAGAGATACCTACCCACGTGTGGGTGGTTTAAATGGGTTGCTGGCTGAAGCCAAGGGGAAGACGCTGCAAACTGAATCTTCCCTTTTTTGGTTCCTCGAAGAAACCCACAAGAACTTCCAGAGAGCTTTGTTCACTGATACTTCCCAAGCCCTTTGTTAAGTTAAGTACACACGGAGGGTGCTTGATAAATAGCCACTGAAGAGATGGAGGGGCACAGTGCGTGTGTCTGGATGTTTGGAAGAGCAACAAGCCTGTGTCCCTGTACTCACTTGTTCTGGCTCACCGGCCCACTTATCCACATCCCCTTAACATGAACCTTGGAGACAGTGAGTCAAGTGTACTGAGGCTTAAATATTGCTGTGCAGCTTTTCCCTGAGCACACATGAACACACGCATGCAGACACATACATACATATATACACATTCACACATACACACACATGCACATACACACACACAGCTTCCCATAGACAGGTGAACTTGTCATTATTTGCAGACACAGGGTGACAAAATCCCTGTGTAAGAGAATATAGTACCGTGTAAAGGCCCTGTTCATCCCTGGTGTTTCTGAGTTAAGAGATGTGGGGGCCAAATCAACCACTTGGGCACGTCTTCAGTGTTCTTTCATGAGAGGCAATCAGAGAAAGCGATCTAAAGTGCTCTCATTTTTTTTTCCCTTTCAAAGCTCCCATGGGCTGTTGCCCCCCCCCAAAAAAAATCCTGTTTATTAAAAGCAAGCTCAGAGCCGGACGTCACCAGTTCCCAGGGGTAGCCACTGCCTGTGTGCTTCTAAGACTATAGATGAAGATTGTCCTGTGAGTAGGAGGTGACCCCCGTGAAACCACAATAGCCTATCAGGTTCAGCGTCCCCAGAGCAGAAATACACAGTTTTGTCAATTACTGGCTGTCAGCTGTCAGTGTAACTGTGTGTCTAGCGTGGCTTTGGCGTCAAGAGAAGCATGAGAGACAGAAGCTAATCCCCCTTATCTGGGGAACCCCCCCCCTTCTGCAGCATGAAAAGGATCTGGGCTGCCCCTTAATGTGAGGAGGGGGAAGAGCACTTGGAAGGAACCTTGGGATTGGTAAGCAAGCAAACAGGTCCAATTCAATCAATGACCCCCCCTTTTCTATCCTAGAACCAGCTAGGCCTCCTTCCCTGCCTTCATCTATATTTGCCCCTGCAACCCAGCAACCAGACTGTCTGACAGCAGCTAGAGATATCCCACAATGCCCTAGCCAAAAGCAGTAGAGTCAGATACAGCAGTCCCCATCTTAAAAGATGAGAAAACAGAGGCTTGGAGAAGGAGATGGCATATTTAGTTACACAGGCTAGGTGGGGTAAGTATTGGGAACTATGGGGTTAGACTGCTTGGGTTCATAGCTTGACTACTACCATTGAATTAGGACAGGGAGTTGGGCTTCCGTGACTTGGTTCCTGCGCCTTTAACGTAAAAAGACTCGTGATATCTGCTTCATCAAGTGGTGGGCAGGACAAATGCAATGAGGCGCTGTCAGCAGTGGCCTGCTTAGCACTCCCCGGCGCGCAAGGATACAAACCACTATTATTTGTTTTGTTGCAAGCATCCTTGCTATGGGCAGGTAGCCAACAGCACAGGTTCTAACCGACTGCTTTTCCCTTTATCCAACTCTGCCCTGAGTACCCAGGCTCTCGCATTTCCTCCTCACACCATCTTCTCCCTTCTCCCTCTGTCCTCCACCCTGTTCTCATTCACAATAATGAAGGCTCAAGCTCTATTTCTGAAGCCCATGGCCACCTGGGCTTGCTGTTAGTGTCACAGCAGGTGTGCGGGAATGCGGTGTCTGCTTCTCCTGCTTATCTTCCTGGCTCATGAGTAAGAACTATCAAGAACTATGAGAATGAAGCCTGTCTACTGTGGAGTGATGCGGTGTGATGTCAGGAAGCACTGCTGGCTTCTCCTTGCATCATCCATCAACTCCAAATAATGTCATTAGCAAGTGACAGAAGAGGAACTGGGACGAGGTCTCTGGAGTCCTTGCTCTGGGTCCTTTGCATCCATCAGGTTCTCTGCCTCTGGGGAGAAGAATCAGGAAAGAAAGAAATTACATAGTGGTCTTAGTGGTCTTCTCTGCTGGTGGCCACGACATTCACAGTGGTCTCTATACTGACTGCCCAGGGTGGCAGCTCAGAGATGGGTGGCTTTTACTCTTTCAAAGAGGCTCCTGGGAGTCCCTGGCTTGCTCTGAAGTCTGGTATCTCTAAGGGAAACTGCTTTACATAGCAGGCAGGAAGACCAGCAGAACTAATTAGGAGTTATCTATGAGGTCTCTCTCGCTGCCTGGAAGACACTGTGTTCCCATCCAGAACCCTGCTGGCTGGAACATGGACAGCAATCATACTTCTGAGTTCAGGTGACTTTCATAAATTAAGAAAATGGTAGTATCAAAATATGTGGAAAGATCACAGAGGACAAGTCTACAGGCCATACTAAGATGAAGAATACCTCTTACAGAAGACTTAAATTCACTATATATCCCAGGCTGGCACGAAACTTGGCATCTTCCTGCCTCAGCCTCCTGATTATAGGCATGCACTCCTGGTCTCCTAAACTTGCGGTCACTTTGCTGTCTCCACTTTTCCTTGAAGAACAAAGCAGCTGTCGTGCATTTGGATCCTTCAGGGGGAAATGTTAGCTAGGTCTCTTGAAATGTGTAACTGGGCTTTCTGAGCTTAGATGTTTTTCAAAAGGTATAATTTCCTTTAAACTCTATTGCAAAGACTTCTACCTCTGGGCTTCCCTTTCTTCCTCACAACCCAAGCACGAGCCTTCTCAGTAACAGTGTCTTCATTATTCTTGGAAGCAGAAACTCAGAATTTGGGAGAAATACCATGAATCCTTCCTTCCTCAATATTTGAAGCAAAGCTGTTCTGCTTTTATCTGATGTGGGTTGTGTACCACATGGACTCAGAACACAGAGAGTAAAGCAGCAGAGTTTGTATTCTGGTTCTGCGTCCTTTTGGGATGACTGGAACAAGTCACGTAAGCCCCTCTCAGCCTTCATCCCTCCTCCCCCATCTAAGAAGCAGAGAATAGCTGTATCTTTCAAGTTGGTTATGAGGAATACAGTGATGAATTTAGAATGATAAAGTTGGGCCTGGTGCATAGCATTCGGCAACAGAAACAATTTCATAACTAGCAGTTATTGGATGTTTGCTATCCACCAATAGCCCGCTGTCAGCCTCATGTCACCACATTTAATCATCTCAATAACCCAATGGTCATTTCATTCACTTTCTTGATGAAGAGATGAGGACAGAGCATCTAAGGAAGGTGTTAAAGTGTGCACAGCAAGGGAGTGGCAACATTAGAACTGAGTGGGAGACCAGTACCGATCATCTTAACCGTAATAAACGGTGACATTCTTGGTGAGGTTATTCAGCTGGAATACAAGAATATTTGTATTTAAATGCTGTGGAACAATTGCTTCGTTCCACATAAACATACACCCAAAATTTTAATAAACATAGAATCAAAAATTTTATGAGTCAGACATTGGTTGGAAAAGAATGACTTCCCATAACCTGGCAATATGAGCAGGCTAGTAAAATAAAACATGAATGGGTTCCCTAGCTGTAATGACCTTCATTTTTCATTTGCTCATAGACAATACATCGACTATATAAGATGAAAGGTTAAAACATACAAAAAGCACACACTGAGACGATCTGGGGAGAGGGTCTGGATTTGAACTCTTAGGACCAGACGGAGATACTGTCATTTGTTAAGCTGGCCCTGGGTTGAAGTGCACCTGTCTTAAACGATTGTGCACTTGGATACTTTCATTTGCCAGTTATGTTTTTGTTGTTATTATTGTTTTTTTTTTAACCAGGGATAGTAAAGTGACCTGGAGATCTGATATGTTGTCTCTCTGCTGCACCTACACACGCTTTCATTTTCTACAGGACAAAACTCATACTGCCTGTCACGTCCTCGTTGACAACCGAGGAGTGTATTTCATTCCAACTGTCACGGAGACACAGTACTGATGTCAGTGTTTCTGTATATTCTCTGGGATGAAACCTCGTTGGCAAGTTCTTATTCTTCTGCAGAATCTGAGTGGCAAAAAAAAAAAAAAAAACCTCAAATGTAAAAACAAACAAACAAAAACCTGCAATGCTACTGCCATTTTTTCAGGGAACAAAAGTGAAAGAGGAGCTTTGGAGAGATTAAACTGCTCTAGAGTACTCCCAAGACAGCCAGCTGTATCGGCTACCATCAGCCTCAATGCCAGGCACGTAAGATGACCTAGAATGTCTTCTTACACTGGATCTTCTCTATACACATGCACCTTGCTTTCCCCCGCCTTTTGTTCCCACAGATCTTTCGCCCAATCCTTGTGTGTCCTTCGGATCAGAGACTTGTGAAGTCCCCAGCCAAGAAACTCCACTGGATACTTGTTTCTCTGAAAGCAAACACATTCACTGTGATGATGGGGTTACATGGTGTGCCAGGCAAGCCCCATGGGGTTTGGGAACTGGCCCTGGCTGTAGGCACCCTTTATATCCCCTAGAGTTTAGGACAGTGCTGGAAACAGGGCAGATCTTCAAGAAATATTTTTGAAGATTCTGACCATCCATTTCCTGAGCCAGCACTGACACATCTACAAAATGCAGCCTAAAGATCTTCCCCATCCATATTATTTATGCAGTGACACTTCTTAGCTCGGCCTTTACAGTTGCATCGGCCGTGACCTGAGGTAGGTTGATAGCCTATAGGCTCCCGGGTTTGCAGTGAGATCCTGGGCACAGGGAAGTATTTACCAGCTTCCCCCACCCATCAGAAGATCTCTCTGATGATTGTGCAGCTAGCAATCATCTGGTTTGCAAAGGCAGCAGGCTCCGTGCCGTCTGAATTGGCCATCCAGTCCGTGCTTGTGCCGACAGTTCAGAGAGATTCTAACACGACGACCGTGCCTCCCCTCCACCAGCAGTTAGAGGTGGGATGAAGATGACATCATAGAAGAAGGCGCGTGTGAAGGGTTCCAAACACGTCCCTTTGCACATCAAAATGCGTGTGGTAAATTATTTGACATGTCTCCTGCGTAGCTGTCATCCCGACACCACACTGTGAATGGCAGCTGCAAGACTGGAAGAAAAGTCCAGAACCACTCTGACAGGGCATTCCTTAGGACCTGCCAGCTGTCTCCTTCACCCAGTGGCCCATAGGCCCCCTCACCGCCACCCCAGGAGCAAGCCTGAGGCAGAGAAGCCTCCCTGCTTCTCTCTTTTTCTCCTATAGTTTTCCTCCTTTGGACAAAGCAAATTAGAGACCGGCAGCAAGTTACTCCTCTTGATTTGATATGTTTTGGAGTGTCTCGTTTACATGGGCAATTTGTCAACTTTTTTTTTTTTAAGTCATTTTGTTTGCTGTATTTTTATCTAAACCCTAAAAGTTTAAATGCTTCAAAGTAGGGACCCTGGTTTCACCTTAGTATTCCACTCCCACATCTCTGGCCTCTTCCTTGCCTCAGCCCAGACTCACACCCCTGCCTTCCTCTGAACCCTCCTTGCCTCCAGGAAGGATACTGTGGGGTTGGGTTCTCTTAAGATAGCAGCATTAATAAGCTGGGTTTGTGCCAGCCTGGTCATTGCGTCCATCACGCACGTCTACAGAGTCCCTACATTTAAATTCTCCTTCTATCTATGGGGGTCCATCTGTAACAGCCCCCTCTCTCTTGCCTTTAGCCTCCTTGACTTCAGCTTTGCTTTCCGCTGAAATGCCAAAGAAAGATGGAATTGATGAAGACGGCGAATTCTCCCCTAATGGGGTGAGCCAGGCTTTCAACACTCAACTGTGGACCTAGGACCTTCCGACAGCGACAGCGTTGTGAGCTCCCCACACAGTGACCAGTGCAAAGAGCCTTGGATTCTGAAGACCCGGAGGAGGTAGCAGGTTTGAAAGGGACCAATCACCAGCTGTGAGACTTTAGGCAAGTGCTCAAGGTTTTCTAAACTCATCTGTCTACGCGGTGGCTGCTTTGAAATATGTGCTCTTGATTTTTTGTTCTATTATCTAAGCTGCCCATATTTAAGGGTTTGTAATTAAAGGGACACTCTTTAAAAGGGGCTGGGAGGAGAGGAAGAGAGGAGAAAGAAGAAAGGAAGGGCAAGGCTATTAGAGGCCATCACAGACACATTCATTCCCTACGGATGTTCTGGAAGGGCTGAGAGAGTGACTGGCTCGGGCACCCTCCGGAACCTGGCCTGCCAGGTCTTGGGCATCTAGCTTTTACTAGCTCTTGCCCCCTCCCCCATGCTGTTGCTCTCCAACAGCTGGATCCAGCGAAGCTCTTAAGGGAGGTGAGAGTTCTTGGAAGGCTCGGCTTCCATAGCGGTGCCCCGCTCCCACGCTCCCCCTTTCTAGACTCCTCGATGGTGCGAACCCCCTGTTTCACCACCACTGACCTCCTGCGCAAAGGCTGGTAGCGGCAATCCGCCAGCATCCCGCGCTCCAGCTCTACCCTTGTTGGGCGTCCTGCCCTCGGCTGGCTGCCTTCTCCCCGCTCGCTCTGCCGCCCGGGAGCTCCCCCTCCGGGCGGAGCACAGCGGCAGCCTGCGGGGTTGGCGACAGAGCTGGTAAGAGGGGCGGCTGCTGCAATCCTCCCGCCCACGTGCACCGACGGCAGCGAAGCACCAGCAGTCGCCAGGCCCGCGCCGGCCGCGGGTGGGTGCTTCACCTCTGGGGCTGGTGGGGGACCGTAACCCGAGTCCCACCGCCGGGACCTCTATTTGCATAACCCGACCCCCCTTTCTTCCCGGACCAGGCTGGAGATGAGAGTCGGGCTCCCTTCCGAGGCGTCGTCTTGCCTGTGGTCAGCGCGGGGGCCGCGGGACCGGCAGGAGAGCAGGCGGAGCGGGCTGGCGCACGTGGTAAGAACGCTGCTTTCTATTTCTTCCTTTTCCCCCAGCTTCGGAACAAGGCTTTGCAGGGGTTTTGCAGAGGGTGGGACACCTATAGAAGTTCCACCCTCGGTGAGCTTTCCCTTTGAATTTGATTCCCAATCGGAAAGAAGAGCGCGCATAGCGCGATCGAGAAACTTTCCCATATTCGCTTTTGGGCATTTGAAGTCAGGGCGATGGCTATTCCCGGGAGAACAACTTTCGCGGTTGGCATGGGGAGAAAAGAGCTGCTCGGAGAGCGGCACCAAGAGGGCTCCTGGTGGTCATGGGGCTCCCCTGATCACCATACTCTAGGCCGGGCAGGAGCGAGCGCGCTGTGGCCGTGGACACCGCAGGTGATCGGCGGGAGAGCGCCTGCAGCGCCGCTCTCCATCCACGGCGTGGCGCCGTGGCTCCTGCCCGCCCGGGTATCCTCGCTGCTCCGGGTAGGGGGCAAGAAAGAGAACCGCGGGGCTCGCTCCCAATCCCTCCCTTGCCCAACTTTGGAGCTGAGAAGGCCAGGGCGCTTAGATCCTAACCCGCATCCAAGATCCCAGGCTAGGCAGGTCGCGAAGCCCGGGGTTTGGCCGGGCAGCGGGAGCGCTTCTGGAGCGGGCTGCTTCGGAGGTGGGAGCCGAGTGCCCAGAGAGCCCTCTGAAAAGTTTTTGGGAATTTGACAGTAAGGTTTCTACTGGAAGGGTTTGCTTATTGTTTATTTGTTTGTTTGCCAAGGGGAACATGTGTTGGGTCACCGTGACTCGAACCTGTGCCATTTGTTGTCTCTCAGCACCGAGCAGGTTCCAAGCAAAGGAGATGAATACTATTCCTGGGGTAGACCTTAGGCGCGAGTAGTAGGGTGCACCCCCGGAAAAGTGTATACACAGGGATCAGGGGTCTTGGTGGCTGCGGACTGGGAGGGCTTGTGAAGCTGAGGACAGTGTCTTGGCAGGCTGCCTTGTCTGATGCCTGGAGACCCTCTTGGCTAGGCAGGCACGCAAGCGCGCTGTCAAGAGGGAGGCGTGTGGTGTGTAGCGTAAGGTGTGTGAGTGGGTGTGTAACAGGGCAGCGGAGGAGGGGGAGTGTAGCGGAAGTGGAGGGTGTGTGTGTGTGTGTGTGTGTGTGCACGCGCGTCGGGCAGGGTGAGTGTCCAAGCCTTCTTCTGGTCGCCCCCACGCAACGGACCGCCCAGACACGCCGGGAAGGGCGCCCGCACTGTGCAGCAGCTGGAGGGGGGGGCGGGGAGCGCGCGGGCAGAGGAAGGGGGTGCCTCCGGCAGAGGATCTCTCGAAGCTCCCGCAGCTCTTCGGCCCCATACTCTACTCTAACCTCTACCCTTAAGGTGCCTAAAATACTTAAACAAATAAACAACCCAGACCTGTTCCGTTTTCGCTCCTGTATAAATAGCACAGACTTTCCAAAAAAGCAAGACCGCATTCACTCTTATCGCCAGACACTACTTTCCACAGTGTAATTCAGAAAAAGGCAGTCAGCTTCCGTGAATGCGGCTAGCTTTTTTTTTTTCTTTTTCTTTCTTCTTCTTCTTCTTTTTTTTTTCTCTGTCTCTTTTTTGCTTGCGGTTTTGGGCTGCCAAGAAAGTGAAGGAGGGGTTTGACTGTAGTGTCTCGGCTCCGCTCGGTTTCTTTCCGAAGTTTAATTTTCCGGAATGGCTCCCAAACAAGGGCCGGGGAGGCGGAGCCGCCACTACCGGATCTTCTCCTTTTTTGGAAAGTCTCGGCGAACCGGAATTCCTCCCCGCCCCAAGAGACAGAGCTGCCATCTCGGCCCGCGCGTTCTCCCGCGGCGACAGCGCCGGGGTCGGCGATCAAGCCCTCCCCCAGCTGAACTCTGCAACCCGGAGACCAAGCTGCAATGGGGGCCGAGAGCCCCAAACCCTGGCGGGTGTCCACCGGCGGCGAACCGTTCCAGGGGGAGCTCGGCGGAGCCCGCGCTGCCAAGCCCGTATGCAAATTAGCCATGTGACCGCAAAAGCTGCCTGGCCCAGCCCTGTTCCTCAGTCCATATATGGGCAGCGACGTCACGGGTATTGAAAACCTGCCCATAAATACTCGGAGCCTAACACTTTCCGTCTGAGAGAGCAGCGATTGATAAATAGCTGGGCGAGGGGGACACACTGACTGTTATAATAACACTACACCAGCAACTCCTGGCTCCCCAACAGCCGGATCACAGGCAGGAGAGAGTCAGTGGCCCATAGCTATTTTTCTTCTTAAGAAGCCAACAACTTGCTTGCTAGTTTTAAATTGGTTAGATTTTTCTTTCTTTTCTTTTCTTTCTTTCTTTTTTTTTTTTTTTTTGCGTGTGGTGGTGGTCTTTTCTAAGTGTGGAGGGCAAAAGGAGATACCAACCCAGGCTCAGTCCAACCCCTCTCCAAAAACGGCTTCTCTGGCACTCCAGGTAGCGAGGGAGTTGGGTCTCCAGGTTGTGCGAGGAGCAAATGATGACCGCCAAGGCCGTAGACAAAATCCCAGTAACTCTCAGTGGTTTTATGCACCAGCTGCCTGACAGCCTCTACCCGGTGGAAGACCTCGCCGCCTCGTCGGTGACCATCTTCCCCAATGCTGAACTGGGAGCCCCCTTTGACCAGATGAACGGAGTGGCCGGAGGTAAGCCGCGTGTCCTCTTTGGAGCTGGTGGGTGGGGAGCGGTGGGTGTTCGGGACTTGGCAGGGAGAATGGGGACTTGAGGTGGTGGAGGGCGCTGACCACACTGACTCTGAAGACTGGAAGTGAGTGCGGGAGGAGCAGGGGAGAACAGGGACTAGAGCACTGGGACGTGCGCGCCGAGAGATGCACCTGGTCACCAAAAGCAACTGGCATGCTTGCGGCCCTCTGCGCGCCCAAATGGGCGCAGGGCTCAAGACACACCCATACTGGGCTGCCAGGCTGGAAGCAAGTCCACTGGCCGGACTCTGGGCTTCTGGGATAGGGTTAAAGTGATGGGAAAGTTGGGGAGTCCGGGGGAGAGCTGTGCGTCTGGAGAGCCAAGTGGCAGGGGAGCGCCGAGGAAGCGCGCAGTTGTAGCGCTCTCTGGGCAGAGCCCCCTCCGGGAGGGTCTTGGAGCTCTTTTCTCTTCTGGTGCGGCTGAGAGGCACCACCCAACTTGCCCATCGCCCCAAAGTGAAGGGGGATAGCGGAGCAGGGCAAACAGTGGGAAGTGGCCCTGAGACTGCCGAGGGAGGCCAGCGCAGGCATCAGTGTGCGCCAGGCTCGGTGGCGATGCTGTGTAAAGTCGTCCCCCGCAGCCCCCGTGCCTTCCTCCAAGCCCAGTCTCTAGTCTTGGGCTGGGGCGGGGACGCGCGGGTGTCGGGCAAGGCTGAGGGGAGGGAAGGGAAACCTAGACTCCTTCCTCCGCAGCCTGGGTTCCCACTGGCAGTCGTCAGCTGAAGCGCAGCGGGAGAGGGAGGGGGAGATGGCACCAGGAATTAGCAGCGGGAACATCACCCACCCACTTACCCGTTCTGGGGTTCCCCTCTCCCTCGGCTGGCACTTTCTCAGTATCGCCTGGGATTGGTCGGATCTTGAGTGGTGTCTGTACCGTTGCCTCGGCGGTGGAACCACAAGGCAAAGCACTGGGAAAGGAGTCCGAGGCAGATGGGAAATTGTTTGATATTGTTGCTATTATTGGGTGTTTTTATTGGGGACTATAGTCACAGATGGCTGGGGGACAGAGGGGGAGGGGCACGTCCTACTTTCTTGGAGATAGTTTTTGAGTCTCGGGCGCTAGCTAACTTCTTACTGTCTCCAAGCCTCAGTTTCCCCACCTGTTGGATTTTGTTCCATCCCTATATATACTGTTGGAATCCTGAAACGAGGACGGCCGTGTGCGTGCATGTTGTGTGTGTGTGCGCGCGGGCGCGTGTGTGAATTGGCACTTGGCTGCGTTTTCATTGTTCCACCTCTTTCCTGCCTTTTCCTTCCCCAGATGGCATGATCAACATTGACATGACTGGAGAGAAGAGGCCCTTGGATCTTCCATATCCTAGTAGCTTTGCTCCCATCTCTGCGCCTAGAAACCAGACCTTCACTTACATGGGCAAATTCTCCATTGACCCCCAGTACCCTGGTGCCAGTTGCTACCCAGAAGGCATCATCAATATTGTGAGTGCGGGCATCTTGCAAGGGGTCACCCCTCCAGCTTCAACCACAACCTCATCCAGCGTCACCTCTGCCTCCCCCAACCCATTGGCCACAGGACCCCTGGGCGTGTGTACCATGTCCCAGACCCAACCTGAATTGGATCATCTCTACTCTCCTCCACCACCTCCTCCTCCGTATACGGGCTGTACAGGAGATCTCTACCAGGACCCTTCGGCGTTCTTGTCACCGCCCACCACTTCCACCTCCTCTCTGGCCTACCAGCCACCTCCTTCCTACCCATCCCCCAAGCCAGCCATGGACCCAGGTCTCATTCCTATGATCCCGGAGTATCCTGGCTTTTTTCCGTCTCCGTGCCAGAGAGATCCACACGGTGCTGCTGGCCCGGATCGAAAGCCATTTCCCTGCCCTCTGGATTCCCTACGGGTCCCGCCTCCGCTCACTCCACTCTCTACCATCCGTAATTTTACTCTGGGGGGCCCCAGTGCTGGAGTCACGGGACCAGGGGCAAGTGGAGGCAATGAGGGACCCCGACTGCCCGGCAGTGGCTCTGCAGCAGTGTCTACTACTCCCTTTAACCCGCATCACCTGCCATTGCGGCCCATTCTGCGGCCTCGAAAGTACCCGAACAGGCCCAGCAAGACGCCAGTTCACGAAAGGCCCTATCCCTGTCCAGCAGAAGGCTGTGACAGGCGCTTCTCACGCTCGGATGAGCTGACCCGGCATATCCGAATCCACACGGGCCACAAACCCTTCCAGTGTCGGATCTGCATGCGAAACTTCAGCAGAAGTGACCACCTCACCACTCACATCCGCACCCACACCGGGGAGAAGCCGTTCGCCTGTGACTATTGTGGCCGCAAGTTTGCCAGGAGTGACGAAAGGAAGCGCCACACCAAGATCCACCTTCGACAGAAGGAGCGGAAGAGCAGTGCCCCCTCCTCGTCTGTGTCTGCCCAGCCTTCAGCCTCTGGTCCTGGGGGCTCGCAGGCGGGAGGCAGCCTATGCGGTAACAGCACCATTGGAGGACCACTGGCCTGCACCTCTCGGACCAGGACACCGTGAGATGAAGCTCCGGCGGACACACCCAGGTCCCAGAGTTCCACCGTCCACTTGAGCTGCACAACACTATCACCCATCCCTGTTCCTTCCTGTGATCCTGTGCAAAGGACCTTGATGGAGCCCGGCCTTGCCCCCACCCCGTTCCAGAACAGGGCCCTCCTGAAATTTAGGCCATTTGACTCTCTTAGGGGAGTTGACTGCCACTCCAAGCAATGGGGAGCCAAGAAGAGGGCTGGGTGAGGGCCCTTGGACTAGAGGGCTGTGGTCTGATTCTGACTGAGAGACATCTCATTAGGTTTTGCTAGTCCTTCCCTTATTTTGACCCTGGATGCCAGAGTTGTTCTGAGACCTTTTCTACAATCGGTTGGGAGATGCTGATTCCTTTGAGTGAGGACAGCAAAAAAGACTAAGGAAAACTGACATTGCACTTTATGGCTTGGAACTAATTTGGGGGAAGCTGTCCAGTGAGAGGAGCCTGGTTTTGGCTGCGGCACTCCGTGGCCCCGGAACAGTGAACTGAAGGGTATCTAGCCATCTCAACTCTTAAGCAATATGTACTAAAAACTCAGAGAACGGAAGTGCAATGACGGGAGGGACAAAGCAATATTGGCTCCTTTTTGTTGAGAAACAAAGGTTATTTTTTCAGTGTATATCCATTCAGATTTTGTGTATTTTTGATGTGCACTGTTCATTCCGAGTTCTGAACCTTCGGGAAAAAAAATTGTAAAGCATTTATGATCTCTTGAAATGAGTCAAAGGTTAACTTATTTAAAGGGGGATGTACATAGGGTGCATGCAGTTGTGTCGGAAGTGTCCTCTGAGCCTTGTGTGATGTGGGCAGTGTTACAGGGTCTGCATGTATGCAGGAGGCCTTACTATAGAAAAAAAGAAATCATTCCCTGGGTTGAAGTATGGCTGTATATTTCTGCCTATTAATATTTGGAATTTTTTTAGAAAGTATATTTTTGTATGCTCTGTTTTGTGACTTAAAAAGTGTTACCTTTGTAGTCAAATTTCAGATGAGAATGTGCATAATGTCACGCAGCTGATTTGTTTACTAGCTCTTAATAGTTGTGGAAAAAAATAATCTATTCTAACATACAACCACTAACTGGAGTTCAGATACTGGATGGTTTATGACTATGGTGTAAATAAATACTTTTCAACAATATTTTCTGCTGCAGAAGTCATTTACAAGGTACCTCCTGGGTGGAATTGAAACAGCTCTTCTCGTCTGTGAACTGTGGCCATAAGACCACTCTGGGGCGGGGGGGGGGGGGGCTAGCATAGGACCTCCATGCTGCCTTGCTAGCCTGTGGACACCAAGTCTCACTCTAGTCTGCATTTGCAAGCCAGAGCTGGTTTTCAGGGATTTCCCCCTTGAATCAGTGTAAAAGCCTCCTGACTCATTGTTCCGTCCCCTGTAACAGCCTATAGCTTCTCTCTGCTCCTGAGTGGGCTCCGGAAAGTAAACACTTACAAACAAGTGCCCACTTGGAGATGACAACCACAGAGCTGCATTCAGAACTCTGACCACGGACGGCCTGGGGCTCAGTGGAGCTGTGGCTTTGAGGAAAGTGTGGCGGCATGGTCAAATTGGAAATGACTTTTGGGTTTCCAGGATTAATCTTATGACCACAGAAAACTTTTTCAGAGAGCTATCATTCTTTCAGATCAAAATTGCTCAGACATTGCTGATGACAACATTAATGGGTGGTGGCAGGAATTACCCCAGGACTCATTTCTCTCTAGTCCTGGCTTCTCAGATGACTGGCCATATTTGGAAGGATCATTTGTCACAAGTTTGGTGGATCCAGAAGTGATTCTCAAAATAGCTTGCTAGGTAAGATGGGTGAACACCAACCTACAAAACTCCAATGCAATCTAAATAAGTAGCCTCCCCCCAACATACCAGATAATGGTTTGCAAAGTAATACAGTGTAAGGTTTCTTCTGGGAACCTTTTGTGATTTTGTTATAAATACAAAACAAGAATCGTACGAAGCGAATAGATTGTGTCTGTTATTAGCATCTTTACCCTGAGAATTAGCACCTAGTGTCCGATAACCAGCTCAATCTCATCAGGAAAGCTTGCCCTTGCTTCTGTTTTACCTTTATCCCCACTTTCAGGATACAGAAACTTCTTCCCAGAACTCCCAAGTAGAAATTTCTAAACCTGAGGGTGGGATGTTTTCCTTGTCTTTTAATTTACCACTGATTTCAGCTTGCCAACTGTCAAGAGTATTGCCACTGTTTATCCACTGTGGCAACTATAAAGCAATGTTACGTTATGGCTACTTTTAAACAAATACTTCTCTTCCCAGGAACTTTATTTAAGGATGTAGTACACTTACATTTTTTAGTTTATAACTATTTTTCCAAACTTTAATTTTACAGCATCTCCAATCAAGACCACCTAAGTCATGTTTTTAAGAGCAAGGGTGAACGACACTTAAAACAAAAAGAACTCCCCGTGCTACACACATGGATTATGTGATCAGTTTCACATTGGTGTGGCGGCAAACCTCACCAACAAGCCCTAAGAAATGAGCACACCTGTTTGCTCAGGGCCAGCCTCGTGGCTTTGACCCCCAGAGTATCACACAGCACGTCAGCTAGCGTCTTTAACCAGGGTTCTCAGCTTAAAAGTTTTCAGCTCAATTTTCAATGCATTTTAAAAAGTTTGTCCAAGAAATCAGCACAGAAATACAAGTTTGGTTCCTTTAATCTCTTGCCCCTGTACTTTAAGGGATAATACTATAAATGTTTCAGCTTGTTTTGTGGAGAGGGATTCCTTAGAGTCATGCCGCTGTGATGGTTTGTATGAACTGTTGATTAAGCCTAACGTTCTCAAGCCAGGTTATTTAATTTCCATATGCTAAGCGTTAATGTGATCAAGGTAAATTATTTTGTAAACGTTTCTCAACTGTTGTAAAACTTCAGGGTCTATGTGGACGCAGGTAGGTGCAGACGCCTGAAACGCTGCCAGTTCAAACCACCATCAAATTAGTAAGAAAAGACAAGACCAAGAGATGAAAATACTTAAGGATATTTTTTCATTTAGGATAAAAGTTAACTGTTATTTTCTTTAGGTTAAATACAAGAGTGGCCTGTGTTACAGCAAAATAGTGTAATTAGACATTAAGTATTCTCAGATGTGTTTTTAATCATCGTGTTCCACAGACCTCTCTCAGGAAAATAAAGTAATTTTAAATTTATACCACTTCTTGGTCTTTGGAAATCTGTAGGTAACTGGCTTTTGGCACGATATGTTATGAAATAAACTGTGAGCGTTAACAATAATTAAAATATAGTTATTGTAGGTAATGTTTCCCTTTTCCACTTTGTAATAACCAACATTATTTCCACATAATTTTTGACATGCCTTTATTTCCCATAAGTACACAGATTTTACTCAGAAACGTAAACACCCCTGCATTTAAAGCTTGGGTATCATTAACAAATTATCTTTCTTTGACAGCAGAAACCTCAGTGCAACAGACCAATGCACATTTGGAACATCTGGATTCTGAATTCAGGACTGCAGGTCTAGGAGTAAATGCTGTCAAGATAGCTGAACACCGGCAGAGGTCTGAAGTGGGATGCATTGCTTCTCTGCTGGGCGGGAGAGCTACGACAGAGGACTTATTTGCAGTTGGAGTGGACAGAGTCCTCCCCAGATAGCAAAATCGAGGAACCTACGAGACAAGGCAAAGGGGGAATGAAAGGTGTACATGTTGATAGTGAGACTCTAGCCAAGTTAAAAAGTCAGAGAACTCACTCCTGTTGATAAAACACATTACTTCAAAGGCAGGCTTTTTCATTTAATCAGCAGCATTTGGTATTAAACCCATCAGTTCTCAAAAGAGTAGGAAGGTACAATCTTACATCAATCAATATAACTGATCACTGATATAACTACGATATTTAAGTTTCAGAGTATTTAGACAGACAGACAGTTTCCCATCCATGAGCTGCAGTTATTGCATTTATTATTCATCAGAAAAGTTAACTGGCTAACATCACTGTGCTCACTGGTGTTACCGAAGGGAAGAAGGTAACTTCTATCCCCGGGTCTAGACCACCATCTCTGGTGTAGACCTGTATGAAAACACAATGGCAGCAGTCACAGCTAATAGTTTATGCATAGAAGTGCACATGCCGTCTTAGGAATGTGCAGATTCTTTCCATGGTGGCTCATGAAAACACATTACACTGTTTTCATCGAAGTTTACTCAATGTGTTAGGGAAACAAGTTTCACTGTTCTTATTGAACGGATGAGGAACACAGTATTGCTGTTTTAGCCCACAACAATTTCAGTTATTCTTTTGAAAAGCACCTTAGGTTTTTTTCTTTCCAAATTGCTTATAATAAACCTTGAACACCCCCCCCTCCGTTTTTGCAATAAAGGCCTTCATAATACTTTTTATTATTAGCCTAGTTCCAGGCTAGGTTTCTACAGGCTAGTTTAAAGTACCTCCAAGTATGCTGTAACAAACACATGACTTTCAATGATTTTTGTAAAAGAATCAACTTTTGCTACAATTCAAAAACTGTATGTGGCCGAAAACTACACTCACTGCTGGTCTCAAAAAAAAAAAAAAATACTGTCAAGTTTAAAACCATCACTTGCTATCTAGATTTTCAAATGAGCGGCTCAAAGAGCTGCTTCACTGGGATCCAAAGCCATTTTAAGCATTACAATGGGAAGCAACTTGAACTCCAGCAGCCCTGGTGGAAGTACTTGGTGCTGGATCTGTGTCAGAGTTCCAACAGGTTTTCTCTGGCCTGTTGCTTTCATTTTAATTATACAAAACAAAAAACCCACAAGCCACACCATCAATAATTTGCTTTTTCGGACCACTTTAATGACTGGGAACAAGCACCCTGTAAGCCTGGGTCTGTGTAACCTAGATACACGGAGTCAAAAGCAGCTTCCCTACCAGGTCAACGAACACTAGCTACCCTTGATAGTAAGTCTCCATTTATTACAGATATTAGAATTCTATTGCCACATGAGCAATCAAGACAGCTGGACACGTTTTATTTCTACAGTTTGTCTTTATGAAAAGGACTGTGATAAAAAGGAACCCTATAAATAGTAAGAAGGGAGAACCGGTGCTCCATGGCCAAATGTTAGGGTACCAACACGTTTGTAAACAAGGTAAAGGTATCCAGCCGGTGCTAATGCTGCAGACAGCTGCTAGTGTTTGCTCCAAGAGTTGGTACACACAGGTCTAATCTCCACTCTTGGTGCCCTAAAATGGCTAAATTCTCAACTGTCTATCCCATGTACCCATTATATAGCTCTGTATATATATACACACACACAAACAAACATATACACACTTATGTTAGTGTCTCAGGTATTCAAGGATCCTCTCAAATTCACTATGTAGCCAAGCCTGACCTTTAAATTCTGATCCTCCTGCCTCCACTTCCTAATTGTTGGAGTTACAGGTGTGTGCCATACTGGATTATGTACTGCTGAGGACTGAGGCGAGGGCTTCTTGCCTGCTTGGCAGGCAGCCTACATCCAGAGCCACTCCCAGGGTATTGCAGGCCTTCTACCTCTTCCTTTAGGAAGGGACTTCAGTAGGCCAGAGTGGCTCTTGTTTAAGGGAGGGCTAGGATATGACCTGCAGCAACACAGCTGGAACTACAGCCCTCTGCAGGGTTCCTGGGAGAATACAAAAAATGGTCAGAGTATCTGGCCCCACTTTTACAGGAAGATCCTGGAAGTAAATTGTATGGATTTCAACAGGTGGCAACGGGTTTTACATTCAGTTATTTGGAAGCAGAACAGATTCAGCTCCTGACTCTACTGTATCGTCTTTGAAGAACACTAAGAAAAAAAAGTCACTTGAGGATAATACAGTCTTTGCTTTAAAGGTGAATCCCTAACAACAGAACTGTTTTCATGACAGATCTGGAGACTCAAGGGGAAGGTGACCTCAGGGAATCCACACATGTGAATCTTACTAAAGGCTACCTGAGAACTCCAAATGTGGCTACTAGGCCAGGGGAGGACAGAACTCTTCCTCCAAGAGAGTGAACCCCAGTGCTGGAAAGATGTCTTTTCCCATCTACTCACTTTAGAAACTCGGTTTTGTATTTTTGCTTGTTTTTGTTTTGTTAAAACCGAACCAATGGCTTTAACTAAAAAACAATTCAAGGTCATGCACGGTCAGCAATAAGTTATTAAGGAGCAAAAGGTCCTTTGGGAAGAAGAGAAAACAAATCTTAGTCACCGAAGGGAGGAGGGGTTCAAATGTTTAGTGTATTTTGTAGAGCTTGAGAAACAAGAATATTTTCATTATGGCTTTAGGATGGAAGCGCTTTAGGGTCCCCTGCCCCACTCCCTTAAATCAAAGCCTTGGTGGCAGTGACAGTACCAGGAAGCGACCTTGCCTCCCGCCCACCCGCCCCCATAACGTGCCCGGTGGCTGTACTCCAGTGGGCCGTACTCCCCAAGGTTGTCCAAGATGAGGCGCTGGTCAGTCCAGTAGATCCATCGCTCAGGGGAGGGGACAGAGAGAGAAGCCCTTATGGTAGGTCGTGGGCAGCCAGGCCTTTCTCGAGGCCAGGCAGGGCACAACTTTGGCCCACCGTTCACAGGTAGCGGGTGCTTCAAGGCAGAACCTTGGGGCCTGGGTAAGGTTCTCCCTCGCACCAGAAGTCATCGGCCTGTGGGGTCTCCAGAAGCCACACTTCTCGGGGAAGGTCGCAGGCAGAGCTGGAGGCCTCCTTGGGTCTGATGGGCTCCAGTACACGGTAATAGTGGCAGTCCCGGCCGTCGTCCGGGTCGTAGGGTGGGGCCAGGATGTCCAGGAAGGCGGCTGGCCCGTCCACCGCATCAATCTGGTGCAGGTTGTCCCGGTGCGGCGTGAGCATGCAGGGCCCGCTGGCCTCGGTGTACTCGGCTCGGGAGCGCAGCACTCCTGGTCGCACGGCCTCCCGCTCCCGGGGCTGCAGCGGCGGCTCGAACTGCTGCTCAGGCGGTGGCGCCCGCGGCCCCGCACCCGTGTCCACCTTGTCCATGCAGCTGATGCGTACCTTGCCGTAGAGCACCTTGAGCATGCCGTGCATGCCCGGGTGGTCGTGCAGCGGGATGCACGTGCCGCTCTTGAGCAGGAAGACGCCCAGGCTGAAGCCGTCGGTCTCGTAGATGTGCATGTAGGTGACCGGCGGGAGGTTGCGCGGCAGCGGCTGCGGCAGCGCCTTCCGCGGCGCGATGTTGAGGTCCTCGGCGCGCACCTGGGTCAGCAGGCTCTTCAGCTGGTTCAGGTTCTCGGGGAAGCCCGGTGCCGGAGCTTCGGAGCCCCCGGCGCCGCCGCGGAAGGTGAGGCACGCCTGGCGAGCGATGCGCTGGATCAGGGAGGCCATGTTGTCACGGGGCATGCTTGGCGCTTCCTGCGCGGCTCGCGACCGGCCCGTTCCGCCTCTGCGCCGCCCCTTGCGGTCCCCGGCGGCCGCCACGGCTGCCCGCAGCCCCGCGCCAGGCGGGGAGGCCCCGCAACCACCGGCAGGCGGGGCGCGCGGGGCCGCTTTGCACCGTCGCCCCGCTAGCGCGCCAACGGCTGGGCGCTTGCCCGCGCGCGAAAGCGAGTGCGCAGGCGCACGGCCGCGGTCGGCACTCACGTTCCGGGCACAGGTAGGCGCCGCGCGGGCCGTGCCAGGCGCTGCCTCATGCGCAGAGCTCCATTCACGCGGCCCGCACCAACGACGACAGCCGGGCGGCGGCGGGCGCGCCGCAGGGCACGCTGGGATTTGTAGTCCGCGGCTGCGCCTGCGCGCCGCACGAACGCACTCTGCCGAGCGGGCAAACTAGGACTCTTAAGACTTGGCAGAAAGCAGGCCACTCGCTCTCCAGAGTCGTAGAGTGTTTTCTTGTGTGTTAGAACTGAACGATTCTGCGACAGATATAGCCCTCTAACTACAACTCCCGGGATGCCCGCGGGCGGGGTGACGCACTTCCGGCAGCTGTCCGGGCTTCGCGGTGGAGGCGTTTCGCCGCTGGGAGGAACGGAGCAAGAGGGTTTTTAACCTTCTGCTGCGGCTAGGGCCTACAGGGTCATTCAGGGTCACCTTTGACCCTTGTCCCCTGGGAACGAGGCTGCGGGGTTAACCTCAGCTGCTCGTTGGCCGCGCTGTGGGGATGGCGCTTCTGTACTCTTCTGATTCTTAGGAGGTGAACGGGGTCGAGCACGTAAAGCGGTCTCTCTGCACAGCTGGGCCCAGCTGTTGTTTGCCCGGGGCCTGATGACGCTGCTCCTTGACTCCCCGACAGCGGAGAGACTTCGAGAGACCGTTTGCTAAGGCCAGGGTTCCCTAGACCAGTGGTTATCTATCTCGGGAGCGCCCGAGAAGCACCAGTTGAGGAGAAAAGGGCTTTTATTTTTATTTTTTATTTATTTATTTATTTTGTCTGTAGATTATCGTTGTCATTGAGAGATGAAGTCTGGTGCCATGCAATCATCGGGCCAGCTTTTGAAGTTACTTCACCGCCGAGTGATGAATTATATTCTCTGGACTTTTGGCAGACGTAGGTGGTGGCTAGAAAAAGGGAGACAGTAGATTCCACGAGTTTAAACCTTTATCCCGAGTTTAGGGTCTTCTTAGATTTTCAAAGCTCAACACGGGTTCCTTGTACATTTAGTAACTGCAGTGGCTTAGAAAATCCTCTCCAGTTAAACAGGCATTTTTTTTTAAAGTAAGTTATGTAACCTAGCCCATAAGTACAATATAGCGGGTACCTTGTTAAATAAAATACATTAAATAACGAATGTGCTTTCCAACTTAGGACAGTTCTGTGTGCAAGAAAACAGTGCGGTGTCACTCTCCCAGAGTCCCTGACAGTGTCCACCCACGAACCTCTCATCTCAGGCTGTGTCTGTGGTGCTTGAGAAAGTCATGTAACACAACAGCAAGTATCTCTAGTCCTGTGATCCCACAGAGAAGTTGTTAAAGCTATTCATGCCACCAGGAGCTGTAGGACCTGTGTTAAGACACAGCCATGGCCTGGCACACTATGACTGACCAAGTCAGAACCTGAGTCCTACCAATCAGGAAGGGAAGAGAAAGGCTTCAGGGACATTGACAGTTGGGCTCTTGGGTGGTGATGAAGTTGGAGAGGTGGGCAAGAACTAGCTTATGGGTGCTTTACAGCTATGGACGGGGTTTGGATTGTGTTATAAGTACAGCAGGAAACCTTTGAGAACTGTGGGCTGGACAGGGGACTTGATTAGCTTCATTTGCTTTTTTTTTTTTTTTTTTAAATAGAGACTGCTGGTAGGTGAAGTGTAGAGAACCCCAACTGGATGCAGTGTTTTGGGGAGACGAGAGACGGTGTGAAGACAGATTCTGCTTCGAAGGCGTAGCTAGCAAGGGCTGTCTGGCGAGCTGTTGCTTTAGCAGACTGTTTCTCCCTTTGACAAGCTGACAGCTCTGTGGTGACAGGTAGGACCGAGGAAGCTCACATCCTACCTTCTGTCCACAGCTAATAAGTTTAGGAAGTGGGGGAGCAAACAGAAGCAGGAATAAAACGAATGCTTTTTTTCTTCAAGTTGCTTCATTCACGGGAAGCCACTGGAAGAGCCCCAGCCGTGTCTGTTTAGCTCCCTCTCCCTGCTAGGGTTCCATTCCTCTTTGGGAGTAGGCTGTTGTTTTCTTTTTCGTCCTTCTTCTCTGCAGCTCACAAAGACTAATTTTCCTTTAGTCACAAGATAACTCTGTCTTGCCCATCTCCTGGTCACACTGCGCCTCATGGAAGAGTGGTACAGTGTTAGTACTCTGAACTGCTGGAAGACGGTAAATAAACTGTATGTGTATGGATATAGTGAGACTACTTATATTTAGTTATATTTAAATATTTGGGGTTTGCATTATGGCTCCCTTTTTAGATTTTAAAAGGTGTTACTTTTCTCATCCTATGTTAGGAATGAATACCAAGTTGTAAGGATAATAAATCATCGCCAAATCAGAAGAACTGGTTGCATGGCCTGTGAGTGTCTGGGTGTCACCTCACTTCACCAGATGTGTTGCCCCCTTTCCCCAGGCATGTTGTGGGGGATGTGCTCACATTTGCTTCAGCTCACTTAAATGACACCCCCTTTTTTTGTTTTTTTGTTTTGCAAGACAGTGTTTCTCTGTAGCTTTGGAGTCTGTCCTGGAACTAGCTCTTGTAGACTAGCCTGGACTCGAACTCACAGAGATCCGCCTGCCTCTGCCTCCCAAGTGCTGGATTAAAGGTGTGCACCACCGCCTGGCTAAATGACACCCTCAGGCCATCTCCACTGATCTCTGGCTCAGGAACTCCTTTCCTCTTGCTTGGTCTCACTGCTCTGGTGCCGAAGCTGTTCACTTGCATATGCTAAGCTCAGAGATATTTAGTGTTGGGTTAGACATTAGGTGATCCTTACACCAACACACTGCAGATATCCATGGTATCACATGAACAGTAGGAACCATTTTCTGGCTACTTCTATTGACCAGGGCTTCTTGCTTTTTCCTATTTGTGACCCCTTTTTGACAGAAATTTTTACACCACTCCTGGTTATAAAGGTACATAAACTTTATGTCTTAGAGATATATAAGAGCCAAGTATTTACTGATAATTCTTTATAAAGACATTTATTTTGAAACTATTTTTGAGGAGGCTAAGGCAAGAGGATCACCAAAGGGGTGGAGGCTAGCCTGACTACAAAGTGAGATCTGATCTTAAAACATTCACAAAATAAAAACAAAAACGTGATTTTTTTTAACATTCATTAAAGTGGAAAGAGAATTTATATGCTAATGAGATGGATGTGTTTATGTGTATTTGCATAAAGGACTGAATCTTGACTGAGTAACACTGAAGAACATAGAGCTTCTTCCAACAGTTTTCAGGGTTGGTAAGATCTTTGTTAAACAATTGTGAGTGCTGAGAAGGCCACCTTGTACAACTGTGCAGTACAAAACAGCCACATCAGAAGTCGCTGGGCATTCTATCTTCATTCTCACCCCAAATTTACTTTGAAATCTTTTTAAAAATTAAACACAAGTCAGTAACTCAAATAGCAAGTTTTAAAACCCAGCAGTATAATCTAAGGATAGAAACATGCTGAGATACAGTGGTTGGAAATATGGAAAGACTGTTTTCCCTAGTGAAGCCATCGTCTTCCTGTAAGAGCAGAAACTGTTCTACATACAGTAAAAACACTGCAGCTGCAACACACAGCAGGGCATGGTGCTTGAGGCAATGCCCATTGGTGGTCAGAACCAAGGCTGCCATGCCATCGTCCAGTGCGGCATGGGCAAGCACTGTCGGGAACGCCGTGGCCTGATTAGGCATTTGGTTTTGAAGCAGTTTTGGTCATTGTGCATTCAAAAACGTTCCCGTTGATTGATGTGTTTCCATGCCTGCCTCCTACACTCACTTACGCAACTCTCTGGGGTCACAGCCCCCAGTTTAAGAAGCCAGACTTTGGACCTGTGAATCAGGCTTAGGATTGAGAGGGACCTCAGCTGGCTCCTTTCCCTTCCACACTAGCTGTGCTTGGGAGATATGGGAGAAGGGAATGAAAAGTGAATTTGCAGGCAGAAGTGGGGCAGGGGATGGCTCACAAGTTGTTGGAGAAGAGAAACTTTTGCTCTACACAGCCTGACAAACTGCCAAAGTCAGTGTACTGGCTACTTTCATGTCAGCTTGACACAAGCTAGAGTCATCAGAGGAGGGAACCTCAATGGAGACAATGTCTCCATAAGATTGGGCTATAGACAAGCCCGGAAGACATTTTCTTAATTCGTGATTGATGGGGGAGGGACATTGTAAGTGGGGCCATCCCTGGGCTGGTGGTCCTGGATTCTAAAAGAAACCAGGTTGAACAAGCCATGAGGAGCATGTCAGTAAGCAGCACCTGTCGAAGGCATCAGTTCTTGCCTCCAGGTTCCTGCCCTGTTTGAGCTCCTGTCCTGACTTCCTTTGGTGATGTGGAAGTGTAAGCTGAATAAACCCTTTCCTTCCCTGCCTGCTTTTGGACCTGGTGTTTCATCACAGCAATAGTCACCATAACTAAGACAGTCAGTTATGCCCCTTTGAGAGTGGATTTATGGTTTCAATCCCCCCCCCCCATTTTTTTATTTTGTTTGTTTTTTGTTTTTCGAGACAGGGTTTCTCTGTAGCTTTGGAGTCTGTCCTGGAACTAGCTCTTGTAGACCAGGCTGGCCTCGAACTCACAGAGACCCTCCTGCTTCTGCCTCCCGAGTGCCGGGATTAAAGGAATGCGCCACCATTGCCTGGCTCAGTCCCCACCCTTATGAGCTTAAAACCGGAGAGGATGTCCTTTTGTGCTTTAAGCAATGTGACTATTCTGAGACCCAAAATAGTCACAAACTGTAAATTAAATGCAGACACATCTTACCTCTCTTAAGTACTCACCCTCCCTCCATGCTTTTTGTTTTTCTTCCCCCCCAAGAAGATAACAGCTATCTCCACCTCCTCCGCTTTTCCATCTGTCCTTTTCCTCCTGGCTGAAGCTAAGTTTTTTTTTTTAACTTTCTATTTATTTTAATTAATGGATTTTAAACACGAGTGGTGAAACAGTTGATGTTCAGCTTTGAGAGGCAGTGAAAGGGGAAATTGGCTTTCCCCACCGTCAGGAAAGATCTGTGCGTTCATTGCTGGCACCTGCCTGAGCTGTGAGTGGAAAGGGGCAGGCTAGTGAGCTCCGTGAGCTTGCAGGTGAACGGAGCCCTGACTGGAAGGGGTGAAGGTGGGAATAATGCCATTCTTTCTTGGGCGGCCTCCTTCCTCCAAGGATGCTTCTAAGTATTTCTGTATGGTCATGGACTGTGCGTTTAGGATCAGATTTCCTAGGAGTAAGATAGCAGGGTGTAACCTAATTCTCTAAGCATTCTGATTTGGGAAATGCATGGTTCCTCTTTAGACAGGATTTTAGGCAGGATGTCTGCCTCC
>NW_026067892.1:13995428-14189339 GCF_014885135.2 Alexandromys fortis | reverse complement strand
TTTTTTTTTTTTTTTTTTTTGGTTTTTCAAGACAGGGTTTCTCTGTGGCTTTGGAGCCTGTCCTGGAACTAGCTCTGCAGACCAGGCTGGTCTCGAGCTTGTGGTGAGTTTAACACCAAAAGCTAGGGTACCAGACAGTCATTAGTCACCAAAGCCACCCTGGACGGTGGCTTCCAGATTCATTGACTCATTTCCAAGCAAAATAAAATTTGGAAGAGGCATGAGCAGAGTAAATGTAGATTTATTAAGGAAAAATGTGAAAGCGGTCCCGAGAGTGGGAGGGGCTCCGAGGGAGGGAGACTGTTAGGTTGCCTGCCCCGTGTCCTTTTGTCCAGAGCTGGCAGGAATCTGGTGGACACTCAGGTACTTTTTTTATTGAGCTTAGTCACTTTTTTGTTTTCTTTGCTTGGGTCCAGCCAATAGGGCATCTACACGCTCTGTTAGTGGGTGGTCCCACCCAATCAGAGGAGTGGCCATGTGTGCTCATGATCCACCATGGCTTTGCAAGGGAGTTTGCTCCAAGTTCAAAGTGAAATATATTCCACGCCTTGTTTTGGAAAAAACAACCTTGTCAGTAGTGGCCCCGCTCTATCGTAGAGCCAAGTACAGTTTAGAAGTGGAGCAGCTGCAAGACTGTGGGTAAGAACCTCATCTGACTACTTTATACTCTCCTTCCAGATTAAAAAAAAATGTGATTAAATGACATTAAGCGGTGTGCTTTTATACTGCAAACTGCTGTGGGGTGATACAAAAGACACTTCTAGGTGTGTTTTTAAAAGTGACACACAAGGGACACCAGGCAGCCTGCATAGATCTACTTTCTTTTTTGTGTCTCTGTTGTAATTTTTTTTTTTTTTTGTAGTTCCTGTGGATTGTATTGGCTTTTCCTGAATATAGATCATGGAGCAGAATGAACAGGAGTTCCTGTTGGAAGCATTTGTCGTTATTCTGAGTTTCCACAGCATATTTTTCAAAAGAAAACTTCTTTTTTTTTCCTTCTAAGCACAAATTATCATGCAATCAGAGTACCGTGGATTGCTGTTGAGAAAAGCAAAACATGCCTTGAGTTAACTGCACATTTCCAGAGGACGTGCTGAGGTAATTGACAGCCAGCATCCGAGCGCCTTGGATGCCTCTAAGCCTGCAGCCTTCAGTTTAATTAGATAATTAGCCCCGGCCAGCCCGTGATGAATGCACAGGCAATTAGCAATGAATTTGGGCTGCTAAAGCCTATTTTTCCTCTTTTGTGTTCCTTTGCCGTCATTAACAGTTTTAACTACTGAACAATTTATATCTTCACACTAACAATCAACTTTATCATCATCAAATTCTTTGCAAGTGAGAAAGCAATGAGACCTGATGTTGGTCGCACAACATTAAGTGATTATGTTAAGTAATGCCATCTATTTGCCTGGCCATCCCGCTGCTGCATTGTGCCAAACAAATAGGGCTTTTAGAAGTAGTGCACGCTCCGTGATTTCGATGATTGCTTTATTTGTCAAACTCAAGCAACTAGCAAGAGCTGTGCCTCAATTTGTAGTTGTTTCTGAGTCGCTTTCGAATAAAAGAGAAGTTCCATAGTTTCTTCCAGAGACGAGGCCTGCAGAGGAGAGGATTTCTTCCTGGCTTAGTGGTCCCTAGAGCTGGGACAATTGGCAGGAGCATCGGTAAGAGAGAGAAAGTTCCATGGGCTCACGGGCGAGGAAAGAAGCCACTGAAGCCACTGTGGCCTTCTCTCAGACGTTCCCCTGCACGTCTTTCCTGCCATTCTTGGCCTTGCTTTGGGAATGACAGGAGAGGAGGGCGACGCAGGTGGGCGGCGCCTTCAGCAGGAGAGGCGAGGCAGGCAGAGGTCACCAGCAAAGGACATTCGAATTCCCAACACTTGTCCTGAACGCATTTACGTTGCTCTGGTTCTGGATATGTGGACCAAAACTCTGAATTATATCTCAGGCAGAAGCGAGTTTTGAGACGTGGACATTTTAATTCTCCAGGCTGTTTTAAGTTTTGTGCACCCACAGGAGGATGAGTTGTAGTAGCAGAAACCAGTCTGTCCCCATCACAGTTTATGGTGTCCTTCAGAGAACTCTGCTCTGCTTATTCACAGCCTCATAGGATTTGGGAGATTAAGCCCAGCATTAGAAAATTAGTCAGCCAACTAATAGCCATTTAGGAATCAATTAAAGAAATATATTGCTTACTACTTAAGGAGAATAAAAAATGGATAAACAGAATTTTTCTTTGGATTGGAATATGAATGCTGGATTATAATTCTTATCTTGAGACTCCCCATCTGGCTGGTCTTGGAAATACTTTCTTCCCACAGCGAAGCAGTAACTAGCAATTAAAGTTTCAAAATTGCCAATTTTAATCATGACTTCCACTTCCCAAATAGAAAACATACATGAACTATATAAAGCTTCTTCCTTTTACTCAATTTGTTTTGGAAAGTAATTTAAATAATTCAGAATCAAGCTTATAAATCTTCAAGAACACAGGATAAAGTCTTCTGGACCCTAGTCCCCTTTGCTTTGAAGGTGGCACAGGAGTTTCACGGGCATTGGTGGCTTCTGTATAGCAGCTAGCACACAACCTGACACTTGGTACTTGTTGGTGATGTTCTCTGTGTGTGGGATGTCTAGCAATACTCTCAGCTTCTTTGTTCTGCAGCAGTAGCACCAGATTCTCTACCTGCCCATGCACCAGAACCATCTAGGCTAATACCCCCAGCTAAGAACAGTGGTACCAAATAAGACCATGGCAAGTTTTTACTTTAAAAGCATACTTATTTGTATGTGGTTATGTCAAACATACCACATATATTTATAGACATGTGTATATACATACACTACACATGTATAGTTTGCATATAAAACAGTGTATACATATAATACACATGTATATTCACACACATACCCATTTATATAAAATGAGGTAAGCGAAATTTGGATGTCTAGATAACCCTTGGTTAGTAGTTTTTGTTTGTTTATTTGTTTTTTTTTTTGTTTTGAGATAGGGTTTCTTTGCATAACCTTGGCTGTTCTGGAACTTGCTCTACAGACCAGCCTGGCCTCAAAGAGCTCTGCCTGCCTCTGCCTCCCAAGTACTGGGATTAAAGGCGTGCACTACCACCCTACCCAGTTTGTCTTAATAGAGATAAATCAGTCAGAACCTTAATGGTTCGGAGGCTCCCTGGTGAAATACTTCTGCACCCAAACTGTAGCTGGCCTTCCTAGTGGCCTCTGCACACTAGAAAACCCTGGCCCTGCTCTTAGAATGCTGGTGTCCCCAGGAGCATCTTTTATAGCAGAGTGAAATTTCAGACGAAAGCTAAGGTACTGCCAGTGCCTCCCTAGCTTCTGCCTGACATAGTCTTTCAGGCATAGGACCCAGGAGAAGTGTACCCCAGCCCTAGGAGCTACTGGGTGAGTGGGCAGGGCCTTGGTGAGAGAGCAATGAAACAGGGCAATCTCTAAGAGGCTGCCCTTAAAGAGTTAGTCCAGTTGCTCTTACCACATTAAAGTGTTTGCTTGCTTTTCTCCTTTTATCTTTGCTTTTCCTTTTAAAAATTGTTTTTATTGAGCTATATATTTTTCTCCGCTCCCCTCCTTTCCTCTCCCCTCCCCTCCTTTCCTCTCTCCTCCCCTCCTTTCCTCTCCCCTCCCCATCTACCCTCTCCCATGGTTCTCATGCTCCCAAATTTACTCAGAAGATCTTGTCTTTTTCTGCTTCCCATGTAGATTAGATCCATGTAAGTGTCTCTTAGGGTCCTCAGTGTTGTCTAGGTTCTCTGGGGGTGTGAATTCTTTCAAACATAATGAATAAGCAGACTTGGCATTTTTAGCGGACGAATGAATAAGCAAACCATGACCTACCCAGACAGTGGGGTTCAACCCTAGAGAGCGACAAGCTATAAAGGCAGTAGCAGATATGGAGGAAAGTTACCGCATGGGTCTAAGTGAAAGAAGCAGCTTCGAAAAGACTAAAAAGTCTGTCTGTGAGTCCAACTATATGAGACTTTGGGGGAAACATGACTATGGTGGTAGATAAGAGTTGATGGCTGCCAAGGGTGAGAGGAGAGGAACTGATGAATAGCCAGAGGACAGGGTACTCCTAGATACTAGAACTACTGCTTACGGTGCAGTAGTAGGGGAACATGCCATATAAATTTGCCCAAATCCATAAAGTGTACACAGAGTACAGTCCTAACGTAAACCAGGGGTTCTGAGGCATGATGATGTGTCAAGGTAGCTCATCAGCCGGAGCCAGCGCCCCACTCTGGGCAGGGGACTGCAGAGGCCTCTGACTGAGGACTGCACATATGGGAGCAGATGGTGTTGGAGCCTGCACCCTCTGCTGATTTTTATGTGAGCCTGTTTCGGGTGTTCAACACCCAGTTGAACATCACAGAAAGAGAAAAGAATTCTCCTTGGAGCTGGAGAGATGGCTCAGAGGTTAAGAGCACTGGCTGTTCTTCCTAGAGGTCCTTACTTAGTTCAATTCCCAGCAACTATATGGTGGCTCACAACCATCTGTAATTCGATCTGGTTCCCTCTTCTAGCCTGCAGACAGAACACTGTATAAATAATAAGTAAATACATTTTTTTTAAAAAAAGAATTCTCCTTTGCTAGTTTTGCTCCTCTGACTTTAGGCTCTGGAGTTTAGCATTTGACCTCACATTTTTAAAGCCCCTGTGTCTAGTGAATAAAATGAAAGTTGTCATAAAGATGCAGCCTTCGGTGGCATTTGGGTCACAGGATGCAAGTCAGGGAAAACATGTGCCCGCCAGTTATCCTTCGTTGCCTACCACATGCATTGGGTTGTGCCTGCTCCCTTCTCTCACCTCTCATCTCGCCTTCAGTATGCTTCTGCCTCCCTCTCAGAGACAGAGATGCTCACTGTATGTTGCTGTATTCTGCTTGACATTTGGCACAATTCTCTCCCTCACTTGCATTTCTGTGCCACTGTTCTCTGAGCCCAAATCTTTTGTTCCTTTCTGATTTTCTCGGTGCTTCTTTGCATGTTGCAGTTTGGTCTAGCGGTCCTTCCTTGCCACTCCTCCCCCAAACCCTTGAGGGAATGGCAACCATTACGCTCCTCCTCTTCTTTAATGTGGATAATCATTTCTCTTCCTCTTAATACATTTCAAACTACAATTCTGTTGCAGGGACCTGTTTGCAGGAACAAGTCCTATAGCATAGCACTTACCAAGTTACCCCTCGGCCTTGACTAAGTTAGGCTAATAGACTAGTTACTTTCATCGTTCCAAAGTAACAGGAGGAAACAAGGGAGGGAAGGCTCATCTTGGAGCATGGGTTCCAAGGGCTCAGTCCATAGTTGCTTGGCCCATGCTTTTGGATAGAGCATCACGGCAGTGGGAGCATGTGGCCGAGGAGACTCTTCACTACATGGTGGATAAGAAGCAGAAAATGAAGATGGCTATAACCTTCAAAGGCACATCCCAGCGGCCCACTCACTCTCCCTCCACCCCAGTTCCTGAACCTGCCTCTCCCTCCCAACAAGGAAATCCCTGTGGAAATTTTCAGGAGATCTGGATGACTTCAGGGATGTCACTAGTTTATTCTCAGACTCATCAGCGTTTTCCAGCAAAATGGTGAATGGATGAAATGTAGTCTATACTTGACTTTAGAAGTTCTGTGAAAAACACACTGCCCGTGAAGAAGATCGCGGCTCAGATGCCAGCACATGCTCTAGATGTGACTGGCACCCCAGGTCAGCCTGTCTTATGTTGCTTCCAGAATATTGGACAGCCGATAAAAGAGCAAGCCAGTCAAGCAGGTGCGCCCGAGCAAGCTGGTAAAGGGAAAGGACCTCTGTTGTTAAAACAGTTTATCCAGACACTATTTCACAACCGAAAATTGCCTGCTTTCCCACACTTATTAGTCAAGCCTCTCTTCTATTTAATGTATAAAATAATAGTTCAGTTTTCTGGGGCCCCGGGATTTCCCCTGCACAAAGGTTATGGGTGCCTTTTCATATCTCCAGGCTGGGGAAACCCCACTCTAGGCAAAGGGCCAACTTCAGAGCCAGCAGCTCATTAAGGAGATTAGAGTCTGAGCAACCACAAAGATAATGACATGGAAGACACAAGCGGAGACAATACCCGCTGCTCTGACCAAGCGACCTTGCTGTCTTAGAAAGAGGAGGATGATATAGAGGATCATGTATCATGGATGCCAAGTGAGAAAAGATGTTCGCTTCCACTTGTGGCAGTGTGTTTTATGGGTAAATCTTCCAGAGACTACAAGGCCATTTTTATCTTACGTGACTCCAGCAGGTGCTTTATAAAATGAGATAAAAAAAAATCCATCTTGGAGCGGGAGAGATGGCTTAGTGGTTATGAGCACTGGCTGCTTTTCCAGAAGACTGGAATTTCATCCCCAACACCCACATGGCACCTCACAACATCTGTAACTCCAGTCCCAGGGTTCCAGTGTCATATTCTAGTCTCCAAGGGCACCATAAACACATGGCACACAGACAAACATTCAGGCAAAATACACATACACACATACACACACACAGAAAAAAATAAAAATATCAATCTCAATACTGCCCAGTCACAATTTCTCTGATGAACATAGGCACAAAAATTTTCATTAAAGCACTGGCAAGCCAAATTCTAGAACACATCAAAAAGATCATCCACCGCAATGAAGTTGGCTTCAGTGCAGAGATAGAGGGATGGTTCATCGTATACAAATCAATGAATGCAATCCTTTACATAAAGGATTTAAGGATAGAAGTCTCAAGATCATCTCAATAGTTACAAAAAAGGTTTTTTTTTTGATAAAAATCCGATGCCCCTTTACCATAATATCGCTGAAGAGGCTAGGAGTAGAAGAAACACACGTTATCCTAATAAAGGCTGTTTCTGATGAACCCAGAACAAATATTCTGCCCAATGGAGGAAAACTGAGAGCATCTCTCCTGACATCAGGAACAAGTCACAGTGTCCACTTTCTCCACTCTCACTTAATATAGAGCTTAATGTCACAGATACAGCAATAAGACAAGGAAACAGAAGGGATACAAATAGGAAAGGAAGAAGTCAAAGTATCCTTTTTGTTTTGCTGTTGATTCTATACATAAGAGACTCTTAAAGACTTCATTCACCAAGCAAACAATCCTTAGAGCTGAGGAACACTTTCATCAAAGTGGCAAGATTCAAAATTAACTTACAAAGACTGGTAACCTTCTTATAAACCAAAAACAAATGCAAAGAAATAAGTCATGGAGACAATCCTATCCACAGTTTCTATGAAGACACCAACCCCCAAATTACAGCTAACTAAGAAATGGTAAGGAAAACCCTGAACCACTGGAGAAAGGATTTGGAGAAGACACTAGAGGGAAAGACGTATCACACTCAAGAACTGGAGGAGTTAATAAAGTGGAAAAGGCTACTGCCAAAAGTAATCCACAGATTCAGCAATCCTGTCAAAATTCCAGTGCCATTTTTCACAGAAATAGAGAAGTGTCTTAACATTTATATGGGTGTACACAAGACCCCCAAAGGCAAATCAAACGAACCAAAGGCCTAGTGCTCAAGTTATCCCATACCTGATTTCTACAGAGCCATAGTAAGAGAATAGTGGACCTTCTCTACCTTTCTCCTGCCTCACAAGGACCGTGTGACTTCAGCCAGCCACCTTATAGCTTGTGAGTTTCCCCCTTTGAGACTAAGAGCATCACACGCTTCTGCTCGCCTGGTTCTGGTTGCTCTAGGGGGATATTGACTTGGTTTGTGGAGGTCCTCCATGAAAACCACGGCTGGGTAGAAAACACAACTGCTGAGTGTCAGGTGTGCCCCCCCGAGTGCATGTGTTGAGAGCAGCCGTCAGTGCAGCAGTGTTAAGACACAGGGCCATTAAGAGGGAGTGAGCTCATGGGGCCATGGCCCTCACATGGATTAATGAGGGGTTGTCGAGGGCGTTCGCGATAAAAGGATGAGTGATCTCCCTCCCTCCCACCCGCTCTTTTTCTCTCCTTTTCATACCACCTTTCATCTTGGGTCAGTGCAGCAATAGGGCCCTGACAACATGCCAGCACTTTTATATTAGATTTCTCAGCCTCCAGAGCTGTGAGAAATAAATTTCCCCGTCAGAGGTATCCTTTTATAACAGTAGAAGGTAGACAAACATGATACTAGAGTCCTCTGGATGGAGTCACTGAGGTCTGTAGCCCCAGTGTAGGGGGACAGTGGCGCCATCGGCTGTGGATGCAGATTGAGCATTGGCCTCATTGATATGCTTACCACCCTGTGGCTCATACTAATGTGCTCATAGGACACTTCGTTTCTGTTGTTTGAAGCATAAGCCAGTTTCTCTCCTCTACGTCTGGACATGCCTGTACACGTATGTGTGTTTGTTATTGTGAGCGTGGTTAGAGGTCTGGGTCTGGGTTTTAATTTTCCCTTTAGTATTGCAACAGATAGATTTGATAAGTAGACCTTTGCCATCTCTACCCCAAGTCACCAGTAATGCGTTTCAGTGGGAGCTTTCAGCCTGCAGCACAGAGGGGACACCCACCATTGCTTTGGAGGGTCTATGTGTCTATAGTCACTCTGTGTCCATCTTGCTATTCGTAGCACTCGATGTATTGCCTCCCCTGGTCTGTAAGAGCCTTCACATGCTATGAGGAATGCTGACTGGAAGGACAACGCACAGATCTGGTGTTTCTCTCCTCCCCCCTCCCCGGGTGGATTTGCTGTGCCTGTGGGGATTCTTGGGACCCTTTCTCACCGCGGCCTCCTCTTGGCAATATGGCTGTATATAAGCCTCTAAGAAAGGTCAGGATATAATGCAAACTATTATTTTTATTTTCCCACTGCGATCAGTTTTGTGACTGTAGGCGAGACAGTTCATCTCTGCCGATTTCCCCTTTAAAGGAAGCCCTGCGCAGTGATGGGCATTCTGTTATTTAGAGTCCCATGCCTAACGCTGTTCTAGATAGTGTCTAGAAACAGCAAACACGCCGCTGTGCTTAGCGACTTTTTTTTTCTGGAAAGAAAAATTTAAAAATGCGTGTCAGATGACATTTTAAGAAAAAGATTTATTTATTTATTTCGTGTGCATTGGGGTTTTGCTTGCATATATGTCTATACGAGGGTGTCAGATCCCCCAGAACTGGAGTTACAGACAGTTGTGAACTGTTATGTGGGTGCTGGGAATTGAACCCTGGGTCTTTTGGAAGACTAGCCAGTACTCTTAACCACTGAACCATCTCTCCAGCCCCACTAGATGACATTTTAGACATTCAATCACATTTTAAATTTTTTCTATGAAAAAATCTAGATAAACCACTTAATAGAACCTAATACTTCCTCCACAATTTTCATTATTTATATATCTGGTTATATATATATATATTTTTTTTTTGGTTATATTTTTGTGTGTCCAAACATTTTCCTTTGCTTTTTTTTTGCAAGAGACATATACATAGTTATGTAGAAGGATTAGAACCCCAAATTATAGCATTTTAAAAATAAATCAGCATCTTTATTCCTGTGAACATAGTTCTTTTCTTAGGCCAGGCACCTCAGGGCAATAGGTTGTGGGTAGTTGAAGTGAAGTAGATAACCTGTCATGGTTATCTCCAGGAGGACCTCAGAGCCTGCTGTCACCATGGCCAATGCTGTGCCTCTTGACTCTGTGGACTTCAGATTTGGTCTTGCTGAGGCTGCTGTGGCATTGTGGGACATGACACGAGAGCCTGAACACATCAGAGAGCTGTCCTGTGTCCACAGATGGAGCCTCAGTAAGAGAGAGAGTGTGCTTCTGCTGTTGGCGGTGAAGCAAATGTCTTAACTGACATAGAGCGCCTGGGACTTTGGGCAGAAAACCAAAACCAAGTCTAAATCACGAAGAAGAAGGAGGTTTTCTTTGTTTGTTTGTTTGTTTGTCTGTTTGTTTGTTTTATCTCACGTATTATGAGGCTCAGGAGTCAGCCATTTCAAGGTTGGCGAACTCAGAGATTCCACAGAAAATAACTTTTAACTTATTCAATCTCTTGACCTTTTTCTGGGTTAGCCTCTCCTGGCTACTGGTGTTTCAGACGTCATCATATTCTCACCCATTTTCTTTGAGATGAAGAAAAATAGAGTTTTCTTTCTCTCTCTCTCTCTCTCTTTTTAAATCAAGGAGGAAGCATTTCCTCCCCTAGAAAGTTATCAGGAGACTCCAGAATGATGGTAGAAACCGTCCCTAAACCAGTGGCTGGCTTGGGAATAGAATTACTGTGACTGTCGTGTGTTAAGACAACTCCTAGCCGTCTACAGGGGCATCTCACTGAACTCATAAGACAGAGCGTAAACAAGGTCAAACTTCAGCTAAGCACCAGTTGGAGCGAATGGTTGTGAAAGTGTATCCAATACTGATCACTACTAATTGCCACAAGCATTTTCTGCTTGAGTTGTGTGTCCGTGTCTGTGCATGCCCACGCGCATGTGTGGAGGTCAGGGGCCAACATCTGGTGTCATTACTCAGACATTGTCCACCTTGTTTATGAGAGTCTCCCACCGGCCCGAAACCTGTTGAGCTCCAGTCTCTACCTTACCTGTACTGGGATTTCAAGCACACTCTACCAGATCTGGTTGTTTTTCAGTGGGCTCTGGCCACTGAACTTGGATCCTCCTGCCTCAGAGCCATCCACCCAGGCCAGGTCTTTGGAGAAACGCAGAAAAAAAGATACTTTGTTTTGCCTTCTACCTTCGCGGAAAAGAAGGTAGACATATTTTGTACAAACAGTAGAAGTTATGGGTTCTTTGTAATACTGAAAAGAAAATCTTTCCCCCCCCCCCCCCCGCTTTTTGAGACAGGATTGCTCTGTATAGCCATGGCTCTCCTGAAACTAGCTCTATAGACAAGGCTGTCCTTGAACTCAGAGATCTGCCTGCCTCTGCCTCCTGAGTGCTGGATTAAAGGTGTGTGCCACCATGCCATGCCTGAAAAGAAAATCTTTTTTTCCCCTTAATATTTTCATTAATTACCTGGGAGTTTTGAACAGTGCACCCCGATCATACAATCACACTCACTTTCTATTCCTCCCAAGTCCACCCTCCCACCCTTGCACTCTCCCCAAAAATAAATAAAACAGCAAAAACCCCACCCACCAAGTCCAATACACTCACTGAAACATGGTCAAACTCCCAGTGGCCTGCCCCTTAAAGAACACTGAGTTGTGCTTTGCTCCCCGTTCCTCAGCATCTTTGTCACAGTTTCTAAGGACTCCTGTCAGTAGCTTCCTGTATGGACTGCCTCTTTCTCCCCTCCCTCCCCTCCCTCCCTCCTTCCCTCTTCCCCTTCCTCCCTCCCTCCCTCCCGCTCCCCCTCCTTCCTTCCTTCTTTTCTTCTTGGTGGCAGGGGGAGGGGATTGTCATAGAAGCCTTCGATGTCTCTCATTCTTAGTTATGGGTCTGCAGCCATTGACACCATTGCAAAAGAAGCTTCCCTGCCCATAGCAGCAGTGGCAGCATGGATCACAGACACCAACATGTCCTGAACTTCCAATCAACAGAGAAAATAGCAACAAGGGCAGGCCTACTTACTGCTCCCGAGTTCACACTTCCACCTTTGGCTCTTTGCCCTGACACACTTGACTTGGGGCAGCACAGCGCTGAGGTCATCATTTTCTTATCTCAGCCTATCAGGCTAGCCTCCTTCCTAGCTTCCTTGCAACCTTCCTTGGTGATAGTGGTGGCCACATGAAATTCTGGCCAGCATGTCCTCTGAATGGGAGGTTTCTGGGAACTTTTATTTTCACGACAGAGTGATAAGCGTTAGAGGATAGAAGGCTCTCAGGGGCCTCCCCATCTTACTGTATGATAATATCAGGTACTATAGTAACTCTCTCGACAGCATGAGGTAATGAACATGGGGCAAATATTCATACAGAGATCAGGAGAACAAAAGATTCTGAGTCATGAGACCAAGCCTAGAACTACCTACGTTCAGATTGCTGGCTGTGTGAGATCACTGAATGGCCTCATTGTTTAAGGGATTGAAGCTGGCTCCCCCATTACTTGCATCCCAATGTACTGATGGTAGAAAGGCACTGACCGCTGAACAATGTCCCGTGGAGATGCTGCAGCTATCCTTCAGCTCCCTCCTCCGTCGTGTGGTAGCTATGGGTTTCGGGAGATGGCTGGACCACTGCTTCCCAGTCCTCAAGGCCAAGTCAGATGAGCCCATCCTTACCCACTTTTAGCCCTTGAGAATCAGCTTGATTCTCTTTATTTTTAATCTAATTCTTTATTGCTATATGTGTATTGTATATATTACAAACATATGTATTGCATAGTATTACTATTGCTATTATTATATGTGTATATGTTTGTAGGTATGTATGCATGAGTGTGTGTCATGCCACATCTGTGGAGATAAGGGGACAGTGAGAATCAGTTCTCCTCTTTTGTTGTTCAGGTCCTGAGGCTTGAATGCAGGTCATCAGGCTTGGTGGAAACACCTTTCCCTGCTGAGCCGTCTCACCAGGGGGTCTTCCACTTGGTTTTTTTTCTGTGTTGTTGGTATGTTTTCTATCCTGACTAGATGTGAGAGCTTCCAGCCAGAGGCTGGACCCTTTCCCCTTCTCGCATCTGTTCTTACACTGTGTGGAAAGAAGATTCTCAACGGCGGGGGTGAAGTGAGTTGCCAGGCATCTTCCCTTTCTCCACAGCAGCACGGGACGGAGGTAAGCATGCGGGCTTTGTCTTCCGAAGATGCGCACCCACTATGTCCTTGGTTTTTAACCTGAGAACGGAAGACCCGCGTTCTACAGAGCTGTCTCCACGCTAATCACTAACACTGGGGTGGGACATCCTTGGATCTTGGTTGCATCCCGGGATTTCCATTTCTATACTCTGTAGACACGTGGTTCTGTGGGTGTCCCTGATGGCTGAAACGCCCTCCCACAGGTGTCCCTTCTAGGTTATTTCGTTGTGATTCACTAACGTGGAGCCTTTGGTGCATCTGTCTCTGTGCGTGTTAGGAGCTGGTACTGGGGTGGAGCTCAGGGCATTGCCCTCCACCATGTGCCCCACTGTAGCCCTACCTGTGTGGGCATCCTTAATGCCATGGTGGCATCTTGCTGGGTCAATGTCACCCCAGGCTTTGCCCTCATCCCTCCTGTGCTGAGCCCCTCCCTTCTCAAAGCCTGCCCTGCTCCTTCTTTCTCTGCAAGCACAAGAGCCTTTTGTGGGCCCCAAGATGTCATGCCAACACAGCTTTGTACCAGCAACTGTGGGTTCTCCTTAAGGTAACTGTGGGTGGCCCTCCATTTATTTTCCTGCTTCCTTTTTGTTTCTGTGAATTCTGCCCTCCAGGCCCCCCTCCCCGCAGCACATGCCGTCCGTGTCATCTGAATGGCCACTTAGAGGAAGGATCAGAAGTTTGTTGTTTCATTTCCAGCATAAATCAAAACTTTGTGTTCAGGCTGCGATGCGAGTGAGTCCAGGAATAGCTTTGGGATTGCTAAGTGTCTGGAGAGCACCGACTACAGACATGTTTTGAAGCTGGTCATAATAGTTGCTACAGCTGCTAACAGTTCCCGAAAGAATGGTAGCATTATCCGCCAGGCCTTAAAATGTGCCGGGCTTGCATTGCGCAGAAGTCACACTGGGAGAGATGTGGATTTTTTTTTCCCTTTCTGAAACTCAGCCATAAAAGTCTTCAATAACTAGAGAAATTCCTTTCACCGCTGAATCCAACATGAAGGACATTGTGTTGTGACAATTCCATATCACAGACCATGAACGTTGTCTTTGTGTGAGTGGATGTACGAGCTGTACTGTTTTGTTTTTATTTATTCTGCATTCTTTATTTTAATGTCCTTTCCTTTTTCCTGACCAGAAAGATTGTTATTGAGCCCTTCACAAAGCTGAAATCCTGCAGTGTGTTAAAAAATGTTAACAATTCAAAGAAGTTATAAAAATTTATAAGTTGGCAGAATGCTTGGGAAATATCTGCATATTTTAATATAAATAGATAATGCAAATATTTGTTCATTGCATTGAGAGATGAGTCTCTGTTTTCCAAAAGACCCTGCTATTTAAATGTGATTTATTTGATTACATTGAAATAAAGGGTGTCCACAGTGAATGAGGCCAAAGATGAAATGCCACCATTGTGAGCAAGTGAAAGGCAGTAGGTCAGCTATATTGCCGCATTGTGCGGCTAAACGGTCCCTTCCCAGCAGTGGGCTGGCTTGGTGATTAGAATTCTCATGAAGGTGACTTGCTCTTAATTATTTTCCTTTTGAGATTTCTAATTTGAGATGAAGGTTTGGCGTTTTAGAAGAGTGATCAGCTCTCCCCCCTCCCACCAATCTCCTTCTCTTTCTCTTGGTTAGTTTTACTGTCTCTTTAGAAGATGAACTGCCAAGGTTGTAGAGATGGGATGGCTCAGCAGGTAAGAGTATCTGCTTCTGAATCTGATCCCCAGGACCTTGTGGTAGAAGGAGAGAACGGACTCCTGAAAGCTGTCCTCTGACTTCCACACATCACGATTAATTGTGGCTTGCACATTAATACACACACACGCATGAATACACACACACACACACGTAATTAACATTTTTTAAGTGTACTGGCAGACTTAAGGTAAGCCTGGGTTGGGTATACTGAGGGGATAACCGTATAAAGAAAGGTAAGTAGAGTTTACTTATGTAATTAGTATGAAGAGGGAGGGGATGCTCTGCTTGGCTCTTATGACCAAGATATACACATTTAGGATAAACCTGGGCCAAAGGTCCGTGTAGAAGGACTAGGAGCTAGTGTTCTAGTTTTTTTCTGAAGTTCAGGTCAAGGTTGCTAGTGGAAACCTAGAGGATGGGGGGAGCTGCACAGGACAGCCTACCAAATGGGTCTCCCCATCTGAGAGGAGGCTCGGGGTGCTCTCTAGGGATCAGACTGCAGGCCGGAATACCTGGCACCGTGCAGGCATCTGCAGGAGGCAGCTTCTTCCACAGAGTCTGTGGCAAATCAAGAGGGTGCCCTCGGGAGATGAGAACAGACAGTGGCTGAAGGGGCAGCTCTGTAGTTAAGACACAGGAGTTATGGGGCTCAGCTTTGATGTTCCCAAATTAAAAAGCAAGAAGCTGCCTTCGGGAGAAAAGCTCTGCAAAACGCTAGCGAGTGGTCACACCTCACATTCCCCAGCACCAGCTTCACCCGCTAAGGCCCCGGGGTCGGGAGAGACCACGGGCACAAGAGGAAGGGATGAAGGCTACACCCAGGATTGAGCAAGTCCATCCACCCAAACACACCAACTGTCTCACAGCATTGTCTGGACAGCTTCTGGCTGCCGTCCCACACTACAGCAGACTCACTCCCATGCTGCCCAGGGCCAGTACACATGCTACTCACAGCCCTTGGCTCTGAGGCTTGGGCGAACCCAGTACACCTGAGGAGTCTGGCCTTCCGTGGGAAAGAGGCTTAAAGAGGAATGACGTTGTTAACGTCTGCCCGGAACAACCCAGAACAGAGACTTTTACTGTCCTGAACCAGAAGGCCCCACTTGACCGAGAAACAACATCAACAGCTGATATTTGTAGAAGGCTTACAGTGGGCCAAACATTGGAGATCTTGTTTAAAAAGAAACGACAGAACCGAGCCTGTTGCACGTGCCTGCAATTGGGAGGCTGAAGCAGGAGCATTGAAAACCAGTGGCTAACCTGCATTCCACAGAGGGAGCTGTGTGGTTAAGAGTATTTATTGCTCTTGCAGAAGACCCAGGTTTATTTTCTAGCACCCACATGATAGCTCACAACCATCTGTAACTCCAGTCCCAGGAGATCTGACCTCCTTTTTATGACTTCTGAGGGTGCCAGTCATGTGCACAATGCAGGCAAAACACTCTAACATAAAAGGCTTTTAAAAAGGTGAAATAAAATCAGCTGTAGAATAAACTACAGAGGGAATTGTCAAAGTAGCCTAAGGAAAGATAAAGCCTAGAGGTGGCCCAGGAAACATAGAGGGAAACTATTTTAATCCTGTATTTTCAGACACTAGGACCCTGGGTGTTGCTGACATCTTGCTCTGGCCTTGTCTTGTCTCCTCAGTCTTTGTGGTCTCCAAAGGAAGAATTCCAAGGAGACATAATGAGTAAGGTATAGAACGTGCTCTTGGAAAAGGAGCCAGGTTGTAAGACTCTTCTTGTGAAAGGGTGTATCTGTACAAATGTAAATTAATTAAGAGTATCTGAAATCATGCTTCCATTATGGAGTCTCATAATGCTATCAAATGGTTGTGTATGTTTGTGTTTATGTATGTGTGTGTGAGGGGATGCGTGTGTATGTATGTATATATGCGTATCAGGGCATGTGTGTGTACAATCATATTGTCAAATATGGGGAAAGAAGGTATTGGGGGACAGCTGAGGGAGACCTGGTGGCTAGTGGTAATCACACCCGACTCAACTCCACTCCCCGTCAGCACGTGGCTTCTTTAGCCCCTCTCAACACCAACACTTTCTGCTTGGGCAGGAATCCAGGTACTTCCAGAACTGGGGAAATCCTTTCTTGTGTTTTCTTCTTGAGTATACTTCAGGGCGGGGCTTGGGAGCAGAGGAAAGGATGAGGTGGAGGAGTGAGGGATTCTCCAAATATGACAGTATTTGGAGGAGGTGGAAAGTGCTTTATGTAAAAGAGGGGTACAGACAAAACTCTTAGAGATTCTGAAGGATAGGCCACCTTAAAGACCACCGAGGAAGATGTTCCAGAGGTGGCCTAGAAAGTGGTCCTGAAAGGGTTTGTAGTATTTCTTTCTTTTTTACTTTTTGTGCTCAGGTGGAAGAGCATTAAGCCTAAATGGGCGTTGCACCACAGCACGTGTGTCTGAAGCAGGAGCACGCTTTCTCCCAATGTAGACTCTTCACGAGATCTAGGGGTTAGCAGTACCATGGGCTCTGACTGTGTTCTGGATGGTGGCCCGCCCCTGGCCTCCCCCCTTCTCCCCCCTTCTTTTTCCTTTAATTTCCACCACACTTTTATTACACTGTGTCCTTGACACTTGTTTCATTAAGTGCTGAGACCAGCGTTCTCCTCCTTGGGATGCCCTGTGACCAGGATGGAAGTGGTGCTAGGTGACTTTAAAACCCAGGTCATGGAAAGTCAAGAAGCCTCCTCCCAGAACTGTTGGGACCCTCACCTTCAGAGGCTGAGCTGCCGTGTTGGAATCCAGGGGTGCAGGCTGGGGTGAAGGGTGGCGACACCACCTGGAAATGTACATGGAGGATGATCCTGAAGCGGAGTCCCCCTAGACGGTCGGTTCTTTCTACTGCCCCCTAGGCGTCACTAAGCAGAGCAGGGCAGCCCTACCGCATCCTTTTAAATCTTGGCACAAACTAGGCTAGCATAACGAAATGGCTGTTTGTGCCGCTAAACCTGGGCAGGTTGTGCATCCATCTGCAGCAGCCATCACCGCCAAACGGTGATGCGCTCTTCTGGTTCATGGCTTTCTGTTCAGCAGAGAAGGGAGGGTGGGGACTATTGACTCTCGAGAAGTCACACCAGTTTTCTCATTCCATTTTCCTGGCATGTGAGGAAAATATCATTGGCCTTACAGTACAGAGAACAAGACCCTGAGAGGGTGAGTGGCTTCCCTAGGGCCACAGACTTAGAACACAGACACAGTTTCTGCAGGGGTCGCACCCTTCTCTACCGTGTGGCCCAAAGGTGTCTTTGAAATGGAACTTTTTGAGCAGAATAGCACGAGGTGCTGTTGAGTGACTGAAATGACATGAAGGTCACAGTCATTACGTAGCGCAGTTTAAAAGTTTCCCCGTCTGAATTAACAAACACAGTCATACATCAAATAAGACACCACAAGGAAAACAGGCCTCAGGTGTATCCGTCATCCTGTTTGATGAGACTGCACATGGCCAAGATGGCAGCGGCGGTCCCTGGCTCTCTTGGGGATGATGTGAGCGAAGGGCCTAGTACATGGGCCAGGCTTCGTCTCTCAAAAGTATGGTCCACAACCTATGAATGGCAAACTGGTGGGGAGACAGGCTCAGATTATCCCACTTCACCAGGGACCACGAAGCCATTTTCACAGGTAGGCCCAGGACGCAACATTTTGAGCAAGCCCCCCATCAAATTCTGCCACATCCTGAAGATGGGGAGTTCTGAGATTACACGCTTAGGATCAGGGACCACTGGGGTCCTAGAGAGAGATAATTGATTTGAGAGTGTTGTTTAGTTAGCCTGCTTAATTTAAAATTGTGAATGCATTGATACTTTGGACCAGGAGTTTGCCCACCCTGCCCTGGCCAAGGCCATGGTCACCTCATTCAGGGCTGCTGAGAGGTGGCATTGGTCTTAATCCCACACTGCCTACTCATGGGTCATAAACTCACCTACCAGCATGAGGAGAGTTGCTTTATTTTCTTGCAGAAACGGTGGTGGGTTATGATTTCACGTTAGTCTTTTTCTCATTATGGTCTGTGTCATCTAGATGAATCTCACAGAAGGGCTGCCACACGCTCTCTAATAATGAACCACAGAGACAGCGGCTGTGTGGACCAGAGTCTATGCCACTTGGGTCCGCCGGAATAACACTGGACAAAGGGGAGTGTGGGCAGGAGCCCTACAGACTCAGGTGAGGGAAGGCCGGTACCTCCCTTTCCCTTGGTATCTGTGAACCTGCAAACAGGACTTGGCCACAGACTGAGGAAGCCCGACGGGAAATCAGGAATTGAGCTTTGGAATCATCAGGCCCAACTTTCTTATCTGTATAGAGGAGTAAACTGAGGCACAAAGAAAGGAACTTGCTGCACTGAATCCTGGCTCGTTCATTTCCCGACTGTGTCTCCTAGGAAAATGCCCTGCTTTCTCTGAAATGTAGAGTGACAGCAGGACCAGTGGTCTGCGGGCTGCGTGAGTTAAACAGCGCCAACATGGGTGGAGGATGGAGCCTGGCTTGGCGGTGCCGCTGCTGTTTGCTGACCTGGCTGTGTTTTCCCCAGTGTGAGCTTCCGTGCTCCAGAATCTCAGCATGCAGGCTCACCGGATACCTGCATTTCCCAGTGCAGTCAAGTACTATTTTGAAGAACTTTCTAGACAGAAAGTGCCTGGGGACAATGGGCTCTGGCTGGCTGCCTCCAGCTTCACAGTCTGTTCTCAGGGGTGGGTGGGTGGCCTCTATGTCCTGTCTGTCTGTCTGTCTGTCTGTCTGTCTGTCTGTGTCCCCAGGTGCCCTGTACAGCTGCCCCGTTCCTGCTTGTTTGCTACACGGGGTCACAGATGTGAGGCTAAGGCCTCAGAGGCTACCGTCACTTAGTAGGGATCTGTTCCTCAGCAGCAAGCTCTCCCTGAGGCTTCTGACTGCTAGGTTGGTGTGTGTCTTTAATCCCTAATCTCTGCCTCTCTTTGCTCCTCTGTGGGAGTTTGAGCAGGAACGTTTACCTCACAGGATGGTTAGGAGACTAAGCAGGAAGGGGCAAAGCGCAGGGAGTTGCCCTTCCCTGTACACAGTAGTGCATTGGTGACTAACCTAGTCTTGTGAATTCAGAGGAGACTTAGGTTATAGAAATTGCAGTTTGAAATGCAATATTTTAAATAATCACAAAGATAAAAGGTCAAAATTGAGAGGTAATTGAAAATATAGTATGACCCTATAAAGTCAATGAAATTGACAGTGTGTGTGTGTGTGTGTGTGTGTGTGTGAGAGAGAGAGAGAGAGAGAGAGAGAGAGAGAGAGAGAGAGAGAGAGAGACTAAGGAAGGGACTTCAAAGCTTTTTCCTCTAGCTCTGTGAGTTCCCCCCTAACTTCTGCATTTCCAATTCTGCCTGGACTTTTCATAGTTGTTTAAGACATTGACTTAACAATAAACGTGCCAGGAGGGTCTATTCAGGTTGATAAGCTTATATTGCAGAACTTTGAGGGCAGTTGTGATTAACAGTAAATCCTATCAATGGAGTTCATTTGCATTTTACTCTTACATTAGATAAGGGAAACCAGTACAGTAGGCAAGCAAAATACACTTCTCAGGATTTCAAAATGGAGAAAGAGCTTTCTTTAGAGGAGTTGCTGAATCAATGCGGATAAAGACTGACCCAAGACCCTGGCTTCTTAATCCTTCTCCTTTTGTACATAGCTGCTACATTGTTCAGGGTGGGTCAGGTGAGCACCCCCAAGGCTCTCAGAGACAGAAACAAAACCCTTAAGTGACAAATCTTTTATTAGTTTATCTGGGCCCCAGGAAGAGAGGCTAGAGCAACTTCTGTAGGACACACTGGCTGCCAGTTGTCATGGACTAGAGACAGCGTGGTAGACGGAGCTATCTGATAAATTAAATGCTTCCACCTAGAAATAGCATACATCACTTCGGATCAGAGGTCATGGGCAAAGCAAGAACACGTCTAGCTATCACGGAGCAGAGAAGTGTTCCTACTCTGGGTTTGGGTGAACAGCTCCGCCACATCTACACACAGGCCTTTCCTGACTGTTGGTTATTGACTTGTTCTTTGCTCTCTTCCCAGCACCAGGCTGCTGTAGAGATGGGATCAGTGTTAGGTGCCTGCCTGACTGTGGAGCTAAACAAGTACCTGGAACAAAATGGAAAATGGGGTGAGCTGTTTCATTTCTTCCGTTGACACCCCTCCTTCCTTGATCCTGGGTCACCATCAGCCTCTCCAAGTATCTGCCTTGCAGATAGCAGATGGGGACTCTCTTAATCCTCTCTGGATCATGATGGAGATGTAAAGGATGATTGTTAGGACTCGCCTGCCGTGCTTGAGTGTCCGTCGAGCCTGCTGCTCTCATTCCTCCTAGCACACAGTCTGCTGATCTCTCCACTACTCCTCCCGCCTGTTTCCATGCTAAGATTTCCTGTTCATATTTGGCTTCATCACGGTGCTCTTGGCTATGAACTAGGGATAGCATAACGCCTATGAACTCATGGATGGCTGTAGGTTAGGAAAGATCCCGTCACAACCCTAGTGACTGGCCAGCCTGAAAGGAACTCGCCAAAGCAGGCTAATGGTGGTTATAGATTTACAGCATGCTCAAAATGAATATTATTTCAGAGACCATCTCATATGATGGCCTTTTCCCCCCAACTTCGAAAGAACCTCAAGACTCTTGCTTCTGTGAGGCTCTTCTCCTTGAGAGGCCCCGGAACATATATATAGAATTAGGCTTTCTCTGTCGACTTGAGCCTAAGCCTCTGGCCTTACTAAAGAGAGACTGAGGCCAGAGGGAGGAAGGGATGCGGGGTTGCAGACAGATTGGTTGAGGTCAGGCGTAGGAGACCAGGTTACCATCATGTTTTTTGTCTGACATACCTGCCTCGAAGAAGACGCCAGGGAAGAAAGGGGTCATTTCTGATGATTCACAGACTTTTCATAAGCAAATTTATTTTTCCTTGTGAGGCTCTGGGTGACTAGACAGAGATAATAAGATTAAAAAAAAATACAACTCTTTTCCTCTAAACGACTGGTTAAAATGTGGTACAGGCTGTGAGTTACTTAGGGTCATTATTGTGTGATGGGTTATCAAAGGCCTATGCGAAATGTGTGGGACTTTTATGAGCTTGTTTTTATTATAGTAGACTGTCTGAGGGCCCCTTTTGTACAAAGTGCTTTGAAAGTTCTAATGGGACCCCATAATCATCCGTGTGATTACGGAGGTCAAATTGTGCCGAACAAACCCCAGAGCTATTTTTGACCAAATTAGTGGATGAACAGAACAGAATATTAAAAAGCATAATTTTGTTGTTGTTGTTGCCCTTCCAGCCTTGTGGGCACAATGAAATCTCTCTTGCAGCTGAGAAAGTGCCCGCCGTCATACATTTTCCCACTTTGTTTTCTGTTATCGTGGCCATCACGTCTACCCCGGACAGCAGGGATAGTACCCACACGGTACAGGGTATTTAGGGTACCCATGGAAACGGTTCAATTTTGTGTCAATCAAGAAGAAAAAGAAACGACCTCTCAGGAGGAAGAAAATGTGATCGAGAACAGGAGGGTTGTCTGTATACGGGCACTGCATGAATAGTTTATGTATTACCTTTGTGAAAGATGGGGTCAAGCGAACCAAACCCCCGAGTGCCCCCAAAGGTCCTAATGTACCCCCACCCCATTGTCAGTCTTTGGTTTGGCCAAGAAGGTTTTCTTTCACTGGGTTCAAAGTGAAGGACAGGGCTACACTGGCTTTGGGACGAGAACTGGCTGAGTAGTCACCTGTTTACCGGAAATGACTAGTCCCTGTAGCCCGAGTCCCGGCTGCCCCTCCGCAGGGAGGCCTTGTACTTTCAGCCTCCATTTTCACACTAGGAAACTGTGAGGTTAGAAACTCAGTGGGCTGTTTCCCTTCTCCTGTGAACCAAGAGGCCGAAAGGACGTTGCGTTCATTACCCATAGGATCGACTTGGAGATAAAGGTTATTCAAGTTCAGACATACCAGAAGCTCAAGTCCCCGCTGAGGCCTCTAGGGTCAAATGGCCCCTGCTTTCTGCCTCCATCTTTCCTTTCTAGTATTTCCTATCAACATTGGGGTTCTGAATGTATGCTGGAAAGAACTTGGACCGTGAGTGGGGAAGGGAATGGACACAAATCAGGTTCATTTTAGCGGGAGGTGTGTGTGTGTGTGTGTGTGTGTGTGTGTGTGTGTGTAGTCTTCCCCTGTAGCTTGACTCCAGGCTACCTAGAACTGTCATTGCTCCCTGGGACAGTTACGTTTCCTAGAAATTAGAATTTTAGATCCCTCGCTGCTCCGAAGTGAAGATGCAGCTTCTTGACACTCTAAATCTCCTCTCTGTATTATCTCCTTGCGGAGGGCCGTGTTCTTGAGGCTAGAGAGTTTGTGGCCAGAAAGCCTTCATCTGGTGAGTGACACAGATGTCACAGGATGCCCGTGTTGCCTCATCACACCGAGACTGGGAAGGAAATCAGCTCTCTCACACCGGTGTCTGTCTGTCTGACCCGTCTACATGATAAAGCTTTTGTGACCTTCTAGCCTAAAATCCACAGGATGCAGCCAAAGCTTGCAAAGCTGCAGCAATGTGACAGTGGGGGGGGGGGGCAAAGAAAAGCATGATGGGAGGTCACCTGAGCAGCACGGAGCTCCTGAGCCGGGCATTGCCAACAGGTGGGACACATTAGGACTTGTTGGGGCACTGGATGGGTTTGCCATTACGGTCCTATTACCCATCAAAGTAAATACATTAATAATTGTACCTTATGGCTATTTAACCAACAAATATTATCCTTATCTATCACAATATTTCCTTTCTCATGAGAGTTCACTGCTTGCTTTTTGTTTGAAAACATTTTTCCTCTGTACCCTGAAAGTCTGTGGGCTGTTGACCACCTGTTGGACCAGATGGTGAAGCTGCCCATGCTAACGGCCAGCAAATGTCTGTATCCTCAGGACGGTCTTGGGAGGCTGAATAGTTATGAATAGGAGCTCTTTTATTACTCTAAGTGGTAATAATACACGTTACAAATGGGTGTGGTTCGTAAAGTGGGAGAGCTTAATTACATAGACAATCTACACGTCAGTGTCTCATGGTTAGTGATAGGCTTGTCTATGAAGACCTTGACATTCCAAAGCAAAACTCAAAACATTGGTTTTAGGGACAAAGGCCAGAGGTTTTATAAATTTTGAGGTGCTGTGGCCTTTGCTCAGGATCCTGCTTCAGTTAACCACAAACTTGTGCAAAAGTCTTCTTGGGCAAGTCGTTTCATTCTGTGCTGGGACTTCCTTCCTTCTAAGTGAGATAGGAAGACAGAAGCCCCATTGAGGGCATGAAATGAAGTGTTTGCAAAGTCCTCTCCTTGCAATGCCTGGGATACCATATGTTTTCAGTGTTGGTTACTATAATTGCTATTATAATTGCTATAATTATTATTATGAAGTTATCTTATTTGACAGAAAGAGAAACTCAGGATTCGCCATCACTTTGTGAGGCAATCATTTTGCTAAGTTCAGACAGGTAGTTCAGAAAAAAAGATGTCAGAGGTTAGAATTAAGCAATCATTTGCAAAGGGAAAGAGGGAGAGGAAGCAGAGACGTTTCAAAGATATTTGACCTGTAATAGTCCTCTTTTTTTCCTGCTCTATCCAGCAGTGGAATACGAGCTATGTCCTCTCCAGCATGTCCACACTCAGTGTGTTACCTTCCTGTAGTGACTTGGCTCTCTTTGGGTTTATCAGATCAACTGTCATGTGTTGCTCGGTTTTAGTTCCTGGAACCCTTTCGTAGTAGGCTAATGCGTTGTCACAACCCATTACCTGCTTTATCCTCAAATGATCTCATTATGTAAGCATTGTATCATCTTGGATCACCACAAGAAGGGTGACTGTAGCACAGGAGAGAGAGAGAGAGAGAGAGAGAGAGAGAGAGAGAGAGAGAGAGAGAGATCATTCACATAATTGTGGCAATTGGTCTATTTTACTCCCATCGCCGACGTACTGTGCTAATCTACAAATTCAGCCTCACCATAGTTTATAACAGGTTTGGTACTGGCTGCAGCTTCAGGTACCTGCTGGAGTCAGGGAACAAATGTCATGGATGGGAGGACGACTTATTGAACTGCTCCTCATCAACCAAAGACTGCTGGAGACCAGGCACATGGAGAAAAGGCCAGAGAGGAACAAGGGCAGCAGTGAACCGAACGGGGAGAACTTTAGCTGCTGAAGGCAGGCATTCTTTTCTGATGTTTATAAGAAGAGAGATTGCTTAGTTACACAGCAGCACTGGCCATACTGTATCTAGAATGACTAAAATCCTAGTCTGGAAATGATCATATGAACAGCATAGCTTGGTCTCGTCATCCTGCATTCCCCAACACAAGCAGATTACAGCTGGATGCATCATACCAGACATAGGAAAGAGGAAAGCACCGCCCAGAATGCAAAAGTAATGAGGCCATCTTAACAGCACCAGCAACGTTAATGACATTAATATTACCATATTTGGTGTTTTTAATTAGAAAAAAAGCTCCCCCCCCCTTTTTTTTTTTGGTAGCTGTAAGTGTGTGTTATACCACAGTGTGGCTACTGCCTTAAATCAATGGATAAGAAACTGAGTCTGGTTCATTTGCCTAAACCGCACAACTAAGTTTTGGACCTTCAGTAATAGATCTTAGATCTGTGCTATCTGTTGAATTCTTAGTGGGCTAGAGAGATGGTTCAGCAGGTGAGGGGTGCTTGCCACCAAGACTGACAGCCTGACTTCAATAACTCACACCACGTGGTAGAGAGAGAAAGCCGACTCAGTAAGCTGTCCTCTGATTGCCACATGCTCTCCATGGCACATCATGGTCCCCCCCCCCACCCCCAGCAACAAAGTTGATCCAAACAATAATAATTGCTTTTGTTGAGCTACTACTGTTTCTTTGCCCTGTGCCAATCTTGACTCACAGTTTCCCATGGTTCCATCACAAGGTGTGGGTTCGCAGCCCCATTGGTAGTTGAAGAAACTCAGACTCCCTGAGGGTACATGACTTACTCCTGATCCTAATGTTTGTTCTCACTGAAGGTCTGTTTCACTTCACGGGACAAGATAGTTGTACTTGGTACTTAGGCTTGGCATTTGAGTGGATATAATTTTAATCTTTAGTGACTTTTAGCCTGTGTGTTAAGTAAGCACAGACTGCTGTAAAACAGAACCCAGTCAGGCTAGAAAGAGGCCATCACTTATACAAATGAGCAGACAGGTAGAATTTTCAGAAACAAGGCTGAGACACAGAGGAGAAACAGAGCTCACCGCTTTTCATTGATCAGGATAGGTTCTCAGGTGTGAGGCCTTGAATAGCTAGGCAAGACGGCATCAACCTTTGCACCTGAAGATGGGAGGAACCTGCAGGCGGAGCCCAAGTAGGGGTGCCATTATTGCTCTGCTCAGCATGACTTTAGGGGTCTCCACACCACTCTCTGCTGGCGGTCCTCTTGGGGATTTCAATATTCACAGCGTTGGATATAACACGCTCTGCTTTTCAGAGAAAGGTCAGCTTGTCAAGACACGGAGACAAGCTGTGAATTGGTCTTTCATGCAGAGCATGGTTCACAAGGCCAGACCTCAGCCTTACCCATTCCCAAGAACTCATTCATTGCAAGGACTTGCCTCGATGTGAAAAATAGCTCTCAGTTCCTCCCTCCGTCATTTTCCACATTGCCTTTTGTGAGCCTGAATATCTCGGAAGATTGTGGGTTTGATAAATAAACAATAAACAATATTTTTGAGAAGCGAAAGTTTCTATGAGTCTCCCAAGTCAAGTTCAAAGCCTTAAAGGACCCTGCGCTAAATGACAGCAAGCTTTCGGGGGCGTTATGTCCAGAGCGCTGCTGTCCGCTCGCTACTCATCTGTGGCTCTTAGCTGGAAAACACCTGTAATCACCCCTGTAGGGTAGGGCTAACTAAGCAACCCGTGACACTGGTTTCTGTATAGACTACTTTAAAAGTACTTACGAGGCCTTGCCCTTCCCGCCGAATTAATGGCAGCCACTTTCTGTAGGGTTCCTCTCTGCCACAGTCTTAAAAATACCCTGGTGTCTTGCACCACTCGCCCCTCGTTTCACAATGGACACCCATAACCGGGGACGCGTAGGCCACTGGTTGTGGCACGGTTTGGTTCTTTCAAAGGAATAGATAAATCATCGTGCTACGTGATGAGAGAGGAAATGACAGTTGTTATCTTTTATTCAGGTAGCCTAAATTTACATGAGACCACAAAAGTTCCTGGCAGGATGTTATTGATTGCATTCACCCAGCTGGGGCTTGAGAGAGACGGGTCTTCCTGCCACATCACGGGGCACCCTCTTCCTCTCCCTTCTGCCCGTGAGTCAAATCTGAGGTCTTCTGACTCTCCCACGAAGGTGGATGTTCAGGACAGACAGACATCGCAGGACCTTGGGCGGCTTTGCCATCAATCACCTTCCACTGGGCTCCCTTGTCTCCCTTGTCAGCAACAGTACCCTCTGTTGTTGTCTGCCCCAACGGACAGATAAGGGAAGCTCAGTCACTGTAATATTTATCGACTACCAGTTTTCCTCACGGATGATGTATTTATATTAACTCGCATAATCTTCAAAACGCCTTTCTGACGGAGGTGCTATTCTTAATCTTTATTTTATAGGTAAGGAAGTTAAAAGCCTGGCTTGTGGTTTAAGGCAAAGGCAAACCATTCTCCCCTCCCCACTTCCTCGCTTTCATTCAGGCCCCAAATATTAGCCTTTACTATGTGCCTAGCGAGCTCTGTGAGGGGACTGGGATTAGCAGTAGACAAAAAAGCCCTCTGTCCTCATTTGAGATTAACCAATCCCATTTCTTCCTCGTGGACTTTCCCAGATACTTTTACCCACTTTCTAACCTTCCTAAGTGATCGTCTCAGCTTTCTCTCCATTTCAATACTCCTAAATTGTTTCAAAATTCAAAAAAATCAAAATTTGATTTGCTGTTCCTGTTTGAAGCCTTGCTGCGCTTATTGGTGATATATCTTCCCCCATGAGCCCCAGGAAAGCTGCTGTAAACTCTTGCTTCCTGTTACCACTCACTAGAGTCAAAGTTATGGACATTTCCTAGGCTGTGCCACACACACAGACATGCAGAGATGGGGGAAGGAAGAGGGAAAGAGAGACATATTCAGGAAGAGATGGAAGAATCGACGGTGATCGAGATTATTGCACTCAGTTCAAGAAGAATTTTTCCCTGATAAAATCATTATTAAAAGTTGACTTTTCAACAGAAATGATCAGAGAGCCAAATCAGAATTTTCTGATGAAGTTTGCAATTTGAGAGGGGAGCTTCTGACCCTGAAAGCCACGATCCCGATCCCATGGGCTTAAGAGGCCAGTCTAGACTTAGTGAAACACTGGCCCCTAAAGAAAGCTTCTGGATGCCTTAGTTGGGAGCAGCTAAGTTCACAGCTTCTTCAACTTCCCACTGTGATGCTCCTCATGTTGGATGGTGTGGGGAAGCCATAGCTACCTGGCTTGGCCTTAATCTACTATGTTGGTGAACAACTAGGGATATCTTTAATATCGAGATATAATAAGATGTGAGTTTATGTTTTTGGTCATTTCCATGTTATCTCTAGTTAGGTACTGGCATATCTTCCAGGGAAATTTCCATTGCTCACGTGTGTTGAGACCTGGAATAGTGACCAGAGATTTGGCCCAAAGGGTCTGTCTTCATATTGACATGTTTGATGGTCTGAGCGCCAGGAGCAAACCGAGGAGAGGCGAGGTTGGAGACAGTGTTGAGAGATGGTGCATGCAGAAATCTTCCCAACCCTACAGCTCAGTGCTCCCTGATCTTGTAGAGCAGTGATTCTCAGCCTTCCTGATGCTGCGACCCTTTCATACCCTGCATGTTGCAGTGACCCCCAACCGTAAAATTATCTCTGTTGCTACTTCCTAACTGTAATTTTGCTTCTGTTATGAATTATAATGTAAATGTCTGATATGTGACTCCAAAGGGGTCGTGACACACAGATTGATACCCACTGTTTTGGAGGGTCAGGGTTCTAGTGTCCACACAGTAGCTTACAACCATCTGTAACTACAGTTCCAAGAGAGCCAGCGCTCTCTCCTGGTCTCTGCAAGCACCAGACACCCGTGAGGTATACTTACATACGTGTAGGCAAACATCCGCACACATAAATTGAAAGTAAATAAATCTAAAAATAGGTTCTTGTTTTGGAGTTTGTTGTGCTGTGCCGTTTGTCAGCTTTTACAGTTTGTGGTTTGTTGTGATTCGTCTTGGAATGCTCAATAAATATTTACTTTTGTACTCCATTTTGTCTTCAGCTTTGTGTTTTTCGAGGAGAACTCTCAAACGTGCTTCATCTTTCTGGGACTGACCCCGTGCCCTTCTCATGTACCCTTAGCTAAATGAAGTATATGGTGTACACGTGGCCTTTACTGCTCTGTGACTTTTGAATCTCTAGGCCATTAAGAAAGGTTTTTCCGCCGGCAGATTTCTGCTGCAGCTGTCTCTGAGGCAATGGCATGCAGTGTTTCCTTTGCTCTTTGAACAGACATGAGAAATCACCAGTGTGCCATCAGAGGGTTCCCATGAAAAACCAAATTCGTTCATATCATAGGCCCTTGGGCATCCCTACTTACTTTCAGCAGTGCATTCCCCCTGATTCCTTTGGGCCTGGACAGTCAGTGAGATCAGAGAAACAGCAGGGTAGACTATGGCCATAATGCCATCCTGTAGATTCGAGTGTGCCAGGCACGGTTTCTGTCCAAAGACCATTGTTCAGAATTAGCCATATTATCTCATACAAGGAGATCAAGAAGCTGTAAAGACACAAGTAGTACACTCTGCTCTGGAACCTCACTAGACACGTAAATATAAAATGGTAAATCTTTGGTAGATAAGAATGGTCTCGGCTGGGTGGTGGTGGCACATGCCTTTAATCCCAGCACTTGGGAGGCAGAGGCAAGTGGATCTCAGTGGGTTCTAGGCCAGCCTGGCAGCCTGGTCTACAAAGTTAGTTCCAGGACAGCTAGAGCTACATAAAGAAACCTTCTCTCAACCCCTGCCCCCCCCCCCCCAAAAAAAAATAGAGAGAGAAAAGAGAAAAAAAAGAATGATCTCACCTGCTGACCTGAACTCATGGGAGTTCACAGACTCTGTACCAACAGGCCAGGGAGCTTGCATGGGACAACCTAATCTCTCTGCATGTGTGTGACAGTTGTGTAGCTTGGTCTGTTTGTGGGGCTCCTAGCAGTGAGATCAGTACCTGTCCATTGTGCTTGAACTGGCTTTTGGGAACCAATTCCCCAAGCTGGGTTGCTTTGCCCAGCCTTGATGTTGGGGGAGGAGCTTGGCCTGCCTCAACTTAATGTACCATGCTTTGTTGATGCCCATGGGAGGCCTGCTCCTTTCTAAGTGAAGATGGAGGAGGAGTGAATGGGGACAAGGGGCGGGGGTAGATGGGAGGTGCAAGGTGGGAGAAGAATGGGAGGAGAGGAAGGAGGAGAAACTGTGGTCGATATGTAAAATAAATGAAAAAAATTCAAAAACAGTAAAAAGAATGGTCTCACCAGGGGATGGTCATAGTTGCCCAATACATGCTTTGTAATTGGACGTGCTACTGTGCTTTGTTGGAAAGAGAGAAGGATTTGGAATCAGAATAACTGGATCTGTGTCTGTTCCAGAATATTGCTTATTAGCTGTGTGACCTCTCAAGAGACACAATCTTTCTGAGTATCAGTTTTATGAACTGTATAAGAGGGCTGATAATAACATCTGCCTCACTTACTGCAGGGCTTCTTTTCATGGTCAGGTAAGATCAAAGGCAGAGTTTATTGTGCTTAGTCAGATGCTATACAAATGTAAGTGCCAACCCTTTTTTCTTTGGTTCAGTCTTATTGGATGCTCTCACTGAAAGATTAAGTGAAGATCAGTCAAGGTGACATGCTGCATTTGCTTGCCTATAAAATGAATCAAGATGATAATGTCTCTGTTACTAGGAGACCAGGCAAGCTTTTCAGTCATTCTTCATCTAGAAACTGTTGACTGGGGGTGGAGGGGTATACGCTGAAACATGCATGGAGGAGGCCAAAGGACAACTTGCAGGAGTTGGTTCTTTTTCACGTTGTAGGTTCTAGGGTTCAAAACCACACCGGTGCCCCTGCCTCACACTAATCTATCAAATCAGCCCCGAATATGTGATTTTTCAGGCACACTGCTCTGTCTTGGGTTTTGGAAGAATCTCTCCCTGGGTGCATGCGGTGGATAGGTTAATGGATTCGTGATTTGCGGGAAAGCTACCATCACTAATAAGAAGTCAAGTGAGTCGCATGATAAATGGGCTGGGAAAGATACCAGAGAAACATCACCCTTCATCCTAGCCACAAATAGCATAAAATATCTCAGAGTAACTCTAACCAAAGTGGAAGATCTATATGATAAGAACTTTAAATCTTTGAAGAAAGAAATTGAAGAAGATACCAGAAAATAGAAAGATTTCCCATGCTCTTGGGTAGATAGAATTAACATAGTAAAAATGACAGTCTTACCAAAAGAAATCTACAGATTCAATGCAATGCCCATCAAAATCCCAGTGAAATTCTTCACCGACCTCAAAAGAACAACACTCAGCTTCATTTGGGAAAACAAAATACCCAGGATAGGCAAAACAATCCTGTACAATAAAGGAACTTCTGGAGGCATCACAATCCCTGACTTCAAACTCTTCTACAGAGCTACAGTACTGCAAACAGCCTGATATTGGCATAAAAACAGACAGGAGGACCAATGGAACCGAACTGAAGACCCAGATATCAATTGACACACCTACGAATACCTGATTGTTGACAAAGAAGCAAAAAATATAAAATGAAAAAAAGAAAGCATATTTAACAAATGGTGCTGGCATAACTGGATATCAACATGTAGAATAATGAAAATAGACCCATATCTATCACCATGCACAAAACTCAAGTCCAAAATGGATCAAAGACCTCAGCATAAAACCAGGCATACTGAGCCTCATAAGAGAAAGTGGAAAGTACATTTGAACGCATTGGTACAGGAGACCACTTCCTAAATATAACCCCAGTAGCACAGACACTGAGAGAAACAATTGATAAATGGGACCTCCTGAAACTGAAAAGTTTCAGTAAAGCAAAGGACACAGTCAACAAAACAAAATGGCAGCTTACAGAATAGGAAAAGAGAAACCCTGTCTCGAAAAACAAAAAGCCAAAAAACAAAAAAAGAAAAGAATAGGAAAAGATCTTCACCAGCCCCACATCAGACAGAGGTCTGATCTCCAAAATATACAAAGAACTCAAGAAATTGGTCATCAAAAGAACAAATAATCCAACTTAAAAATGGGGTATGGACCTAAACAGAGAACTCTCAACAGAAGAATCTTAAATGGCTGAAAGACACTTAAGGAAATGCTCAAAATCCTTAGCCATCAGAGAAATGCAAATCAAAACAACTCTGAGATTTCATCTTACACTTGTAAGAATGGTCATATGTATTATTTATTATTATATATGAATATTATATATAAATATGTAAACTACTGCCCTGTCTATATAGACAATCTTGTTAAAAACATAAAAACCATAGATTTGTGTGATCTAATCATTTGTCAATAAGATACAGGATGACAAGAGGTAATACTTGCATATTGTTTAGTCGGTGCTTGGCAGAATTCTTTGTCATCTCTAGGCACTATAGCTTTCTATGCAAGTTCAAGAACTACTTCCTTCCCAGACATAAATGGAGCATCCATCCCACATCCCTCCCGCAAAGTCTCAGGGAACATTACAGAAGACGGGATGGAGACAATGTAAGAGCCAGAGAGAGGACTGGTGTGGAAAGTTGACTTCCACACTCCAAGCAGCTATGATTATCTGTAGAAGGCTGGGTCTGTCAGCAACTTATCATTAAGAACGAGGGGCTCATGAGTCCCCATCCCTCTATAAGGATGTATGTGCAGATAATGAGAGATGCAAGGAGAGAGACATTTTCTTTAGTGGTGGTAAGGCACACGTGCTCCTGTGCTCAAACTCCCACCCATAGTCAGTCCTTTACACACACACACACACACACACACACACACACACACACACACACACATTCCTAAAACACACAGACATAAATGAAAGTCGAAGGGGTAGTTGGGAAGAGGAAGGGCGTTACTGCAAGTGAGAGGGAAACAAGACAGGGTAATGGGTGACTATCATCAAAATACATTATATACATATATGTTACAATGTAGCCCATCATAATTGTATATAATTGGCATATATATACTAAGAAAAACATCTAAGAAGAATGACTTCTCTGTGTTCGTTGTCAAATGGGCTGTTCGTGAGCAGCATCTACCACAAAGAAGAGGTGAAAGTGTGTTATGACTCAGGTTGCAGCTCTTGGTGCCTGTGTGTGTTGAATCACGGTGGACAGATTCCCCCTTCAGATCCCTGGCAACTGCTGATTAGTCTGGTCATAGCATAGCACCTAACCCTCCGTTGTGCTGCCCTGGAACAGTAGCTTCCAAGTACTTTATGACTGACTGTCACTTAGCTGCTCTGGTCATAAGCATGAATGCACCTGTGCAGAAAAATGCACACAAAGATTCATTTTCTGCTCAGGTTAACATTACCATCAACACCATGAACTAAATGTAGAATAATGCGTGGTTTCAACATGTCTTCTCTGGGATGCTTTGGGTTAGATCATTGCATTCCTGGTGCTCCCTTTCAATGTTGACAGTAGGAAAGGATCCTCAGAGCTCATCAAGAAGAGTTTTTCCATTGATGTGAAAAGACCAGCCTGGGAAAATGATGAGGAGACGTCTATTGTAAAGATCCATGGCCGTGTGCATTGTAGAGCAAGTCCTCAAACACCTTAGTGTTGGAGGTCATTCCTGACTGCCTAATGTGACAAGGAGTCTGTCAAAGGTGGGAATAGGGGAAGAGTAGATCAAATTAAGAGCAGCAATAAGAGATAGATGATAGATAGATAGATAGATAGATAGATAGATAGATAGATGGATGGATGGATGGATAGATAGATAGATAGATAGATAGATAGATAGATAGATAGATAGATTACTGATGACACTCCACTACTCCAGGGGTCTATAAATGGAGATAGCACTGTACTAGAAACACTGAGACATATAATGGTAGGTCCAAGCTCAGATAGATAGTGAATTCAGAGCCCTGAAGAATCTTATGTCCAGGGTGACTGAATCAAATCAGAGTGTCAGCACCACTCTGGAAGCCAAATCTGCGAGTCTGGTGGGCTGACCTGTTCACAGACACTTGCTTGCCACAAGGCCTGGCTCCAGGCCTAGGCAATCATGGAGGTATGGAGGCCAGACTTCTTTAAGACATCTGGTCAACCTCATAATGGGACAGATATCTGGAAAGTGCTCTGAAGAGAATCAGTAGAGGAGGGAGAGGGGCAGAGCCCATGCCACCCATACTATAGGGTCCTAAGATCCAAGTGGCATATTGATACTAGGAGATGTCAGGCAACTGAGAAAAATGTACATAGGTCTGTGGGGTGCTGCTTAGGGTGTGACAAGGGGATCTGGAAACATTGGAGGCGCCAGGCATGGAGTGCCAGACTTGACTCAGAGCTGGGGTACGCCAGCCCTTCATTCACCAGTGAGTCTGTCTGTATGAGGGGCATGGCTTTTCAAATGACACCAGCTACGAGAAGGTATATGTGTGTGTTCATTCCCATCATCCACCTGTGTATATACACCGAGACACTTATATAGAAATGCATATAAGTCCATATAGTTCATGTAAAATGAGATATAATTCATATTCCATATTTTACAAATGTATATATCAGTATCAGTATAGATTCTTACACCTTTATACCTTTGTCTCTTTCATTTTGTAGTTGTATGTAATCTTATTCATTTTTTACCTACTTCTTTTTCATTTAAAATTGTGCAGCAAGCGGAGTTTCATGTTTCTTATCTAAATGAGCCACTTTATTTTGTGAGATGACCCTGAGATAACACAAATATTCATTTCTTCACTTCACAGGAGAACAGGACAGGTGTGCCAAGTACCTGGTTCTCTTTCTAGTCGCCTCTTTGCAGTTGCTACTTTTGTGTAATTTGGAGATGTTCTTCCATTAACCCCCGTTCATCCAGCTTGAAGTTTTTCTTTCAGTTTACGGGGCTTCCTGTCGTATTTTCAAGAGAAAACTTTATAAAGGAAAAACTCGAGCAAATAAAGGAAATGAAAACCCCCAATGGATATTGTGTAAGAATAGAATTGTATCATTACTCATGAAATATTCTTTCCTATAAACAAAATGAGGAACCAGACTAAGAAGCGTCGAGTACGCTCAAAGATGCTGAAGGGTTGGAAACTTCAGCTGTTAGAACAACACCCACCGCTGCTTCTGTTGAGGAGGTATCTCTTTCTCATCCTTCACATAGATGCGTCTTGAGAACGGACCCAAGGGTGGGCTTTCAGCTTTGTGGTTCTAAACTCAGTGTCAGCAGCAAGAGGTGTCTGGAAATACCTTGTACGAGTGACAGCCATAGCTCTATTGAATGAGGGAGAGTAGTGGAACAGGATAGACCTCATGGTAAGACCTCGGCTGGGATAAGCCTGGATTGCTGAGCCATGGAGTAGTGGATCTGGTGGAAAGCCTCCACCCTTCCTGACACATCAGCGGGAGACACGTTCCTTAGCCTCCAGAGGGCTGGGTGGGTGGATCTCAGCCAGGTCCCTTTCTAGGTATTGGGTATAGTCTCATGGTACAATCCACAGCCTCTCTGAATGGAATACCAACTCCAGAACTCCATGTTGCATCAGCTGTGGGGGCATCATGGTAAAGCATCTGTTGCTGAGTCCTGCTTATCTTCCTCCCTGACAGGGGGCTCCCGAGCACACGTCCCATACGCCTCCTGCACACAGATCTCAGTGCTCCTGTTTTCAGGACGCCTACCTGACTTACTGTCCAGCTCTACAGTCAGAGAGCAACTTTCATAGCTGTCTAGTCATACTGGAATATTGGATTGAGTGCAGGGAAAAATGAGACAGACGTATAGAGAGGACTCCTGTGCGGGTGAAAGGACAAAGCTGAAGGATCAAAGTGGGCAAGGCGAAAAGGGGAATAGTAAACCCAAAGGCAGAGATGGCTCACTTATGTCAAATTATCATAATAGCCTTCCTGGTTTCATAAGACATCCTCACAAGTAACAGAAAGAAGTGTGCTTATTGTGAACTGTCTCTTCAGATGCAAACAGCACCGCAGTGGGCCGCGTCTTTCATTGTTTCACTCAAGAATCAGGAATTGAACGGGTTGTCCATCCGAGCACCCTTCACATACATTGTCAAAGGAGCCGTTAAAGATTAGAGCTTCTGACTCTTCCTTGGCAGCACGTGCTCCCCTTAGGGGGAAATCTACTGTGCGTTACAAATAGGTGTGTCATCTCAATCCTCACGACTCAGCCAGATGGGACCAAGAGACCAAGGATTGGGTGGCACAAGGGACCTGCCTAGGGAGGAAAAGGAGGGTGGAGACGCTGGTTAATCCCACATTTCTCTCATTTGGAAGCCCCAGTCGTGCAGGTCAGATGAGCAGGTCCCATGGAGCCCATGACCTGGGCCTCGTGCTCTGGCGCTCTGACTCACAAGCCTGTGTGGTGGCCACAGCATGTGCTTGTTAACCCCCTGAAGTCATCTGTTCAAAACGCAGCAGTCATCCAGCCGCTCAACAGTTGACCCGGGCTATTTCCTCTTTAATAAACAATCATAATCACAGAGCTCTTCTATTTTTAGAACCCGTGGGGCCTTTCCTTGTGTCATGTGTGTGGCTCACAAGAGAGTGTAGTGAGCAGTACCAGGCCCTGCTCCCATTGTAGAAATGCAAAATCTGAGACACTCGTGTCCAAGCCCGCTCACCCCAAAACAGGCAGGGTGCTCACACTCCCCTTTCTCTTGAAGTTTGTTTTTCGTAAGCCACTTGTTTACGCAACTCAGAAGGCTGAGCTTCTGAGGGGATATACCCCCCCATGTGTGTGTGTGTGCTTGTGCACACGCAACCGTATGCACACATGCGTGCAGAATCCAAACATCATCCTTTACTCTGATTCGTCAGGAGGCCTTTGTCTTGTTTTCTATGCATGTAAGCTATGACTTCATTTACCTGTCCTGTCCTCTTCTACTCCAGCTGACCTTCCCTTTTCTTCCCAAATCTTTCTTCTCCTACCTTCGTATCTTTTTATGTGTGCAAGCCTTGTGCATGTCAGCCCTGCAGCTAAAAAAAAAAAAAAAAAAAAAAAGTGAGTATTGAGTGCTCAGCCCTCAACAGAACATCTATGTCACCCTCTCCAGGGCCCAGAGAACATTGCAGAAGAGGCAACAGACAGACACAGGAGCCCAAGTGTGGAGCAGAGTGCCGGGACAGATTGTGTCTTCTGGGTATGACACGGCCGTGGCAAACATGATCACACCTTGTCTTGACACACAATCGTTCACTTGGACTCAAGGCTCACGGATTAGACGGGGATGACTGGCCAGCAAGTTCCAGGGACCCACACCCATGGCACCTTCTGCTCGGGGATCACAAATATACCTGGTTTTATATTTGGATGCTGGGGAGGAAACTCAGGTCCTCGGTCTTGCTCAGCAAGTGCTGTACCAAGCGAGTTATCACCCCAGCCCCTCTTGGTTGAACTGAAAGGTTCTGGCAATATACCCAGATTGATTCATCAGGTGAGAAGTAAAACCGGCAAGTTGAAAGTGATTAAAACCAGGGTGGACCCTATTGTAAATCGCTCGGTCGATATCAGCCCTTGGCAGAGTGCAGCTGGCTCTCATTACCTCTCATAATCATTCTGCTCTGGTATTTGCTTCTCCTTATATCAAAGCCTGATCTTTTCCCCTCGCGTCATCTAGACGGTCCTTTCTCTAAGCTCCCCAGGACTGTCATTTAAAACTGATCACCATATGCCATCAACAAAAGAACTCAGGGGACTAAAGTGAGCGCCGCCCTTCAGCCCTTGGGTTTTCTGCATCGGTGTGCCTGGGATCTGTGTGTTCTTCTCCGTGTGCCCTGGTATCCCCCCCCCCTTCCTGATGTCATTCGACACTGTAATGCATTTATAAGCATTGGATATTTTGGTTGGTTCCTGGTTTCTGCAACGTCCCTCATTCTTGTTAGTACGGCCATCCTGCTGGATAATGGAGATAGATGGGAAGTGCCCTGTCACCCGGACACTTGAGTAGCCAGAGATGGGGTAGGGAGAGGAGGAGCAGAGCAAAGGACAGGCAGGAGTGGACCCGAGGAAATGTTTCTCTTGGGGCTTAGTTAGGCACCGCACTTCTCTGTTGAAGCTTCCTCTTTTTTTTTTTTCCTCCATGTAAGTGAACTGTGTGAAGGAAAAATGACCTCACACATTATTCTGCTTTCCACGAAGTAAAAGATCGTGGTGGAAAATTTACAAGGAAATCCATTCGATTTCTCTGCCTCTCTTGCCGTATGATTTTCAGTATGACTCAGCCCTACGACTGCCTCTGCTAAGTGGGTCCTTGTTTTCCTCATTTGTTTTTCCAGACACTTTATTTAGCAGCTTGCTAAATATAATGCCCCCTCACCATGTGTTTTTAAGAAAAACAGATGAAGGAAGAGACCGGAAGTAGTGACGAGATCCCTGAATTCACACAGCAGAGACATGGGGCAGGATACCATGGGGCAGAGACATGAGAGCAGCACCTTTGTGACCCTGGCCATGGAGCATAGACCTTCCCTGCCTCCATGGAGGAGTTCCTCAGAACGTGGTCACCCTGGCCTCTAGATCAGGGGCCAGCAGACCATAGCCCAGCCTAGCCATATGCATTTTTTTTTCAATAACCCGTGAACTGAAATGTTTTTTCCTTTTCTATCAGATTAAGATAAAAAAATCAAAATACATGAATATTCCCTGACAGATAGCAAATTATGTAAAAGCCTAATCCAAGCTCTCAAAACTACAATGAGTTGTACTGGAATGTAGCCACACCCATCGGTTTCTGTGTCGTCATTACGGCCTCGCTGCTCACAGCAGTGCAGTGGCAGAGGCAGGTGGTCACAGCAGATAGATACTCACGAAGCCTAAAATAGTTTATGATATATGAACCACATGACTCACGGAGCCTAGAATATTTGCCATGCAGCATAAACAGGGAGTTGACCGACCTTTCAGGACGAGGATGTAGTGGCGGGGGTGGTGATGGTGGGGACAGTTAGGTGAGCAATAAACAGATGGTTTGAGTCCAGCCTAGGACCGCCACCAGTGACACGGGGAGGAGGAGGGTCGGGCTTGGAACAATGCTACAGGAAGGCTGTCCCACGTCCCACGGCGGGTCCTCTCTGACCTATGCTTCTGTAGCAACTGTGTGTAAACTCATCGGGGCACCCAATGAATGAATGAATGAGTGAATGAATAGATAAACAAACAAATGACATGAAAATAGAAGGGGAACTATTTGAGAAGCAGAAAAGAGGAAAGGGGTTAGTGGGAATGCAAGGGGAGAAAAGAGAAGGCAATGGAGGGTGAATGGGATACACACACACACACACACACACACACACACACACACACGCGCGCGCATTGCATGCTCACCCGGCACCCTGCAGCACGGGTGGGTGGCTGGGTGCCGCTAAGATCATCAGGAGAGAAGAAGTGGAGCAGTCTGTGCACTGTGGAGAGAGAAGGAACTGAAGCCAGGACGGCGGTGAGGAACGTGCTGACACAAGTAGCCTATGCTGCCCCCCTGGGGCCCGCCACTGCCACCGCTGTGTCTAGGTCCATGGCCCTGCTGCAGCTGGCGTCTACGTTGATGTCCATGGTCTTTGTTACTACTGAAGGCTGTGCAGACACCCAGGTCTGGGCCTCCACCCGAGGCCACATTGGTGTCAGAGGGCCATGCTGTCGCCCGGCCCATACCCATTCGAGTGGTCTGTGCCAGACCTATGGTGATATTCACTGGAGGAACGGCAGAGGGTCATGTCTGGTTCTGTGGTCTTACACAGCCAGGGTCTGTGTTTATTTCTGTGTTCTATGTTACTAATGGGGGGAATGAGAGAGCTGGCTCTAGTGGCCTGGGTACCGAAGAACTCTCCCAGCTCCTCACTCACTACCTCAGTGGAAGAGTATCCTCCCCCCCCCCCAGAACTGGTTCCAGTGTTGTTGGCACAGGAGAGCTGGTCCCCAACCTTCCTCAATGGCCCTGAGAGAATGGCTTGCTCCCCCACCTGCCCACCTCTTAACCCCCTCCACCTCCTGCCGTGGTAACAGGAAAGCTGGTCCCGTGGGCCACCATATGAGCAGAAAAGCTGGCCCTGGCCCTCTCCTGAGGGGGATGGTCCTAGTGCAAGCCTAGACTGAGCAACTCAGCTACAACCAGGCCCACATCCAGGGCTTTGAGTTGGCTCACCCCAACATCGACCCTATCTATGACAGGCTGGAGTTCGTGTGAATGGGCTGGCCCTGCGGAACCGTAGCCGCAGGATCCCCATGATTGGCAACAGCAGGAGATCCAAGAGGAGTTTCAGTATTGATGACTACCTGAAGCCAGAGACCAACAACTCATTGAAATGAGCATTTGCAAGTAAAGCTGTTCGGGGAACAGGGTCTACTGTGTGACACACCGCAGCTCCCAAGGCCGCTATGGCAAAAGACTATCTGATGGAGAGGCGGTAAAGAGGGAGAAGGGAAATGTTATTCCTTTTTTTTTTTTTTCTTTTGGTGTGGAAGGCTTCAAGGGTGGAAGGCAGACAAGAAAGGACTGGGAGATGGGGGGGGGGACTGAGGCTCATGATGTGAAATTCCCAAAGAATCAGTAAAAAAAAAAAAAATACACACATACACATAAAGATATATCTTCACTTTTTGTTATCAGAAGGCACAGTGAGACTTAGCGAGATTCCTGGCTTTCTGGAAAGCCACAACCTGAGACGCGGTTTACATAGGACTGACACCGAGTTCCCCTCCGGTTCACTGCTTTTTCCTAGGGCAGTGCTCACCTATGGAGAGAGGCCCTATTTCCCTGTTAGAGCCCTGATTGGGGAGAGGTTGGGAGGGGAGAACAGGAAGATGCCTGGAGCTGTGCACAGATCCCCTTGACACTTCCTGTCTGTCACTCTGGGGGTCAGTCACAGCACACTTGTCTTCTCATGTCAGAGGCCATGAAGTCACAACCGATTCCAACAACTAGGGAATTATTGCATTTGGCAGATTTGACAAATTAAAATACAGGACACCAGTTAAATTTGTATTTCAGACACTCCGACAATTTTCAGTATATGTATGTCACATATGATATTTTAATTTATGTTATACTTCGCTCATTATTATCTTGTGTATTATACCTTATTTTTCTTCTTCATTTTTGGTATTTTTTATTTTTGTACTGATTTTTTTTTTATTTCTTCCTCATTTCCCTTTGTGTATCTTCCATGTGTATTTTGGTTGTCGTTAGACTGGAGATAATATAACATCTCCATCCATAGATGAATAGATAAAGAAAATGTACATTTACACAAGTAAATATCACTCAACTATAATGAAAGTTTGAATCTGTAATCCTGAGGCCTGTAGAAATGGGGTAATGTTTTATTTGCCTAATCCCAGCACTTGGGAGGCAGAGGCAGGCAGATCTCTGAGTTTGAGGCCAGCCTGATCTACAGAGAGAGTTTCAGGATAGGCTCCAAAACTACACAGAGAAACTCTGTCTCAAAAAACAAACAAACAAAAAAGAATTCTTTCTAAGCACGAAACTTTGAGTGAGCCAGCAAGTAGCATTCCTACATGGTTTCTGTTTTAAGTGACTGCCCTGACTTCCCTCAAAGATGGACATAACCTATAAACCAAACAAATCCTTTTCTGCCCTAATTTGCGTTTGCTCAGAGCATTCTATCAGAGCAACAGAAAATAAACATGAGAGTAGTCCTTGAGAAGACTCCCATCAGTCTGTGGATAATTCCAATGCATGACCTTGGCTTCACCTTGAAGGACAGATTGGTTGGGTCCCTGTTGAGTCACCTTGGCTAGGCTGTTTTCTCCCACAAAAATCAGCTCTCATGGAATCCTTTCTCCAGCATCAGATGTGTGCTCTGGTTCCAGGACATTTCTTCCACCCAGACTTTAGACTAACAGACCCCGAGTCTTGTGTGGAGCATGTAGTCTTTGCTAACCAGTATTCACGTCTCATAAACAGTTATGTTTTAAAACTCTTCCAGCTATCCTGTTTGAGTGCATCCTTGTTTCTCAGTGGGATTCTGACTGGCACAGAGAGAGCGAGTGTTACACTAATCATTCATTTGCCTATTAATGCCGACCACAGAAAAGGTCACGTAGCCATCAGATGACTATCTACTGTGCAAGGGAATGTCCTGGGTTTGGTAATAAATCGTAATTTTAGTTTAGGTAATATCTTTATAGCATAATAAGTGTTCAACTTATCAGAATTGCTGTTCCTTTTGCTGGTTCAAATATAATGGTTGAGAACACTTTGATGGGGGCTGGAGAGCTGGCTCAGTGGTTAAGATCGCTGGCTGCTCTTCCAGAGGACCTGGGTTCGATTCCTAGCACCCATGTGGCAGCTCGCAACTGTCTGTAACTCCAGTTCCAGGGGGATCCAACACTTTCACACAGACATACATGCAGGCCAAACACCAATGCACATAAGGAGCAAAGAAACAAATTATTAAAACCACTTTGATGTTGGAGAGATCTAGTTTTGGGAGTCTGAGTTCTTTTAACTACTACTTTGTGGTTAAGGAATAATGATAATGTTACCTCGCTAGATACCTTCATAGCTCTAATATGAAAATGATCATTGTTTTCTCACAGATTAAATGAGAGATTATTAAACACTTAACTGTCTGCGTCATCTATAACGGGATTAATGCCAGCATGATGCTTTAAAGGCTGTGTGTCTTAGGAGCCCGCTGCGGGGGCTACAGCTACACCTTTAAACAGAACTGTCTCCATCTGTGTCTGAGCTGTCCTCTCCGTGGCCATTGAAAACCCAAACTGTTTGACGTGTGTGACTGAATAGCTGAAGTTTTATTTTACAGAATCCCTTTGTTTGTGTACGTATGGAGGTTCACATGTATGTGTGTTGGAACTCACACATGAAGGCTGGTGTTGACTTCAGGTGTTTTTCCTGTCACTTTCCACCTGATTTTGTTTAAGACATGGTCTCTCACGGAACCAGTACTTGCTGATTCAGCTCAACTGGCTGCCCGGCAGCCCTCCAGAGGTCCACCTGTGTCCGCTTTCCCCACCCAGGGATTACAGCTGTGTACCCCGTGTCCAGCATTCATGTGGGTGCTGGGATCCCAAATGCAAGTCTTCCTGCTTCTTCGGCATGCGCTTCATCCACTAAACCCAGCCACCCCCATCCCGTTTTATGTACTTCTAACAGACTCTAAGTAGTTACACACTGCTCATGGCTCTCAAATCTGACAGGGCAGATTTCAAGAGTAACCATAAACACCGAGTCATTTTGCAAGATCGCCAGAACCATCTGGCCTTCTGCCCTGGGAAGTCATCACTGGGATAAAGCCAGAGCAATCTGTCAATCAGTCAGATGCTGACACAATGCTAGAGTATTTGCAATGCTCACTGAAACAAGTACCTGAGAAATTTGTTAGAGAGAGGCTTATAAAACTGGATATACATATTCATACCTAAAGAAAATGTCCCAGAAAAGAAATCATTTTTAGCTGGAAGCTATTGTGGTCATTTTGTGTTCATTCCCTTGTGAATCTGACGTTGATGTGAAGCCTCTTTGATGCTCCAGTCTGGAGTCCCTGCTGGACACTGTTTGTCAACACAGCTCTTATTCCTACTGAACCCCTGCCCCCAGGTACTGCACTACGCTCAGGTATGACTATAAATTAGAATGAGCACGTGAGAGAAAATGCAGTTACCAGGCTAGATTTAGACATAGTCTTTTAAGAGAACACTTGGGTCATCTAGGGGGGAAAAAAAACACCAGCATAAAAAATGGTAGCTATATTTGGAGGGGGGTTTCTAGGGAGAGATGTTTTAGAGAGGCAGCCTGTTTTTCTCGAATGTGAGTCATTGAAATGTTCACAGTATTCCGCTGTGATCCTCAGAGTGCTCCTCCAGATGCCACAACCACCCTCTCCATGCTTCTCTGGGGATCTTATTAGCGTGAAATTGGGGCCTTTATTCCCCCTACCGCCCTTCTTATGGGGGCACTTGGACTGCAGGGTTAAGTCAGCGCCTATCTTTTCGCAGATGTCTCTTCTTGGTTGCTGATCCCTCCCCTCAAATCTTTGTCCCACTAAGGGTGGCAGGCGTGTGGCTGTTGCTGGCTCCCAATGCTGTATGGTTTTCTTGTGGTTTTTCCCCACCCTGACCACTTCTCTGAAAAGAGCCCTTTATTATAAACTCCCCTTGAATTTCACAACTTGACTTTGCAGTTGGTTCCTGCTGGGACTCTCTCTGCTAGATCTCTGAGCTAGTATCTGGATGCTTCCTCACCAAGCCTTTTCTTCCTCGAGACAGTTGCTACAGAGATAATTTAGGACGGGGCGTTTGAAAGCAGTTGTTTAACTGCCTTACCAGACACCACAGCTCAGACCCCTCCAGGGTGACTCATTCTGTTTGTGTGGGTGGGGTTAGTAAACTCCCTGAAGTGTAAGAAAGATTGTCTTGATAGTGGTGACAGAGAATTTTTTTCAAAAGTCCAACTCTATAACCCCAAATAAAATAAACCAAGGGAAAAAAAAGGTTCTATGCGTTTGGAAGCCTTCGGCAGCGACCCACAGTTCAGCCCATCCTTTACTGGGCAGGATGTGGTCAAAGTGTTGCACATGTGGTTAAGAAATTTCCCTCTGAGCATCTTCATCCTGCAGCATGGTGTGGAATAAGGCTATCCCAAGTGGTACTTATTGAGATGCCATACCCATGGAAATTGTATAGAAAGATTTGAGAAGAATCAAGAGAGCATCACAATTTTCTTCTGCTTCGAAAATGATTAAAAATGGCTCTTGGTGGGGCTCACTTCCTTTATTTGGGGCACAAACAGAAGAGGCTTGACTTTCTATGGCCTGCCAGGGCCAGATGACAACCTCCCTGGGTGGTTGCCTATCTGGTAGAATGTTTGCAAGAGTGCTAAAAGCCCTTCCTCCTCCGCCTGTGAAATTCCCTTCTTTTCTGAGTCTCTGTCACAATTCCTGAAAGTCCCATGCTTAGCACGGGACCCTCTCGGTGTTGTGGAAGTCACTGGCAGGACGAAATGTTCATAGCTGAAGCTTTGTCTCCTAGTGGTTCTTTGGGGATGGGGAAGTTGGCGCCCTGATTGGGCAGGTTGCAAGTGTGGGCGTGACACTCAGAATCATTCAGGGTCAGCAGACCTGTTGGAGTCAGCACAGCGGGGTGGACAGGTGTCCAGAGAGGACACTGGATCCTTTCCTGTGTTGCTGTGTGGCTAGCACAGCCACCAAACCCAAGCATCACTGAAATGTGGTCCTCAGCTTTTGTAAAATTGCTATATAAATGTTGAATAGTATTGCTACGTTTCACTCCCTGGATCACTCATAAGGAAGATGGAGGATGTCTAGTACAAGAGACAGACGAAAGACATCTAAGGGTTCACTTGATCCGGAAGAACTAACCTAGTAGGATAAATCAGAAGCCAGAATGCCAAGCACTTCTCAGGACTGCAGATCCAGTCTCAGTGACATGGCTGAGCAGCAATGAGTTTGGGACTTGGGTTTTGGAAGGAGGGGAAAGGGATGTGCATGGCCCATGCCTGCCAGGTCCTCCAAAGGACTCTTTCTGGCTTCAGTCTGTATTTAGTGGTCCCAAGTAGACCTCAAGGGTCTAGTGCTACCCTTTTTAAAGTTTATTGCTGTGAGTTCCCAAGGAGTGAACACTTGGGCCTGTATTCCTCCCTATAGTCCTGTCTGTCCCTTAAGCACGGTGCCGGCTGACAGCCCCCGGAGACCTGCTGAGTTCTAATGGGACGAGAGGCTTATTCTCTGTAGAACAGTTCTTCATGTACTAAATTTCTCACCCCTTTCTTCTCTGAAAAAAAAAAAAAAAGACCTGAGGAATCCTCTTTGGTTCCCCTTTTTCCACCACATGCCTTTCCAATTTAGTAGTGAATTCCTGGAATGACGTACCCTGAACAGTATGGCGTCTCACACTGCTCTTCGCCTCCATCCAACCGGGCACCATCTCTCACCCTGCGTTCATAGACTTCTGTGAACCTGGGCCCTGTTTTCACTCCAGCCCTGCAATTCTCAGCACAAGTTAAAGACGTAAGTTAGGTCATACCATCGCTCTACCTGAAGCCCTCCGTCAACCTCCCGACACATTTGGGGTAAAGCCAGAGGTCTCATGGTGGCCTCAGATGTTCACACGATCTGGCCCTCTACCCATTGCCAGCCACACTGCCCTCCTCTCTCTTTCGGGTGCCCCAGCCTACATCTCTTCACCGTCACCCACGCTTTTCATCACCTCCCTCTTCCAGACTGTTTTCTCCCTAGGTCTTCAGACAGCTTCCTCCCTTGCTCATTAATCCTCCTTCAAATGCTGCCTCCTTCTTGGGTTCCTCTGCTGGAGGGGATGCCGTTTCTTCTCCACGTTACTCTCTGGCTCTGACCTTACCCCGTCTCGTCTTCCTAGGGCAGTTCTCCCTTTCCAGCGGTTATTCTCACACCGCTCCTTCTCTATGCATGGATTCCCCATTCTCCCCTCCAGGATGCTAGTCTTCAACAGCAAGGATTCACTTATTGGTCATTTCATCCTGCTGCATGAATGAGTGTCTGGAATATAGCCACGGTTAAGAGTTGGTTGCTGAGTTCATGAATGGATTGTGGAAAGGGGCCATAGGGTTCTAGGTCAAGTCATGTGACAACTCAACAAGATGATCCTTGTGGAGAAAATGAGGAAGGCCCAGTAAGAAGTGGGGTGAGGGATGGTGGCAAGAGTTGTTCTGGAAGCCACAGCCACCGGTGTGGGATACTATGGAGCTTTTAAGAAGTTGTAGCCATGTTAGAATTCAGATCAGTGACCATAATGATGACCGTTAGCAAAGCCGAGGTCAAGACCATGGCAGTCAATGTGAATTCCCAGTAAGAAGAAGGTAAGGCACCTTTAGGCCATTTCTTAGATGGAAACTTTTTGCCTTATTGATGGAATAGAGCCACTCTGGGGCCTGGGTAGCTCTGAAGTTGACCTTGGTTCTGAGATGGTAAACCCTTTAATCCCAGGAGGCTACGTATTAGGGTCAGCCTGCAATGAGGCCATTGTTGTTCAGTCCAGCTAAAACTATGGAATGAGAGGAGAGACATATTTTCCTTAACCAGTTCCCAATGCGCTGTAACCTCCCCCTCACTTGTCACCCCCACCTACTCCCCCAAATAGCCCAACGATTCTTCAGGCAAGATGTCACAATGCAGACAGCCCCCCAGAGACCAATGAGTTCCATGGCCCACTCACTTCTCATGTTGGGGAACTCCGCTCAGCAGCAAGGGGCTCTGGGCTGTCTGGGAATCCCCACGGCAGCAGCAATCTCTGTGGAGCTGAGCAACAAAACAATTTTCAGATTTAGCACCACAGCCCCATGAGGAGGGAGGGCAGGCTGCTGCTGTTGAGTTGACTCTTCGACAAAGCAAAGCCCGGATGCCAAGATTCTCTGGGATGGGGTAGGTCAGCTCTACAGGCTGGAAGCAAAAGTCCAGAATGAAAGGGCTGCAGACAAGTGCCCAGCCTCGCCAACCTCAGTCTACTGGCACACTCCCGGGATCTGAACAGCAAGAAGTCCATGACTGTGTGTGCATAAGGCAGTCCATCACCCGAGGCTAAGGAGAAGAGAGGCTTGGCCTGGCTTTCAGAGGAAGTGAGGTGAGGACTCTTGTCTACTAAACAGCTAAATAAACCACTCAGACCTTTCATGACTCATAAACCACAGACCCCACAACCGGCATGCGCCTCTTCATCCTTGTCTACAGATATTGATAGAGAGCCTATTGTGTGACTGACGCGTCTGGCTGGGGTTCAGAATGTAGTGGTGAAGCAAGATTCACTCTCTCCGATCAACTGTGGACAGTCCCAACCCGGTGCGGTATAATCTATAGCGTGAAAGGCAATGCGTACCAGTTACAAGGAACTGGCTTGTGTCAGTGATTTAGCTGTGACCTTGGGCAAATCACCTCACTTCCCTACCTTCGTTCTTTTCCCCCACCTATATTTTAAGGAAATAACAAAGGTTATGCTGCCTAATGAGGCACAACTTGTTAGTAAGAACTTACCGCATATTCTAATAAAGGTTAGTTCTGCTTCCGGGTATGGTTTAAGTTAAGGGTTAAGAGAGAGTTGCTATGAGGACACACTTTATATTGAAACGGTTGGGTCTTGAACAAATGTACGTACTTTTAGAGCCAAGGCTAGAAAAAGGATCGAGTAACTGGAAACAACATTTTGCTTCCCATTTGAGAGTCTTTCTGTCCGCATCTTATCTCCCTCCCAGCTTTCTAGAAGCCTCTGTTTTCTGGATCTGATTGACAGACTGGAAGGAGTCCAAACAAAGCAGCTAGGCCACACTGTCATGGGTTCAGTGTGTGGCCCCCCCCACAGAGAGCTTCAACTTTACCCAAATGACGATGCGGTTCTAGACATGAGTGGGAACCCTCCTGAAAGTTAGCAAAAGAGCTGGTCATTGGTGCCGAGAGAGACACACAGAGAGGGAAAAGCTACAGCCATTGACCCACGACTGCATGGGAAGTTGGCCCTTGACAGATCTTTGGAGAAAGGAAGAACCTTCCAAGCCCTGTGACCATGAGCTATGGAAGAAAAGACATGTGCTTCAAGCTCTGGATGGCATCGGGGCCTAAACGAAGAAAGGCGGCTTAAAGTCATGCAAAGTACATGTAGAACACCGCTAAACACGAGGAGCTCGACCCGAAAAGAAGTTTAGAGATACATGAACTGAAATAGCGAAGGCTTCCCGAACAAAGTTAAAGCATAAGCTTCAGGCTAAAGAAAGATATTTACAACTCCTGTTACCAGAGAAGAATTCAAAATGATATTCTATTTCTCACACATCAATAGGAAAAGAAAATCCAAGATATACAAGCCAATCAAATGGTGGAGTCCCAGGAAAGGGGGCACACATTGCTCGATACCAGGAGAAATTCAAATTAAAGTCATGGTATAGTGTGTTTTTGTACTCTCTAGGTTGGCAAAATGATATATCTGATTAAAACCAAATTCCTCCAACAAGGTCACATCTAGTAGTGCCAACTCCCTCTTGGTCAAGCATTCAAACACTTGAGTCTGTGAGGCCATAGTGGCTCAAACCACCACACCCATCAAGTTCAGGTACTCTTCTATATATTTGATTCTGAAAGCATCTAAAAAAATGGAAAATAATCTGCTTCTTTTCCTTAATTTTTTAAAAACTTTATATTATGTTTATATTTTTATTACTTCATTAAGAATACCCTACATGCATATAATATTTTTAATTATATTCACCCCATTCATTCCTCCTAACTCCTCCCAGATCCCTTTGCCAACTTCTAATATCCTTCCTTTTAAAAGAAAATGATAACCTATTAAGTCCTGCCGATAAAGTCACTGGTGTAGGGTCATCCCCTGGAGGCTGGTTGACTATCTACAGTCACAGGCTTAAGGAAAACTGACTGTTCTTACTTCAGAAGCCATCGGCGGACAGAAGCTCTTGAGATCCCCTCCCTCTCCTGTGATGGTCCCTAAGCTTCCATGTGGTATAGATGTCCTGTTTGTGCTGCTGGTTCTCTTTCTTTTTTCCAGTTTTTAGCTTGATCTTCAGTTAGATGATGGATTGCTGACCGTGCCTCCTGGATCTGTAACACACAGCTCAACTCTATGCCATATCCCCTCTGCTCTTGTAGAGTAGCGAGGTCATGCATGAGTGTGCGGTCCCTTGACATCACACAGGTGCCGGCTCAGGGGATGAGGATCTGAAATGCAGTCAGGCCTCTGCTCCCTCAGCTGTACCCATGGGCACAGACTGGCATCTCGCATGCCCGCATCAAGCAGAGTTGGCATCTTTTGCTAGCTCAGGCACCTAGAAAGAGTCTCTCCTATGCCGACCTCAGACTAGAATGCCTTTTCTGTTTGTCTAGAGGCATAGGTTAGAGTGAAAACAGAAGCAGGAATTGGCCAAGTCGTTACTGATAACGTTGAACACCCCCCCTCCCTGGGGACACAGGGAGGATGTGGCCACTTGTCTCTGCTTCAGCCTGCTCTCTCAACATCCTCCAAGTCTTCAGTGCATGAGAATAAACTGGGTGCCATATACCTGGCTTCTCTAGCCAAGAAGCATCTGTATTAAGACTACTGGTGAGCTTTTATCTTTTTTTTTTTTCCTGAGACAATGGACACTTTCTGATGGGTTTGAATAGGAATGCATATATGTTTAAAGTATGCTGTATTAGTACGTGGTTAGGAAATCAAACTAAGGCAGTTTTGGGCGAAATAATATGTTCAAGTGGCATTTGTCACATGTCTACTTAGGGACATAGCAGGGCTCTGCTATTCACTTTCAGCTTAGGAGATTGAGAGCCATACCTACAATCCTCTTTAAAAACCTCTGGACCAGCAGCACATATCATCAGGAGAACAATGAGGTGTTTAATGCAAAGCAAACAGCTATTACTATCTATGCCTAGAAACCATAGCCAATATTTTGAAAGACTTGTGTTGATGAGGAGGAGGATAATTGGACTGACACATTATAATGGATTCTTCTGTTATAAGATATTGTTGTTATATGTTAAAGTCGATGTAGTTTATATCTTGTGAAATACCAGGCTAATTCACCCACCCAGTTCTCCTTAACCAGTAATCTAAGAAACACCTGGTCAGTGCCTACTGTATGCTAAGTGCCCAGGATTGAAGAGGAGGCCAGGATTCTTCTAGGAAAATTCCCAAGCCTTTTAGAACGGCTACTAAAAACGAGAGGAAAGGGGGAGTGTGTGTGGGGGGGGAGGCAGAGAGGGACAAGGTAAGGAAATGAAGGCAGGCAGAAGGAAGGGAAGGGGGAAGGATGGGAAGTCCCTCCTTGGGTGGTGCTGGTTTGCAAGGAAGGTAGGTGCCAACTGCATCGTTTAAGCCTCTCGCCTGGCCTTTGTTTTCCCCTCTGCAGAATGGTTGTTACCCAAAGTGTGAAGGACACAAGAAAGCATGAGGCTGCTTCACACAGAACCCCAGGGGCTCTGCCCGAGACCACTCCACATCTAGATATAGTTCACCTGGTTGGTGCTCAGGGGACACGCCGATGACCAAACAATGCGGGCTGAGTTTCTCAGCTTTAGCCCACGAGCCTGAGGTCTATTAGCAAGGTGCAGACAATTAAAAGCTCAGGTTTTTCATTGTTGTAATTACAGCAACAGCTCTGGTACAAATTATGATTCATTTACTCTTCAAGCAATTAACATCTGGGTTGCCACCAAGGATCTCTCTCTCTCTCTCTCTCTCTCTCTCTCTCTCTCTCTCTCTCTCTCTCTCTCTGAAACAGCATCACATGGTGCTCCCAGCACTGTGGAGAGTCAGCTCCGGAAGGAGGAGGTTTTGCTCCACGCTACAGTGGGAATAGGGATTTTCTTCGTCATAGGAGTAGGGTTCTCCCACCCCTGGGATGAGCACAATTCACAAGATTAATGTGACCTTTGTTATTGTACAGACCGCTGTTGTGAGAATACACCTACAAAATGAACATGGCAGCTTAGCTAGCAATTTGAATGAAATTATTCATAAGGTGTTATGCCTCATGCATTCAAGCGAAAGTATTTTGATTTCTTTCCAATTTGTCTCTTGGAGGTGATCAATGGAATTTCTTGGGAATGGATGCTGTGGTCCAAATGTTTGAGCCTCTTAAAATTACATGATGAAATTCTACCCCCAAGGTGATGCTAATAGCAGTATTATGGGGGTGACTGGGCTGTTAAGAGGAGCCCTCAAATTAGGATCAGTGGTCTTATTTAAGAGATCCCAGAGAACTGGCTCTCTCCAATATCACATGAAGACACAGGGAGAGGTGTTGCCTACGTCACAGGCAGCAGACCCTCAAAGGACACCAGATCTGTTGGGACTTTGATGCTGTACCCCTCAGTTCCCAGAACTATGAGAAATACCTTCCTGTTGTTAATAACCCACCTGATTTGTGGTACTTTGTTAATGGTGTCCAGCATACGCCGAAGTAACAGACACGTACAATCCAGTGTCTGGAAGAAAATACATCTTAAGGTCTGTAGCAACTTGGGGACAGTTAGGACGTCATCTCAAATGTTTGTGTTGGCCTCAGAGCTCTCCAAATGTTGCCTCTGTTACAACCCATGCTACTACAAATGATAAAAAAAAAACCCAGGCTTGAACCAATTTCAAGACAGTTGGGAATCTCGTCTTTAGAGGTCCTTGAAACTGATTTAGCTTTGACTTCTCTTCGAGTTATACTTTCCCCGCTGTTAATTTTGCTAATTCTTGTGTTGAATTTATTGCTAGGCTCTGGGTAGGAGCCCAGGAAATTCTAAGTTACCCCTTCACAAGCTAGACCTAGAACTTCACTCCAAATCCCTCGAATTCATCATGATTGGGACAGTGTAGGTCTGCATGAGCCACTATAGCTAAGGAGCACTGTTGACTACTGTTGAATACTGTTGACTACTGTTGACTACTGTTGGCTACTGTTGACTACTGTTGACTTTTGCACAAGAGTAGGAGTAGATTCTTCCACTATGAGGGACTGAAAGTCAGGGAAGAGGGAGCACATGGACCTGAGAATCAGTGCTGCTATGAGGAAAAAGGGATGGATGTACCTTAGAACAGTGGTTTTCAAACAGTGGGTCACCACCCCTATGGGGAGGTTGAACACCCTTCCACGGGACTCACCTAAGACCATCAGAAAACACAAATATTTACGTTATGGTTCATAGCAGTAGAAAAATTACAGTTATGAAGTAACAAGGAAAAGAATTTTATGGTTGGCGGGGGGAGTCACCACAACATGGGAAAACATATTAAAGGGTCCCAGCATTTGGAAGGTTGAGCACCACTGCCTTAGAGGAAATCTCAACAGCCTGTCACAAGGCTCCACAAGATGCGCTCCTCTAGGTGCGGCCTGGAGCTGAAAGAATGAGCAGCTACCCTGAGGCGTTGCTTTCATTTCCTCCCACTAACCTCAAAGAAGTCCAAAACGTGACTTCCCAACCCTGGCACCCTTGGAAGGCAGCTACAGCCCTAACTCAAGGGGAAGACTAACATGTAATCAGCGGGGTGGTCTGAAAGAGGTGATCTGACAATTACTCGGATCTCCTCAGAGCACGCGAAACAGGCTTGAAGCAGTTGTTTTCCCCACAGGAATTCTGGCAGTCAGTTAAATGGTGGCTTAGTAAACAGGTCTCCCAAAACAGCCACCAAGAGCGCTCGTTGCCCAGTGGGCCTGCTCTATGTACAAGGCTGGAGTTGGCTGCTTCGTTAATGCATTTATTCCTCACTGAAGTCCACCAGAGTACACTGAACAGGGCTGGTGCCTTCAAGTAGTGGCGATTCAACATAAAACAGGACCAAGGTCCCACCAAACAGACTATGACATAAACTAAATGATGAGAACTATGATTTCATAGGTTGCATGAACACCACAGATTGATGTGGAGACTGACTCCTCATGTGCAGACTTGGCAAGCCTCCTTTAGCCTTCATTCTTACTTGATTCAGAATCACTCACCTTCAGGGTTAGGTAGAGATCAATAGTTGGAGTTTGAAATTGGAATCTTTGGAGAAGAAATATTTAATATATCTCTATGTAGACTGGATAGCACCTCCCTCTCCCTGCCCCCCATTAAGAAAACTGCCTTCTTTCATGAGTACACTGGTCTGCAGTATCCTGGATGTTATCTGATAACCATTGCTAAGATTCTGACTGTCTCTGGCATAACCCTATCTATCTGAGTTTTCTTTCTTGCCTCTTTATGCTTAGTCTCTGGAACGGAATTTTGTTTAAAAGGCCCTGGAATGGCAAAGAATGACTGTGGCCATTTCCCCATGGAAACTAAGAAGATTGGTCAGATGGCCAAACACTCAAGTTAACAAGTCTCCCCATGGCTGTACCTTCTAGGATGAGATTTTCAGGGTAATTCATCTCATCTGGGGGAGTGGTATGCCTTGGGGAAAGCATATATGTGTACATGCTTACAAATGTTGTTATGGATCAAACCCAGGCCTCCTCATATTGGACAAGCACTCCACAATTGAGCTACACCCAGATGCTAAGCATGGGTATTTTGATCTTGCAAAATTTTGTGCAAGGTTGGGAGTCACCTCCTTGAGTGTTGTTGCGATCTGACTTGAGAAAAGGCAGCTCTCACAGTCGCTCGCCTGGTAGGCAAGGCTTCATTGTCTGACCTTTCAGTAAATATTTGTTGAACATCCATAATATGCAGGCACGGGAGTAGGTTCTATAAATGCATTAATAAACCAAAAATTGGTTTAAGATGCTGTGCTCCTAAAAACGATGAGTATGTAGGTACAAACGAATAAATGAGACAAAACATTCTGTCTCGTGTATGCATGTATATACACATGCATTTGTAGTTGTCAGAATGAGAAATGCCCCCCCCCATAGAAGGCATTTGAACACTCAGTCCCTGGCAAGCTCAGGAGGTACAGGAGGAAGCATGGCACTGGAGGTGGGCTTTGAATACATAGCCTCATCCTACTTCCATTTTGTGCTCTCTTCCTTGTGTTTGTGGTCACCTTTGCCATCTTTCAGCTTCCTACTCCTGCCGCCATCATGGGCTCTTAGCTTCTGGATCTGAAAGTCCAAATGAAGTCTCCTATAAGTTGCCTTGGTCATGGTTAAGGAAAAATCACTAATATAGTGCATGGGTATGTTGACTGAGGTTTCTGTCCTGCCCCATCCCACAGCCATTCAGTCTCAAAGAAACACACAGAAGTCTTACATTAATTATAAACTAGTTGGCCTAGTAGCTCAGGCTTTCCTTATTAACTACTTCTTACATCTTAATTAGCCCATTATGCTTGTCTATGTTAGCTACGTGGCTTGGTACCTTTATCAGTGAGGTGTTCTCATCTTGCTTCCTCTGTGTCTGGCTCCCTCTGTGATGACTGCAGGCTGACTTTTTCCTCTTCCCAGAATTCTCTGTTCTTGTCACTCTGCTGCTACTTCCTGCCTGGTAACTCCACCTATACTTCCTGCCCAGCTACTGGCCAATCAACATTTTATTAAAACAATACAAGTGACAGGGTACAAGACCATTGTCCCACAGCACGGGTCTGTATGTATTATCTATTATATATGGATGTACCTACATGTATATCTATTTTTATGTATGTATGCCTGTGTATGTGTGCTATTATAATGTATATGCAGATGCTTGTATTTATTATATATCATATATGTATGTACTGATGTGTATGTATTATCTATTATACGTGTTTGCATGGGTGTGTGCGTCCTGGTTAGTTTTTATTGTTAACAATGTTGAGTCACTCAGGAAGAGGGAACCTCAGTTGAAGAATTACATCTATTAGCTGCATCTATGTGAGGCTCTCTCAACTGATGTGGGAGAGAGAGAAGGCCCATCCCACTGAAGGTGGTACCAGTCCTAAGCAGGTGGATCTTCTTGGGGTAAGAAAGCTAACTCAGCAGTAGAAGGTTAGGCTCACAACCCAAACTGCAAGAATGTTAGCTCAGTTAGCATGCACTAGATAGCTACTAAGCCAACAAGCAGAGTTCCTCCATGGCTTCTGCTTGAGTTCCTGTCCTCACTTCCCTCTGTGCAGGACTATGACCTGGGTGTGTAAGTTGAAATCTTCCTTCCCCAAGTTGCTTTTGGTCTTAGAGTTTGTTGTTGCTGTTTTAATTTATCTCAGGCACAGAGTGAAACTAGAACAGCGTATGTGCATCTGTCTGTCCATCCGTTTCTTTATTAACCTATCTAACTCCTTCTGTCTCTCAGACAGTCAAAAGGTTACGAAGAAAACCAAAACAGCAAGGAAGGCCTCACTGGCAAGGTGAATTGACCTTGGGTCAGAGAACTAATGGGGGTGCAGGATAATCCTGCAGAGATTTGGGGGAATAGCAACTGTAAAACTCAAGTATAAGGGATAGACTATCAAAGACCAGCTGGGTGGAGATGCAGCCTGGTAGTCGAGGGCAACCTAGTGAGTTCTGTCCTCAGGACTCTGAAGGAAAAAGGCAGACTCCTCAGGGCTCAGGACCTGGTGTGGGGGCTGTAGCTGGGTGTAATTAGAAATGCATTGGGGACCAGGTTATCTGGAGAAAAGTCTCTCTGTTTGTTGTCTGGCAGGGACTGCTAATCACGGAGGACCCTATATACTCATATGTCATATTTGCATTTCTTTTAGCTTTGTTTACTGCATTTTAATATAACTTATTTTCAATTATATCTAGATTATTTTATGCATCTAAAATATTATTTTTGCCTGGGGACAGAGCTCAGTTAGGTAGTGTTTGCTTAGATGCACAAGACCCCTGGATTTAACCCCCAGTCCTACAGAAATAGGAAGGATCAAAAGTTCAAGGGCATCCTCTGCTACAAGAGCAAGGCCAGCCTAGGCTACCCGGTAGCCCACCTGAGAAAGAATACTATTTTCATAAAAATATACTGACACATAGAGATTTCCTAAGACATATACATCATGAGAGAGGTGAGGAATTACAGGGTTGCTGTGCCAGGACTGAAAGTTTTATTCAGAGTGAGCTACTAGGGTAACACAGAGGATCATGCCACCATCTTGACTCCCATACTGAGTGTATGAAAGAGACAAAAATGTGGGTCAGAAAGCGTCAGTGAGGAGGCGCTGCCATCAGCTCAGGTGAGAGATGATAGTGGCCTGAGTCTAAGGAGCAGCTATGAAGAAAACACCAAGACCATGAGGTTTACATGGCCAGAGTCGCTGCTTCCTTCTGAGCTAGGGTACAGACAGGCGGGACAGGCAAGAGACACAGTGAAGACTAGACTTATTTTGGGCATGTCTTGTGTATGAAATGACTTCAATATCAAGCTGAAAATGTCATACCCGTGCTGGAGACATGAGCCTAGAAGTGAGGGGAGCAGTTGAGGCTGGCACTCAATGTTTGGAAAAACTTGGCTTAGTCTTATTATCATCCTAGTGATAACGTTTGATAGCATTGTCCCAGAGCTAGTAGAGTTCTCGGTTCATGAGGAAGAGAGAATTCGGTGAGCCCTGGGGAAATCCGGGATCGGTTGAAGTCCCAAAACCTAGGAACGAATGCACTTCAACCAAGAGTGACTACTACACATGGTGACAGGTCAAGTAGGTCCAAGGCTTGATCATGGACTTAGCAACTTGGAAACCGTTCATGACTTAGATGAGTGTTTTGGTCAAAGGTTTGGGACAAAAGTCTTCCTGAGAGAGACTCAAGAAAGAGAAGAAGGACTGAGTGGAGCAAGCAAATCTTTGGAGACATGTTCCTGGGGTGGGAGTGGGAAACAAGCCTTGGGTGAAAGACTTTCAAGGCTAAAGGATGTTTAAGATGGGAGGGATGGCAGCCCATTCGCACGCTGCTGACAATGGTGATTTTATAAAGACAGGACCGATGATAACTCAGGGGAGCCAAAGGCTTTGGGTGGCTGAGAAGTGGGTGGCATCTGGTAGAAGAGCAAAGGCGTTGACCTCACACAGGAAGAGTTCATCCACACAGTGACAGACAGGATGGTGGAGGGTATGGGAAAAGGACTGTGGGAGGGGACAGAAGTAAAACTGCAAATTCTCTCCTATTGCTGTTGTCTTGTTGAGAGCAACCGGAAACATACAGCAGGGGGAAGGGAGTGGAAGCGTGAGAGGACCATCACTGGTCACGCAAGAATGTGAAGGAGAGAACGAGACAGCAAAACACCAGGAGCACTCAGGGCCGATGTGATACCTAAAATGAATCTCTCGGCTGGGACAACGATGGCTCAGCTGTTGTGCGAGTGTGATGACTGGTGCTCAGATGCCTCAGCACGCTTGTTAAAACATCTGGGATTGGCAGCACATGCCTGCCATCCCAGTGCTGGGGAGACAGAAGCAGGAGGATCCCTGGGGCTTACTGACCAGTTAGTAAAGCTGACTCCGTCAGTTCCAGGTACAGTGAAAGACCCTGTCTCAAAAAATATGCGATAGACAGAGAGAGAGAGAGGAAAAGATCCAAGGCCATCCTCTGATCTCTACATGGTATACACACATACACACAATAATGATAATAATGATGATGACAGTAATAATAATAATAAACAAAATAACGAGTCTCTCAAGAAAGTAGTATTTTTTTTCTAGTTATATGCAGACTTTGGGTGAAGGGCTGAAGTAGAATTGAGTTTTGTCACGTGAGCATGGCAAAGGAAAGAATGAGGAATTGAGGAAGATGAGTGAAGGAGATAAACCGTGCAGAGGAGGTGATGCAGACAGCAGAAGGGGGGGTAGAGTCAGCAGAAACATGTTCAGGTCAAGGAACTAGAAGAGGCGAAGATGGGAAATAATGGGTCAGGAAAAATGGAATGGCTAGCGCCGGGACTTTGGAAGGGATGGGGTTGTTTGTTTGTCAAAAGCAGATCCAAAGGATGCAACAGGGAAGAGATACAGAGAGAGGACAGACATCACGGCAGGACCACAAGGAGCCTCCGAGGATGCTCAGGCCAGGAGTGATGCTAAAATAATGACAATTGCTATTAATGAAGCCTGGAAATCAAACCTTCAAGAGATGGGAGTGGGGGTGACCAGGGTCCCTCGAGGACTAACAAGTAGGAGACTGTGAGGGGACAGTTCGAGGGCCTGGGATTCAAGGATGAAGGCAGGGACGAGACAGCGATCTTCTTTCTAATACGGTTAAGGCAATGATAATCATTTCCTTAGCCTATATTCCCCTGACTTCTGTTTCTAGAGCTTTCTTCATCAAGTGGATGCAACAAAGAAGCACATAACATAATAACCATCCTTGCCCTTGCCCTTTTAAGGCAGAATTTATATTTTTGATATTAAATTTTATAGGGCTTTTTTATTGCACTTTGGGGTGATGGGGCTTTTTTTTGAAAACAGGGTCTAACCTATCCTAGGCCACCTTTGAATTTATTATGTAATCAAAGATAACCTTGAACTCCTGCTCCTCCTGCCTCCACTTCCCCAGTGCTGAGGTCACAGACCTCACTACGCTTGTGGGAGTGAGAGACGCTCTTGAGAATGTTGGTGAAGGTTGACCCAACTTCCATCCACAAACCCCTTTTACCCAGACACTTCCTCGCTGATGTCTATCTGACACCATTCTGTCCAGTGGATTGCAAGCAGAAGTAATCTGAGCAAGGCTTCTGAGAACGTTTTTCCTTTCCTAAGAAAAGAAGCAGACTCAGGAGTCATTTCCGTCTAACCCCTTGCCCTTCTTCTTCTTCTCCTTTTTGCTTTCTTCCTTTTCTGTAGAGAAAAATGGGCAGCCGGGAGATGCAGTGATCAACTTGGGACCATGAAGGCAAGCATGAAGCTGCATCCACATCCAGGCTGACAAAACAGAAACACAGAATGTCTGTGCTTCTGGTTTTAGGGCAACTTGACACAAGCTAAAGTCATCTGAGAGAAGGTAACCTCAGTTCAGAAAATGCTTCTAAAAGACCAGGCTGTAGGGCATTTTCTTAACTAGTAATTGGTGGTAGAAGGCCCAGCCCATTGTGGGAGGTTCTATCCCTGGAATGACGGTTCTGGGTTCTATAAGAAACAGGCTGAGCAGGCCCTGAGGAACAAGAGAATAAGTAGCATTTACCCTTCAGCCTCTGCATCAGCTCCTGCCTCCAGGTCCCTGCCATGTTTGAGTTCATGCCTGACTTCCTTCAGTGGTGGACTGTTACATGGAAGGGTAAGCCAAACAAATCCTTTACTCCCCATGTTGCTTGGGTCATGGTGTTTCATCATAGTAATAGAAACCCAAACTAAGATGGTGTCTGAGTCCCTGGTATGGATGCTAAGCACTACCCCTGGAATGTGAGAAAAAATCAATTCCTCTCTTGAAGCCAACACATCGGTTTGCTCTTCTGCTTTTCAATGTGTTGCATCCTAAGGTATCGAACTACGTTCTAGTGAACACAGAAACACTAAGTCATGGGGTCAGAAGGAGTTTCGTAGACTTGTTTTGATACAGCTTCTGGAAGAAGGTACTTGCTTGAGTCTATGTTCTTTTGAGTCAACTGGGAATGGTGTGGTATTTTGAAAGCTTAAAGCCCACCCCCAGTGACATACCTTTTTCAACAAGGCCACACATTGGGGTCCTTTACAATTAGTTCCATCTACTGTAAGACCAGACATTCGGATATATGACCCTATGGGAGGCACTCCTGTTTAAAACAACCCTTTCCACTCCTAGGTCCCCTGAATACTATACTTTTATCAATGTAATTAATTAGTCCAGCTTCAGAAGTCCCTATAGTCTTTCACAATCTCAAGACGGTTTAAAAAGTCCAAAGTCTCTTCTGAGCCAATCTCTAAATTGTAACCCCCCAAGTAAAATTAAAAAACAAAATATAGACTTCCAATGTACAATGTACACATTACCATTCCAAAAGGAGGATGGGGGGGGGGGTACAGTGATGAAATACTGGGCAAAAGGAGGTTTGAAACCCAGCAGGAAAAATCCTATAACTTCACATCTCATGTCGAAGGGCTTTGACAGCTCTACCCTTCCAGCTTTGCAAACTGTGTGTCCCATTCCTCTTTCTTGGGCTGATTCCACTTTCTGTCTGCTCCGCTCCTTGGCAGACAGCCTATAGCTCTGACATGGCTAGCATCTGGGGCTCCTCCACCACAACCCAAGCTTCACAACTTCACACAATGGCCTCTCCCGGCCTCCACTCGGGGACCCTCCTGTCACATGCCTTGGCCTTAGCCGCTTCCTTTAACCTTGGATGAAGACTCCACCATCCCTTTCCCCGTGTACTCTCTCCGAGTCTAAAGTCAAAATCGCCACAGCCGAAGCTTCTGAGTTGGTCTGCCTGCTGGGGACGGAACCTGGCCTGCTTGGATTGGTTACATTTGCGTGAACTTTGATTTGTCATTTCTTTTTAGGGCCAGAAAATTCCTTGGACTTTTCCTTTCACAAGTTGCAGGATTAGCTAAGTGGGGTCTTGACCTGAGTTCACCCCTCCTTTTATTACGTGTCACACCAGGCTTCTCCTCCTCTTTCATCACAAGTCTTGGCTCTGGCATTACACGGCCTGGTGCTCTTTTTCTCTCCCAACTGTACATTTCGCATTTTCTTTCCACCTACTTTCTCATTTTCAGTTTGGAGCTGCAAAGGAGTGATTCCTAATAATCACTCGGCAGAAGCCGTACTAGGCTGTGTTGAAACCTCTTCTGTCCATGAGGTTAGGTCAAAATTCTTCAATTTGCTCTCAGACATATTCTTAGGATAAAGGCCAAAAGCAGCCACATTCTTAGCCAAAATCTCGCAAGCAGGGTCTCTAGTCCAGCTGCTAATATTGTCGTCCTTTGAAATGGCTTGATCTGGGCCTCCATAATCTGTATTGCTCTCAGCACCGATGTCCTCCAAGGTCCGACTGGGATGCCTTACTAATGCTCTGACTACATCATTTGCCACTTTCCTAGTCTAAAGGCTTCCACGTTCCTCCACGAAACACGTTGGTTAGGCCATTCACAGCCATAGGCCAATGTGTGCTTCTGCTTTAGCTACTTTTCTATTGCCATGACAAAATACCGCGACCAAGGCTACTTCCAAAAGGAAGCGGTACATTTGGGTTGGAATCCATGACCCCAGGGGGCATGACAGGCAGCAGGCAAGCAGGGCCCTGGAGAAGTCATTGGGAACTTGTATTTGATCCACAAATACAAGGTAGAGAGAGCTAACTGGGAATGGCATGGGCTTTTGAAATCTCAGACCTGGCCCCCAGGGATGCACCCCTTCCAACAAGGCTACAACTCCTAATATGTCCCGAATAGTCCCACCAACTGGGGACTAAGCAGTCAAGCATATGATCCTGTGGGGACCATGTTCATTTAAACCAACACATTCCTTCTGGAAGGGTTGTCTGTTTCATACTTGCTCACTATATATTGCTCTAAATGTGCATATTGGTGTGTGTGTGTGTGTGTGTGTGTGTGTGTGTGTAAGCTATGCTGTTGTTTCTCTCTGTGAATCCTTACCTCTGAATGCCTGTATCAGAGCCAGCTTGTAGTCTCTGACTCCTTATAAAACTCCCATTTTCGTCTACTTTCGAGATTAATGATGTACATATTTCTCTTTGTTTTCTGCGTGGGTATATGTGTGTCTGGTGTGGGTGCATGGTAAAGACAGTGTATGGCTCATAGTATTTTGGGGGGTCTTACCAGCTTATCACCATCTCTGTAACAACCTCCTCCCTTGGGAAGTTAGCGAGGTTTGTCACGATTAGTTTTGCTGACTTGAAACTGGAAGCAGGAGTTACTATTAGAGATGCTGTGACTATGACGACTAGATCCATGATAAGCTCTTATGAAGTGAGGGAAAGACAGGGGTGCGGCTTTTATTAACTAGTTCTCAGAAACACCTCCCTGTACCCACTGGCTAACAATTCGGTAGCCATGTTTTTGGGTCTTTTTCTTACTCTCTCAAGTAAATCAAAGTCTATGGCAGATAAGGAATGACACCACCATTCAATACCAGCTCGAGCTGGTGGCAGCAGAGCATAGGCATGACCCTCTCAATCTGTCGACGATGTAGGAGGGAGAAGTATTACATCATGGGAACACCATCCATTCTTTTGCGGTGCCCTGAAAGAACAGCATGCCTCCACTTCCTCTTGCTATCTGGTTTGTGGAGTTTTGCTTAATTTTCTCCATATATGGCTAGGTGCGAAGTCATGTGACCATGGGCCCTCGGTGGAAATCAGGCCCTAGACTCGAGAGCTGGTGATAGGGAAAAACTGAGGCAACTGACAGACTTTTGTAAAGGCGGGACAGCCAGCCAGCTCTTAAGAAGCTTGCCAAAGGCTTTCAACAAGTTCTTCCCTACCTCTGGTTTCAAGTGTTTGTTCATTGAATAACCAGGTTCTAGGATCTGGAGACAGTTTAGCAGTTAAGAGTGCCTGCGGCTCTTGAAAAGGACCAGAGTTCAGTTTCTAGCACCCACGTTAGGCAGCTCACAAATTCCTGTAACTCCTACTCTGGGGGATCTGAAGTCTTATCTTGGCCTTCATGTGTGCGGGCATACACACACACACGCACGCACGCACGCACGCGCGCGTGTTCATACACATGCACACTGACATACACACATACCCATAAATAAAGATAAACTAAATCTTAAATGAAAAGAAAGTAAACAATTCTAATGGAGACATGGACCAGCGACTATTAATCACGGTTTTGTTAGGAGTTACTACAGAGTTGCGGGGACAGATGACCTGGAGAGTGGGCGCGTCCTTGTAGGAGAGTCACTCAGACAGCATCTCACTGCTCCCCGCCTCCCCCCCCCCCCCAACTCCGGCACTGCCAGGCCCATCAGTGCTGGAGCAGACTCCATGCATCTGTGGCATCAATAGAAATGGAGGGGAAATACACATAAACTCCATCTGCTAGTGGCTCAAGGAAACACAGGTGAAGCAGGACAGCTCAGCTGGGTTCTTTTGTGCTTTAAAATCCCGACTTGCCGGTGATTACACCAGCCTGGATCCCGAAAGGAGTATATGGCCCTTGAGTGACTCCAGCCATGAAAAGGCAAAGGTTTAGCAAATCGATTTTCCTTCACTGACACCAGCCTGCCGGCATCCATATCTTTGGTTTTTTTTTTTTTTAAATTGTTGTCTCACCACTATAGTAAGAGTGGGCAGCATGGCGTGGAAATAGTCTCAGACTAGCTTTGGATCATTTGCATAGCATGCTTAGAACAGGGTCTTTCTGTGACCTCAGTGAAACAAGCAACTGGACCAACAAGAGTAGAACAGAAAGAAGACATTTTCGTAAGACTCTTCCAGGGTTTGCCAGCTCTAAACACTGATCTGTAAGGCATGCCTGAAAAAGCCCATTCAGGGGACCTTCTTATATATAATAAAACTATATCTCAAAAGGTTGGCCTCTGTTTAATAACCTTTTGGAAAAAGCTAAATTGTTCTAGATGAGGCTCTTGTAACAGTTCATCTTGATTGTCAAGCTAATCGGACTTACCATCACCTAGGAACCAAACCTCTGAGCAAGTCTATGAGAGAGTTTCTAGATGAGATCAGCTGATGGAGGAAGACTCATCCTAGATGGGCTGGGTGTCCCTGACTTTGTCATGGGGAGAAAGCAGCAGCACTCGGCTCTTTCTGCTTCTTGACTGTGGATGCTTCTTGTCCTGCCTCCATACCTTCCGCACCATGATGGTGAACTCACCCTCAAACCGGGGGCTGAGATGCATCCTTTCCCCTGTGAATTGCTTTCATCGGGTCTCTCATGGGCAAGAAAAGTAGCTAGGACAGCTTTAAACGCTTGCAAGGTCATGGCAGCAGTTTGAATGGTGGGTGGAGCCCAAGAGGACAGAACTATTCTATACTGCCTGTGACTGTAGAGCCTCGCAAACAGGACGAGAAAGATGGCTGCTTGTAGACCCACTGTGGTAGAGCTAAGAAGAAGAGGAGCCGTGGTGTTGGGTGGACTGGCTAAATGTTCTGAAGCCCCCTGCTCTTTTCATGTGTGTATCTGAATGACGTGTAATCTCAGTGATATCTCCTATAATAGACCTGGAAGTCTGGGTACCACCTCTACACAGAAGCCAGCCAACCATCTTCCCTAAAACTAGCATCCTGAGGTTCCGTGCAGAAACTCAACAGAACCCCCTTCGCTGCATTTTCCCAGTCAGTTCAGAGCTATACTTAGCTAGATGCCTCGCATAAAACACATCTGAAACACCTTATGCTTTCTGTCTTTGCAGTGTTAACCCTCTTCAGCCACCTGTCACGCAATATGCATGTTTGCAGAGATTCTCCCAAGTGTAGAACACTTGAAACACATTAAGGCTGCCTAAGCAAACCCGCAGCCCCCATGTGATTCTTGGATCAGGGACACAGCTGTGAACCAATGCTCACAGTCAGAGAGCTCCACCGTAGAGCATCCTGCAGAGGGGGTCGGCTCTCCCCGGACCACCTATCTGAATATACAGACAAACAGTAAATCCAACTCGGAGTTCTTGATGCCAATCAGAATTAGATTTATTATTTTTATTATTATTATTATTGAATTTTATTAAAGTTTTGTCACAGCTGTTCTTGGACTGGAAATTTGCCTGCTGAGTTTTTGCCCAAGGCAGATTTTAATGGCCAAGCTCCCGCAGGCATCAAAGGAAAGAGGAGCTAGCAAGGAGGCTCTTCCCCAAGGGTGACAGACAGCTAGCGCTCCTCCAGAAAAACTCCACAGAACTCTCACAAGTGAGGAGAGACAGGCACCTGGAGCTAATCGTTTCACTCCTTTCCTCCTTGGCGCCTCGGCACCAGCATCTCATGCCCTTCCAAGTTTCTTATTCCCCGAGTCTGGTGGGAGCATCAGGAGGGTGGAGCTAATCTCCTCGCACCTGCCCTGCTCCTTCATCCCCCCCCCCCCATGTTGCGCTGACATGTCTTAATTGATTTCTTTCAAACCTGAGCTTGCTCTGACTGTTCGCTCTTCACTCATTCCTCCCATTCTGCCCCTTGCCCGGCACATCTGAAGACAGAAGAAAAGGGATTGTGGTGTCTGAGTGGGCTCGATGAATTCCAAATGATTGTGAGAAGCTTTGAGTTCCTCTTGAAAGTTTTTCCCTGGGAAAACAATGCCCAGACAAGCCACCGCCCATGTTTTCTCCTCTCTGCTGTTGTTATCTTGCCGTGGGTGTGATTTTAATTAGAAGACAGAGGCAAGGGTGTGACCTGGTCCAATATTCTGAGTGGTGGATGTTACAGAACGCAACTGGACCAGTTGCGGTCAAGGATGCCTTTTTAGGGATCGGGTGGTCCAGATGTAGGTGATTCCAAGATGGAAGAGAACTGGCACACGTCCACACATTGTCTGCGCTCGTGGGAAGACTTTAAGGCTTTGTGCCCCACCCCCTGACCTTTTGACCCGAGGAAACACTTCTCAGAAGATTTCAGCTCACGGATGCTGTTCTCTTGTTAATTACAGCCAATCTTCAGCACCTCTCCTAATCAGAAAACACAGATTCGTAATTCAAATGAGACACTAACAGCCCTGATTGAATCTGCCTTCGTTTCACTTAATAAGCCAGGTCTCCATGTCTGTATTCCTTTTACACGCTTATATTCCAAGCTCCCATTGAAATTACGCTCTGGGTACCAGGCGGCTTTTCCGACCCTAAATTGTAAAGTTCTTGCCCAGCGCTTCCCAAAACAAGCTGGTCGAAGCTGTCCCAGCAAAAGTTCACTCCTTTGTACCAATTTGCAATATTGGTGAATATTATAAAATATTATAGCATTACTAAGAGCCTAGGAAAACCGCTTCTGCCTGGAGACCTCTCGTCTGAACAGTCAATGTGTGTAGGGTGCTTGCTGGCAAGTGCTTTTTGTTATAGAGAATTGAGTATACACTGTGTGCCCACTATCCAGTCCCAGAGGGTCTCAATCCTAAATCCCACACATCCTGTGCACGTGCTGACGTCATATAAGGCACTATTCACACCACTCTCGGGTACTACGATGCTTGATTCTCAAGATATGACTATGAAGAAAACACCATTATTACACAGGTAAGGGAGGAAACTGGACACAGAAAAAAAAATGGCATAACCTGCCCAAACCGGCTGGCTAGGAAGTAATAGAGATGGCGCTGGAGAATCTGGGCAGTGTCTGTTTAGAACAAATTCTCTGAAGTCCTTGGCAGGACTGCCTGGCAGTCAGACTTGAGAACTAGCCCCTCCTTTGTGTCTGACACCAAAGAAGTCCCGCACCCGCTCCCAACCCCGCCACACACACCAAAAGAGCCAGAGCTAGCAGTGTGCGGTGTTTCGCAGCCCACACACGAGGCCGTTTCTCGGGGCAAATGAAGTAGCTGTCTAGATCTGCCGTGTGTCCAGGACCATTCATGGTTGGCTGAGAAGGCAGTGTAACGGAGCTGGCCGGCTTCAGGCCCCAGAGGGTTCTCCGGAGGTTTTTTATTCTTATTGCTGTGTTGTTGTCCAGTACCAAACTCGTCTTCCCCACCAGCTTTCTCTTCTCTGCCACTGAAGCATCAACGCTCCCTTTGGCTTTAGTCATGTCCGCCTCTTCGGTTAGTTAGAAGAGGGACCACGATGTACCTGAATGTGAGCCTGTGCTGTAGAGACCCCCCCCCCCCGTCATAAAATTATTTTGGTTGCTACTTCATAACTGTAATTTTGCCACTGATGTGAATCATAATGGATATGTCTGCGTCTAATGGCAGTCATAGGTGACCCCAGTGAAAGGGTGGTTCGACCCCCAAAGGGGTCGTGACCCACAGGCTGAGAAACACTATTTTAAAGACTTGGAGGTTGCTAATCTCGTAGCTGGGGGTTGGTATCTTTCAAAGTCTTTAGAAAGTGTCGGCTACTATCCCTTCAAATGTTTCAATGTTACTTCTGCTTCGTTCTTTTTCTCTTCTCCAGGGGTTCAGTTTTCTGAGTGCTGCCTGTTTTGTGTGTACGGGTGGGGGTGGTTTCCCTCTGCAATAAACACTGTCATTTGTGTGTCTTTGTTTTGTGGACACAGTGAAATGTGTCGTACAGACCCACCCCTGAAGAAGACTGCCACTCAACACTGAACTTGTTTGCAGTTTAGATTTGTTTGTGTCCCACTTGCAAAAACTGTGAGTGACATACAGAGCTGCAGAAACCTGGTTCAGCATCCCCATGTCTCTGTGGGACAGACCCACAAAAACCTAGCTCAGCATCCCACAGTTCTGTGGGCCAGACCTGCTCTAACTCCAGGGCTGGGGCTTTGGCCTGGGAAGTCTCTGTGGACCCCCTGGGATAGGTTTTTTTTTTTTCCAACCTTGCTGTCTTCAGTGGAGAACACTGAGTAAGGCAGAGAACACACGAGACTGACTACATTTTCAAAAGATAGAATTTTAAAAACATCAAGCTTATATCAGAAAAGAGCTGCATCCTGGGGAAAGCCAGGACCAGCCCACATTTTTTATTAACCTGTGAATGAGCCTTTACTAAATGTACTTGCCAGGTTAATAGAAAATATTCTTTTCCACTGAGTTGGATGAGTACTAAATCTATGCCAGGGGTTTGGTCTACAATCACGTTGCGTATATGCGTGTGTCTGTGAAACAGCACTAGGCTCTGGATTTGCAAATTTATTCCCCTGAGGTCGGAGCCGGATCTGCTGTGACTCATGAAGCTCATGCTAGCCCTTGCACTGACCCCTGGAAAAGCTGAACATTGCTGGGTGCTCTAGAGCATTGGGGTGGGACGGGAGCAGGGCTGTGTTCGGGAAGCACTTCGTATATTCTCAGTTATAGAAGATAGAACGGCTTAAGGCTGTGTGTGTGTGTGTGTGTGTGTGTGTGTGTGTGTGTGAACAACCCCCTGTGATCCTGTGGTCCCTTTGTCTTCACTTCATTTCAGGATTCCAGGCTGGGATTCCAGGTACACCAGCCATGCCTACCTAGTTTTCCATGGATTGTGGGGATTTGAACTCATGTCCTTGTGCTTGTTCAGCAGGAACCATCTCCCTAGTACCCGTGGCATGGTTTTCATGAAGGTGATGTTGGGGACACGTATTGCCAGCTACACCTTTGACTTCTAGTAATCCTCTATCTTCTCTATCTCGCTGATCTGGTTATACGGTTCTAGATCACGACAACAGCTCACCCAGGCCATGTAATATCTGATCTAGATTTCGAAAAATAAAAACCGTCTCATTCTTGTACCCTGGAGTGAAATGGATACACATATCTGACAGCCTATAAGTAACTCAGATCAAAGTATTGATCAGGAGTGGGTATGTCCTCCTTCCAGTGGGAGGAGGAGGTGGGAGAAGGCAATCTATTATTGCCTCCCTCAGCAGTCTCGCTGACAAGCAGTTGGGCTAATGATACCAACTTATAATTGTCGATTTATTTTAGCTAGAAAGTAAACAAGAGCTCACTGTACTTTCATGGCATCTGTTGCTAGGAGATGGTTGAGGATGGCGGCTTCCAAGTGCAGCGCTTCTCATCTCTTGAACTTTGTTTTTTAAAAGAGAGGCAAGGGTTACTTGCTTTTCTCGTTTTCAAAAATCATCCTTTCATGCTTTCATATAGATAACGTACCTCACTCATATTCATCTCGGTTACTGTTCCCCTCCTCCAGCCCCCTCTTCCTCTCGAATGAATCCCTTTCTACTTCCCATCCAGTCCCTCTGCTATTCACGCCGATTTCTGCTGTTTATCTGAGCCCTGGATTTAATTAGTTTTGCCCACATAAGCACAGCAGGGGGTGTTGCTAACTTGAGCAAGGACCACTTACAGGTGGTTACAACACTCAGGAATGTGACCACTCCTCTCTCAATAACCATTAACTTGCTCACTGCTCCTCCGGGAGGGTGAAGACTCCATACCTCTCTCCCATTCGTGATGGAACATTGGTGGGTACCACCTTGTGCTGGGAACCATTGCTACCATGAGTTTGTAGATGCGGTGGCCGTATCATATCCAGAAGATTTCTTTCATACACCCCTTCCCACCTTCCGCTCCTTTTGTCCCCCAATATCACTGATGTTGAGCCTCGGAGCGGATCGTGTAGATGTTCTATTTAGGGATGAGCATGAGATGTTCACTTATGAGTCTTCTGCTTAATTGTCAACCACCATAATTATTAAGAACTTGCCTGTCTTACTTTGTTTTTTTTTTTTTAAGACAAGGTCTCACTATGTAGCTCTAGCTGTCCTGGAACTCACTATGTAGACCAGGCTGGTCTCAAATTCACCAAGCTCTGCCTGCTTCTACCTCCCAAGTAGTGGGATGAAAGGCATGCTCCACGACACCCAGGTAGTCTCCTCTTCAATGGAGGGGAGAGTTGGCATTCCATTCTCTCTTGATGAATTCCAAGAACACATAGCTTGCCACTGGCCTTTGCTTATGAGTCTAGCCTGACTCCCTGGTCTTTGCTAGTGTCCGAGTTCTAGCTCCTTGACTAGTTTCTGTCAATTAGTCAGAGGCCCAACCATGTTCTGATTTCATAAAACAGAATCAAGAAACCCTAGGAAACTTGAGTAGACTCTCGAAAGCCAATGCTTCGGAGTTGAAAGCCTGTATCTGTTGGGCTCCATCCAGTCCGTAGATGTCTGTGTTTGAATTCGCATCTTTTTCATAGCTTAGGGATGAAAGCATGGAGTGTCTATTGAGGGCCTACTGTGTGTCCTTTCCTGGGTGTCTTCTGTGTGCTGTGCTGTGCAAGCCCGGCATAATCTTACAAAGTGCATTATTGTCATTTTACAGATAGGAAAAGTGAAATAGCTTAAAAAGCTACCCTAGTACAGAAGCTGATAAGAATAGATCTGAAATTTGAACTTGGGCCACATAGGTTTAGAGCTCACCTCCGTGTCTGCAGCAAGAACTGATATAACAACATTTTTTTAAGAGCCAAGGGATTTTACATCACTATGATGTCACCGCGCCTCTTGAACAAGTGTAAGTCATGGCAAGAGGACTGGGGAGATGACTCAGTTAGTAAAATGCTCAGCACTCAAGTGTAAGTACGTGAGTTCAAGTCCCAGAATCCACACGCGAAAAAGCTAATCTCATATTTTCTAATCCCAGTAGTGAGGAGCTACTGGCAGGAAGATCCCAGGGCTCACTGGCCAACCAGACTAGCTAACTCAGCAAGCTCCAAGCCAGACCCTATCTCCTAGCACCTGCAGACAAATATCTGAGGGTTTCCTGTGCCAGTGCCTGCACACACGTGAACACATAGGTAGTCACATAAGGTATGGCAAGGACACACTGGAGATGAGGATGCTGACATTTGAATTTGTTTATTTTCTTTAAAACATGCTTTACATCTTTCACGTATGTAACTGCCTGGTGCTTACTAGCATTTATGAACCCTGTCCTGATCGACTAGTTCTCAGCTGGGGTTACTCTCCCTCCCCCTGGGGGGGGGGGGAGGATGTTTCAGCAATGTGTGGAAACATGATGTTTGGTCACAATGTGATGAATGCTACTGGCTAGGGATGCCACAAACATCTAAAGAGTTTTCTGGTCCAAAATGCCGAGGTTCAAAATGATGGCCTAACAATTTCTACACTTCTCTCATACCAGACAACCTCGATGTCCCTCATCCACTTCAACAATCTATGATATTGTCTTGTTATGTGATATGTCTGTTTGGGAAATCCACCACTATAATTTTTATTTCCTCTAATATAAAAATGACAGTAAAAGAACGTCCTCGTGCAATAATGAACACATGCTGACATGTTGATGTACGCTCTACTAAGCAAATGTTGCTCCTCCGTTTAAACTTGCCTGCCCTGTCCCTTAAATATAATCCATTTCCTCAAGTATATAAGAGAACTATGCCCAATTTTATACCTAATTATAGGTGCCTGGGATTGAGAAGGAGAGAAAATGATGGTCTAACTCAACTCCATTGCATACAGGAGACAGGGCTGGAGAGAGGGCTCGGCAAGTAAGAGTGCTTCCCACTCAGGCAGAGGATCCAAGTTCTGTGCCTGGCACCCATTGCTGAATAGCTTACAGCCACCTGTAACTCTCAATTCAAGGGCACCCTGACATCCTCTCTGGCTTCAGAGGACACCTGTGTATCCCCCCACACACACACACACATAATTTAAAAAGTAAAATAGATCATATAGAAGGAAACATTTGAAAGGTCGTGCCTTGCTCTGATCCCAGAGGAAGCCAATATTAAGAGAGGTGAGTGTCCGCACAACTACCTCGACCTTTCCCCACCGTCTTCTCATAATGAGGTCTGCAGGCGGTGAGTGGAGCTTTTCAGCAAACACCTTTTTCTAGTTTGCTTTCTCTCGGTGAGATAAAGAGAAAGCCGTGGCCACAGACCTGAAAATCCTCATTGCCTAATGTGCTGAGTAGAAGATTTGCTAATTAAGAATCTCCTAATTAGCCATAAGTGAACAATTGTAAGGTTTCAGAACAGCTGCTGGAAGCCCATTACAATCACGCCCCTTCCCCAGCATCTACAAGGACTTGCGTATTGTGTAATGCATCCATGCCGGACGGGAGTCTCTCTGTTTCTCTCCTTAGAGCATTTGATGTACAAGGAAGAGGAGACAGTGCCTTTGGCTGTGATCTGATCAATAAAGAGAGCCCGGAAACTTGATCCTGAACTGTACCCTTTCTTGTGGGTTTTACCATTTGCAGATGAGGGCTGTAGTCTTCGCTCCAATCTCTGAACTTAGCTTCTATGATTGCTGTGGTTCGGCTGTCTTGTTTTGAAGGGGAGCCCTTCTGCACTTTCTAGAAGACCTGAACTGGATCTCCAGGAGTTGTTGCCTTCATTGCTAGGCTCCTTTCTCGGGGCAAGAGAGAAGGCACAGTTACGATCTCTCCACACTCTGAGGAGTGGAGTACTGGCTGCAGCCTCCTGCATGTGATTTTCATGTATCAAGTTCTGGTGAAAACAAGAGAAATACACTATCCTACACAGTCAAACAAATACCCTAAGTCGGTGTGTAGCTCCCGGTTGGGTTGCTGACATTGGGAAATGGCTTCAGAGACTCCCACTCTTTCCATCGCTCTGGCTGGTCCGGTCCTCAAGGGGGAAGAGTCTGGCAGGCACATGGCTGGGGCAGTTCAGGGTGTCACTTCCTTCCTTGACAGTTTTCAGAAGAAGAAAAAGATACATGCTTCCTTTGGGTAGGTCTTGTTACTTTGTTTGTTTAGACAGGACTCTTTCCCGAGCTTCCCCACTCCCACCCCCACAGGGCGCAGCTAACTCCTCTCAAGAGATAGGTCAGAACAAGTGAGCCTCCCAACAGCTAATAGAACACTTGACTGTGAAGAGGAAAGTTAGCCATAGCTGGGGTCAGGAAACCAACAAGGTTCCCCTGGCAATAAAATTTGAGTTACTTTGAATTTCTGTTGCTGCCGCTATAATTTGGTGCACTGCAGAAGCCCTTTCCCGAGCCTCCCGAGTTCACGTTATAAACAACAGACACCCAGCTGAATGGCTAGAGGCTTAGGACAGTGCTAGGGCCCCTCCTCCCTAAACTGAGAAAGTGCTGAGACGGGGGTCATCCTTGCATACCCTCAGGCCCAAAACCAGGATCTCATAGGCTGGTGTGGCAGTGCCCCTAAGTTGGCAAGTGGTGGTGGCTCCAAGGCAGATGCCAAGAGTGGAATCTGTGTCCCTGTTGACTGACCAAGGGAAGGCCTGGCGCTAACTCACTTTTTTGCCCTCACAGGCTTTCCTCACTGTGCTTTGTGAAAAGTCTGTACTTCTGAGGTGTCCTGGAAGCTCATTTTCAGTGGATTCACCCAGACCAACTCTAGTAAGGAACCCACAGGGAAGGGTGCTCAGTGCACAGCTCGTTCTTCTGGGCCCACCCAGCCTTTTGCACGAAACATCTGGATTTGGAGTTTCTGTGCATGGACACCTGAGTTCTGGAGCCTGCATTCTAATGGCCATTTACTCACGGAGAACTCAGCGAATTTCTCAATTTCTCCACGTTCTACTAGGCATGCCCATCAAGGGAATGCAGATAATGCTGAGACCTTTGTGCCTCTCTGAGTGGTATTCCCCAAGTTAATTAACGCATGCAGAGGGAACGCAGGGAACACGGTCAGACACACAGTCAGACTCGATGGGTCATTGAACATTGTCATCTAGGACGTATGCCAGCGTTCTAGAGTGTTCCATATCTGATCAGCGAACACACCACGGTCAGGTCACCAAAGTCAAGGTCTACGACGGGACGAACTAGATCTTGTCTTTTCATGACTGCTCCTCTGAGCCCCCAATTTACTTCCTGGGGGGAAAATGTCTTTTAAATATAAAATGAGACTGGCGGAATAATTTTAAAAAATATTACATCTAAGGCTTAATTAAATATAAGTGCTATAAATAGTGTGTCACTTCCCAGCGACAAGACTGTGTACGTGCCAAGCTTGAGCGTAGCTGGATTCCCAAGAACTGGATCTGGGCCTTTTCTCCTCCTCCCCTCCTGGCCCCACAGGGGTGCTCTCCCAGCCCTGCGGAGGCTCTGGAAGTTTATTTAAACTTCTGATTTGCAAACTGGAGGTCGGAACCCTCCTCGCCCCTCTTCAAAGCCTCGGGTTTAATTAGGATGCAGATGTCCCTGTTGGTAGCCTAGCATCCTTTCTGTCAAGGGGAAGGCCCTTGGCTATCTGGGGAGGGACCTGGGCAAAAAGGACCCCCTGTGTAGGGACCCCAGCTTGGTGAGAAGAACACGACGATGATGATGATGTATGAGACAGCTGTGCCTTTGGAGCCTGAGGGGGACATGACAGGGGGAGAATCTGTGAGAACAACCCTGTCTCCCTAATGGAGACGGATGGCCTTCGCCTGTCTTCTCTGCATTGTTGGGGCTGGAGTCGAACTGCCATCTTCAGCCAAGTGTCACAAGGATGGCAGGTTCAATATGCCAGCCACACTGCCCTCCACGGTCGTCTTGCACCATGGTGGGGTGACGGTGGAAACCGATGCAGGGGTCATGTGGGGGCCCCTGGAGGAGCCCTAGCAGCGCCCCCCACCCTGGGCATTGACATGCGTGTGTCAGCGATGACAGTTCCTGCTTGATTGGCATTTGTTTCCCTTACCTCTCATTCTCTTCTGCTCGCCATCCCCCAAATAACGAAGTTAAACCGAAACTCTGAAACTTAATGATAAAAAAAAAAAATCCTCACTCCTCAGGAGGTCCCCCCCCCCCGCTTCCCCCTCATGTCCCTTCTGGGCCCCAGGAAAGAGAGCTGAAGACTAGAGTAGGAATGTCATCTTTGTGGGAGCGGTTTTATTCATTTCGCTTCGCCGTGGTTACCACACGTTTGGGGAAGACAATTGATTTCACAGATCTGTGTGGGAGGCTGAGGATTTGGCTCTAAGGCAGCAGTAGAAAAGCTACCCTGAGAACAGGCTCCCTAATTGACACACAGCAAAGCCACGCTTCAAGGAAATTTTTTTTTCTCTCGACGCTAATTTTTTTTTAAACTTAATTTTAATTTTTAATTCAATTGTTTTTTTTTTTTTGAAAGGAGAGACACTGTTTTCTTCTCCCTGTTACCTGTTACCCCACCCCCACTGGAGATTTCCATATGGGAGAGACAGAGCAAATGCTAAATCACAACTTCAGCTTCAAAGCAGTAACTTGGGCTACTAGAGAGTCCAAGGCCAAGGGTCTAGCGGCAAGCAACCCTCTACCTGGAAGGAAACTGAGTTGGGTTCTGCTTCCTTGTTGGTTTCCCCCACCTCTAGATGAGATGTTTCTTGTGGGAGCCAGGTCTCAGGAAAGGTGAGGAGAAGTAGGGGTTACTGGCCAGCTAATGAGCGCTGATGACTTTGCAAGTCTGCCTACCTCTGCGGGGTTCCCGTTGCATTTCCTTCAGGACGCTACCGGATGTCAGTTTGGATGGCTTCATTCTCCTGAAAGAACTCAGTTCTGACTCGAAATAAATAAGAGGAAAGCTGAAATAAAAAAGAAGAAAGAAAGAAAGAGAGAGAGGGAGAGAGAGAGAGAATGAATGAATGGAAAAACCTCAATTCTTAGATCTGTGGGGGTGGGGGTAGGTGCCTGCTGCTGTTTTAGGCGTTTAAATGTGGGTTCCTCCGCATTTGCTCTATTTAAAATGGCGTGGTAGCTTTTCATGCCCTCTGAAAAGTTAATAGCCCACCTTAAATGAAATGGTAGTCTGAAGTGGAGCAGTGTTTTTGTGGCTAATTATACTGCCCTGTGGGAGGAGTACATGTGCTTTAGAGAACTTAGGGAGATAGGGTTACCCCCCTCCCCGCAAAGAGCTCCCAGGGTGATGGGGAGCAAGGATCAGTCTTTGATTGTCACGAGAGTCACTTGATATGAAATAGATAGGAGAGGGAAGGGCTTATGTTCTCGCCCCAACATTCAAGGCCAACAGAGCACCGCTGAGGCTAAGTCGTGGGCATCTTGCTTCTGCCCCTTTGTCTTTTCTTTTTTGGGGGGGCCTCGACTCTGATCAGGGCAGTCAAGTCTCTGAGTTCAGCTTGGAATAAATGAGAGGAATCTCTTGCCTACTCCCACAGCCCTGCCTTCAAGCGGAGTACGCCTGAGGAATTGGTCAAGCCACAAGGTTGACCCCATAGTAGGTGTGGACCCTGGGTGACGGAGTGGAGTTAGGGAAAGGGAAGGAAGTAGCAGAGAAGGCTTGCGGGAGGGGGGGGGGGCTTCCAAATTCAGAAGATGCCCGGCTAACTACTGTGGGTCTCCTGCTGAGGCTCCCCTCCGAGGCATTTACTCTCAGCTCTGCTGTCTCCTGCCTTGTGGCCTTGCGTGGGACCTTGGCTGGGCTCGAACCTCCCAGCATCACCAAAAATCTCCGTGCCCCAAATGGAAACGCTATTGTCTTGGTTGCCAAGAAGGAGTATTATTTCAAACGCTAAAGCCTTACAGTCAAGAAAATAAATAAATAAATCAACGAGACCCAGGGGAAGGAAGGATGATGGGGTCTTGGAGTGGAAAGGAAATGACAAGTTCATGAAATGAGAGGATTTTTTTTTTTAGGGTTGCTTTGGGCGCAGTTTCAAGAGGAAGTGCTGGTTATTAAGACAAACAATTGCTAATCTAATCTCTATCAGAGCTGTAACTGAGTTCAAGAACACATTAAAAAAATCCTTCAGGATTTTGGACTTTCGACTAGATGCTCTTCATGTGAATTTAACTCTGTGTGAAGAAAATATCTTGAGGAAGAACTGCTCTTGTTTCTGACCCATGTAATAAGGTTTGAGGAAGGGCGCCAGATAGGAGAGTTGAGCGGTGAAGTGCAGCCTCCTTCTTTCCTTCTTCCTTCCCTCCTTCCTTTTTTCCTCCTTCACTGTGGTGGATATTTCTGGCAGTTATTATTCGGTGTTAGCTCTATGTAGATTTCTTTTGCATATGTATGTGTGGATGCATGCCCGTGCATATTTACATGTATGGAGTTCCACATACACACATACACACTTAGAGGCCTGAGGTTGATATCATGTGTCTTCCTTGATTGAGAGCAACCATGTGTCTTCCTTGGTGGAGAGCCATCTTATATATTGGGGCAGGGTCTCTCCTGCTGATTGACACCTTGGATGAAAATTATGCTTCAGTTTCCTTCCATGTATCTATGGGCTTTGCATCCGTGGTTCAACAAACCACAACCAGAAATATCTGAAGGGCTGGAGAGATGGCCCAGCAGTTGGAAGCATTTTCTGCTCTTGCAGAGGACCAAAATTCAGATCCTAGAACTCACTCTGTTGGCTCACAACCTCCTATTACTCCGGTACCAGGGAATCCAACATCTTTTTTTTTTTTTCTGGTCTGGCCAGCCTGTGTGTTCTGGGGTTCCCTGTCTCTGGGTTTGTTCACACTGGAATTATAGGCAAGACAGCATGTGCGTCGAGCTACATGGGTTTGAGGGATCTGAACTCTGGTCCTCAACTTACCTGGTAAGATCTCATGCACTGAGCCATCTTCCTAGCCCTCAAGCAGAGTTCTGATTTTGCTTTTCATTCCCTGGCAGCTAGCAAAAGACACCCCCTTCCCACCATCTTACATTCTCCTGTTGAAACAGCTAGCATGTTTTATGTTTCTTTCTAGACTTTGCTTATACATTTTAGTTACATCATAGGATATTGGTACCAAGAGCCCCTAAATACCAAAAATCTATGGTTTTCTAAATCTATTACATAAAACATTGAAGTATTTACATATAACAAACCCACATCTTTCCATATGCTTTTAAAATGTTTTACATTATTTTCACATTGTGTTTATGCCCGTATACATCTATGTGGAGGTATGTGTGCATGATTGCAGGTGTCTGTGGAGCCCAGAAAAAGATGTTGGATTCCCTAGAACTGGAGTAACGGGAAGTTGTGAGCCAACAGGGTGAGTTCTAGGATCTGAATTTTGGTCCTCTGCAAGAGCAGAAAATGCTTTCGACTGCTGGGCCGTCTCTCCAGCCCTTCAAATATTTCTGGTTGTGGTTTGTTGAACCACGGATGGAAAGCCCATAGACACACGGAAGGAAACTGAAGCATAGTTTTCATCCAAGGTGTCAAGAAACGGAAAGGTCCCAGCAGCTCTGGGTGGAACTTAGTGCACGGGGGGACCTGAGGCTTGGCAAAAGATAAGATCTTGTCCTCTTGTTTCCAAGCATAGGAACGCTGAGTCCACGGTTAGACTTTCCCAGTCTGCTCAAGTCTGCCTAGCGAAGTCGTAGTAAATATAAATAGAAACACAGGGGTGATTCATACGTTTACTCCCCAAATTACAGTGAATCATGAACAAAGAAACTCCAAACCCCCAGAAGCACAAACTTGGAAACGGTACAGCTTTTTCTGGAAGCCGCGCAGCACACCCGGATATCCCCATTTCACAGATGAAGAATCAGGGACTTGTCACCATCCCAGGCCCCTTCACTCACAGACTCCTTAGAGTTACAGGATCTTTGTGCCTCTGCCCTCAGCTGACGTAACTGCTTCCATGTTCTAACTTTATAAAATGGTGTCTGTGTCCAAGTCCAAAATCTTTGAGTCACCAAAAGATAGCTCCACCTTCTCCTCTCCCTTAAACCAGGCCTGCCAATTGCCCTTCAAGTGCTTCTCCCAGCTGTCCTCATCTACTTGTGTGCTCCAGATTCTGAGCTTGGTTAGGTCCCATGTCCTATTCAGACTGTTAAAATAGCCTGAGGTTGGTCTCTCTATTGCTGTTACCCATTTGGGACACAGTCCCCCAAAGGATGCATATAAAATATAACGCAGACATGATTACTGCTGGCACACTACACACACACACACACACACACACACACACACACACACACACCAATCCTTTGGTGGCTCCCCTTCAGCTAGGAGGGTAAAGACTCATACATTTGCTTTCAGTCTGGGTTCCCAGCTTTACTTCCTGCTTGCTTGCAGGGAGACACCCTTCACGGATTCACGGAAGTCAAACCACCCAGTAGCCACACAGTACTTCTTCATTCTGAGGCTCTTCCTTCTCAACTCCTTAAAATTCAATCCTCCTCCTCCGAGACTCAGCTCAAATCCCACCTCTTCCATCACCTTCCTTGGTTCTCCCACTCTGAATAGACTCTTCTTTCCTCTCTCTGCCATGATTATATAAGGCAAATACAAATGAGGTCAAGAAATGTCTAAGCCACCCAGCTGAGGTGGGGCCGCAGAGGGCCTCTTCTGTGCCCTGACTTTGTGCCATGTCCTTCATCTCTATAATTTATTTCTGTGTTCATGAAGACTCTACACAATACTTCCTGTCTTAAACACAAAGAGGCCAACTTACCTTACAGAAACGGCTTAAGATTGTATAGCTCATTTTTGTCTTAGGTGAATTCTTCCTATACTTTCTTTCAGAAAGTATTTTACTTATTGTTTTTATTTTATGTATATGAGCTTTTGCCTACATGCGTGTCTGTGTATCTGTCATATGCACAAAGGACCCAGCAGGGCATCAGATCCCCTGGAACCATAGTTACACAGTTGTGAGCAGCCATGTGTTCAGTGGGAATCAAACCCAGGTCCTCTGAAAGGTCAGGGGGTACTCTTAAGTGCTGAGCCACCTCTCTAGTCTCTCTTATATTTGGTTATCTGTCCCTCGAATGGATGGCTTGTTGCCCAAAGGGATCATTGCTCAACTAAGAATACCCCCCCCAGGTCTACGCTTATGGAATAATTTCTGTATAATAAGTGACCAATTTGCAGAACTGAATCCACAGTCTCTGTCTCCACACTGTCTTACCATGTACTTAGGTGCTGGGTTCAATTTACTCTGTGTTTGATTTCTGTGGAAGTTCCAGTTTGTTCCGTATGAAGCGTGTCAAAGAGCACGGCACTTCTCAAATGCTTTATAATAAAATCTTTCCCCTTCTCTTATATGTGAAGTTGTCTTTACTTGGCCCTGGCTCCTGAAGCCTTTGTGTTAAGAACCAAAAAGGACATTTAAGTCCGGCACCCTTCAATTTGGAAAGAAACTGGAGAATTGTCATCAGGTAATGGAACTTTTTATATATCTTTGAGAATTTTCTTGTCTTTAAGGCTGAAGTTTTGTTTATTACTGTGCTAAAAATAATTGTTTTTAATATTCCTTCATTCTCTCTGCATATGTGGGATGATGGGTGGTATACATTTGCCATGGCATGTATGGACGTCAGAGGACAGTTTGTAGGAACTGATTCTTCCACCATGTGAGTTCTGAGGATCAAACTCAGGTCACCAGTTTTGGTTGCAAGCACCTTTACCCACGGCACCTTCCTACTGGGTCCACTGGCATATTTTTAAAGTCATGGTTTGGTTGCTGCACCGGGAGGGATTTACGTCCACTTAGGATAATTGAAACTCCTGGGAGATGGGCGTGGAAGTTCTCCAAAGGCTGCTCAAAAGACACTGACCAAAAACTCAGAAACACTAACTCAAGGCCATGAACAAGTTAGAACCTTGGGGTTGGGAGGAACACAGTTCTCTTGGAAATAATAACTGTGGCCCCCACAGGAGGGGACCTCCATGGCAATGCTGTGAAGCTGGTGCTAACGATTTCCTGCAGAGGGAAGCACTATTGGCAGATGCACTGAGTGCAGAGCTTTAAGAGTTTTGGGAACGACTCCCAGATACAAAATTGCTTTCCAAGAACAAGAGGCCCCATATGAAGCCTAGTGTCAAGCAATCACTCTGTATTCCTAGGAGGGACCCAGGAAACAGAGCTGGGAGTGTCCACAATGCAGGGAAAGAAGGAGGAAGTTCAGAGAAGAGGCTGGGGCGACTGAGAGACTCTCCAGACAAGGAGGAGAGGCACAAAGGAGGGACTATCATACAACTCTTTCTGAGTATCTTCTCCATAAGCTACTCCTATGGTCATGCCAATGAGATATATTGCCTTTGGGCATGGAGATGCCAGAAATGGCTTGTCCCTGCTGAGTACTGGGCCTGGTAAATTGTATCCAGTACCTGGTACATGTTTAGTACAAATTCCTTGTACCGAACATGGAGGCCCTGTTGCTTCAGAGTTGTTCTGGGGCCACAGGATAGAGCAAGGTTAAATTCCCAATGGAACTGTAACCTTCGCAAAAGTCTGCTGTATTCATCATCCTGACTGGTTCTTTTCTATTGGGTTGAGTGATCAGAGAAAATGGATCTGTCTTCATAGTTCTTTAGCTATGGTCCTGGGGAAAACAGGGTCACTGATCTTCTGGCCAGTTCTGGGGAGGGGAACCTTGAGTCTTTTTGTGGGGATCCCATGGACAGGCTGACCAGAAATCCAGGTGCTCAACGAGCGTAAAAAGATGGGGCAGAGGCTGGAGAAATGGCTCAGCACTGCTCCTACAGAAGACCCGCGCTCCTTTCCCAGCATTCAGGGCAAGGTGACTCACAACCACCTGTAAGTCCAGCTTCAGAGCATCTTATGTCCTCTTCTGGACGCCATGGGAACTGTGCACACGCTTGTGTGCATGCACACACATGCGGGCGCACACACACACAGATGCACATATTCACATATAATTAAAATTAGAATCTAAAATGAAAACCTAGGGCAAGTGTATACTTTACCACCCACACAATGTCTCTTCTGAGTGCAAAGGGCACTGATTAATTACGTTTGGGCAACAGACAAAATTGGGACTGCTCCAGATGAAGCTGGAATTCCCCTGCTAAAAGCACCTTGGTTTCAATCGAATGCGTTGCAATTTCCTAAGCATGTTATACTAGGCATGCTCACCTTCCATACTTGACACATGTGTCACTAACAACGATGAGCTGATAAAGTATAAGAGTAGAAGCATGCACAAAGGCCACAGAAGGTCAAGGTGACTTTACAGGGGAGGGTGGGGAAGGTGGGGGAAACTTTCTTGCATGGAGTTTGGAAAGACGAGTGTTTCTGAGGCCCGCAAATAGCAGAAGGGAGTGGGAGTCTAAAGGGCCAATAGCAAGTGGTACATCACAGATACTTGAGCGTACACAGCGCAGGTGAAGAAGTGCAAAAGAGATACCAGTGCACAGCGCCATGTGAGGAGGCGTGTCTAGAGAAAAGGGGCGGGTCCTGCACAGGTTGCAAACAGCTGTTGAACATACTTGCTAAGAGCAAGGCTGGCAAACTGGCTTTTGGGCCAAATCTAGTCTGCTCTTTTTTTTTTTGCAAATGAAATCTTCCTGGAGCACAGGCTAATTTGATCACCCATCCTCTATGGCTGCCTCACTCCACAAGAGCAGAGAGGCTGAACCAGGGGCCACAAAGCCAGCGGGGCTTGAACTCTCTGCCCTCCCTTTCTCTACAGAGACAGTGTGGACCCCTTTGGCTAAGAGCCCCGGTAGAACCACAAGAGGAGAACACCGGATGAGAAGCAACCTGAGGAAGGAGCGGTTTATTCTGTCTCCCAGTGGGAGGGGACACTGTCCATCAGGGTGCGGAGAGTAGTTCTAGCTGTGGCGGCAAGAATATGAGGCAGCTGGTCAGATGTCACTTGTGGTCAGGGGCAGAAAGATTCGAATGCTGACTCTCATCTTGCTTCCTTTTATGTCCAGCTCAGCTCAGAAACCCTGCCCCATGGCATGGTGTTGCCCACACTCAGAGGGGGAGGGGGCTTCTGTTCTCAGTTAAACCTCTCCGGAAATGCCCTCACAGACATCCCCTGACGTGTGTCTCCTGGGTGACTCCAAATCCATGCAGGTTGACGTGAAGCTCAACAATCACAGCAATAATAAAACTGCAACTCAGCTTAAGCAAGGATTTAGCAGGAAGGCAGCAGAGAGACGGGCAAGGGAAAAGGGAGGGGGTGCTGCTGCCGTGACTGACAGCTACCCTCACAGCCAACCTTTATTGAGCCACTCATACCACGTTCTGCTAGGCTGGGACTGCACAGGTGAAGATACGAGCCCCTCTTCACGCATTCCAAACCACACGTGAGAAGGCCAGAGCCTGGACCAAGCCAGTGGGAATTGGGTGTGCGGGGGAGGAGACCGGCCCAGAGAGATAGAGGGTCAGAGAGATGGGATTAGAGAGATAAGACACCAGGGTGGAGACCAGGTGCAGACAGTATCCTTTCCTGAGATGTGAGGACTTGAGAAAAAGCGGTTTCATTTGACCTAGCTCTTCTCTGAATCCACTTCATTTGCTCCAGTAGGTAAAATCCTTAGGAAGGTTGTAGAGACATAACTGTTTTAACTGAATCTGCATTTTTTTCCTGAGACTTAATTTTTAAGAGTTTACTTAAAATGTGCTCTACCTTAATTCACTGTGACTTAAAAAATGTGAACTCCAGCCTCTACCAGTGACATCACATCACTGTCCCCCTGAGTTGGTGGTCAGAAGGACTGGCTTACTTATGCTGGCCCACATGTGAGTTGCTCAGCACTGAATGAAATTTGAAGCTGACTCACTTAGGAGCCTGGAGCAAAGATACGGGGCATTCAAGGGCTTCAGGGTAAGGTTGATCCATGAAGAGGTTATGTATGAAGGTAAATGAATGGAAGCGATGGGTTTGCACGGGATCTAGAGACCGGTAACAAGTGACCTTGTCTCTTCTAGGGTCAAGGGGGAAATAATATCAAATCCTGCCTCAATCATGTCCCTGAAAGAGCTGGTTTAGGGAAAGTTGGGCTTTCTCTGTAGAAAATCAACCATCACTGAAATCACAGTCAGGCATGAGTACAGGGATTTGGGTGGAGAGGCAGAGGGAATAAATTCTCCTGTCCTTACGCCCTCTCTGACCCAATGGTGTCCCCCATTCACTGACTCCAATCAAAAGACCTAGAGCAGGGAATCTGTAGCCATACCTACAGCATCCAGGGCCAGGACCACCGAAGCCTGTTTCTGATTTGTGTTTAGTTCTGCAAAATTTGTGTCAGTTTGCGCTGACACCACTGAACTCTCAGGAGCAAACTGGAGGGCTTGGACAGACATGTCACTCTTCAGCTAGATAAGCGTTTGTTGGTACATTCCTATAAGTTGTTGGGGAGCCTCCAGCAAGTGCTAATGTTTCATTATGGGCCACTCACCAAGGGCAAGAGGCTGCTGTACAGACCAGGACATGGAGCAGCATCTTCGTCCATGAAACTTTTGAGTATTCCAGTCATGGCAATAACTGGGAGTGGAATCTTGGGCCATAATATACATTAAAAAAAAATTTAAAGGACCCAAAGTAGGGAGGAAGATGGAATGGGGTGTTCTGGGGGAGTTAGGTATGTGGGGAGAGATAAATATAATCAAGATGATTATATACACATATAAAAATTTCTAAGAATACATAAAAATTAAGATAATTTGAAAAGAAAATGTTTATTCACTTATCCATCTACTTTGCACTGGAGAGTGGACAGGAGCGTGTCAAAACACACATGGGAACTTGGAAGACAGCTCTGAGGAGTCGGTTCTCTCCTTCTACCATGGGGACCACAGGGATTAAATTTGGGTCATCAGGCTTGGTGGCAAGCACCATTCCCCTCTGAGCCATCTCACCAGCTCTACAGCATCATTTTAAGAGAGAGTGAGAAGTACCTTTCTACAAGGGCAGGTGCACACTCTGCCAGTCTTCTTCCTTGTAACCTGTATGAGATGTTTATGCATGTTTTCCTATTGGACCTGAAACAAGGGTACCATTGATGGGTGGAGCACTTTGGGGGAGGGCGGAGTCTTTGTGCTTCCGCTGACTTTGCTGTCCTCAGTATGCCTGCTGAGTCACACCACCTGGTCCCAGGTGACAGGAAGAATCTTCTTAGGCAGGTGTTTGTCCTTTGCAATCTCTCTTCTATGACACGTAGTGTTTAGTGGCATTTGCACATGGGTTATTGGGTGCCTTCAAACCTCATCTTTGCCCCTGTGTGCCTTTGACCAGTTGTTCAATTCTCGGAGTCCCACTCCCCCTCTTTAAAGAAACAGTATGCATTATGATGGTTAAAGGTGATTGTCTACTTGACAGGATTTAGAAGCACTACGTGGTCACATTTCCAGGCGTGTCTATGAGGCTATTTTCCAGAAAGGTCTAAACGAGGAGGAAGGACGATGCCATCTCATGGACCTGAGTCCTAGATGGAGTGAAAGGAGTCAGAAGGGTGAGTGCAGGTAGCCACAGCTCTGTTTCCTGATTGTAGGCACATTACTCCCAACTCACATTCTGCCACCATGCCTTCTCCCAGGGCACTGACTGGTCTCCTTCTGAAGCTAAACCTAAACAAGCCCTCCCTCCCTCCCTTAACTTGCTTAATTAGGTTATAGCAACAAACAAAGTAACAGTTGCAACAGTGTTGCTTCCTGTCTCAGGCTCTGCAGATTGTGGGCTGCTTAGACAATGCCTCCCACCCGCTGACCTTGATAGGAGGACTAGATAAGGTAGTATTTCCCACATCTTTCTCCTACTTGGGCTATTGAAAAACAGCCAGGGTGTAGGAACAGGAAGAAAAGAATCTTTTTCCGTGGCTCTCGTCTTGCTTCCGAAATGGTCAATGAGGTCTTTTCTTGGAACCCATGTGAGATGTCACATGTGTTTTCCTATTGGACCTTAGACAAGGGTACTGTTGATGGGTGGAGCACTGATGAGGTGGGGGGGCTCTTTGTACTCCTGATGACTTTGGTGTCCTGAGCTGTTGAGATGTGACCAAAGGTTCTTCCAGAACCAGTTTGCCCCAGGGAGGAGAAGCTCTTTGTGCAGTCCATGCTTCTTGACAAGCTCCAGGCTCTTCAGTCCAACCAGTCATTTCTCAGGAGGCCTCCAGGTAGAGCTGGGACCTTGGGCTGCAAAGGAACAGGCCCTCTGCACTCCTGTGCATTTATTTGCAGCAGACTGAGAGCTGTGGTTATGGCCACCTGAGCTCTTGCTGCTGCTGCTGGAAGATCATACACCCACAAGGGGAATGCCTCACAGTTAATTTAAATAAAACTGGAGGAGAGAGAGTAGAAAGAAATAAAAAAAAAGAAAGAAAAAAGAAAGAAAGAAAAAGAAAAAAAACAGGCACAGCTTCCTTTATAGGCCAGTCACACAACCCTGACTGTACATTTTCAGAATTTCCATACAGTGAAGGTCACCTTAAGACAGTTTGCAAAGCCTCCTAGTCACTGGAAAGTTCAAGGGCATGGGCGTGCATGGGACGTTGCTTGCTGATGAATGCATGTGCAGTTTCTATGCAGCGAGACAGGAGCTTGTGCAAGTAACAGAAAGAGCCGTGGCACGGGTGCAACAGCCCTGCTCAACCCCAGCTGAGTCCACTTCCTGATGAGGAAAATCAGTTCAGAATGCCGTGACCAAAGCCCATCAGTCACAGAGCGCCAAGTCACACTTTGGAAGTGGAACTTTCTTGTGTGAAGGGAGGGGGGCAGAGGTGCAGAATTAAAATGGAAAGCGACTTTAGGATTCATCACTTCTCCCAGGCACACAATCACAAGCTCAGTGGCAATATTAGGAAAGAAATATCTTCTATCCCCTTTCATTCGTTGCTTTTCCTGGCAGACGTATCTATTTCGTTTTTATCTGGGTTATCAGATTAATATACAAATAAGCAACATGCTGGAGGTATAGGTTCGGATTTTTCGTTCTGCGGTTTCTGGCTGTGTGGGCAAACAGCATAACTTCTGTGAGCCTCAGCTGTCATCTGTAAATGCCAAAGCAGTACTGAGATGAAGACATGGCAAGTGAGTTGAGGCACCAGGTAGATACTCACGTAAGCCAGCTCAAGGACTCTTGACAAAGAGCTGCATTGGGGATTTTGGGTTCAATTCAAGAAAGCTTGAAAGTGAGCTTTAACTGGGGCAGATAAAGCTTCCAATGGAGAATAGACTTGCGAATGGAGGCTGCCTGTATTCTGATACTGGTTTCAATCATAGTTAGCTCTAGAACCTCAGGAAAGTTACCAGCCTCTCAGCACCTCAGTTGCTCATTGGGCCATTGTAAGCAATTGTGACATCTTTCCTGTTAGGGCTGTGTTTAGACTGGATAAGGTAAGGCAGGAAAAGCTCAGACACAATGAATTAATAGATTAACACAGTGATGGGGACGGGAAAGGTAAAGAGAGAGACACTTTGATATTTTGCATTTCAAAGCCACATGTGTACTCAGTCTTATAGAAAGGAATCTATATACACATGCCCGTTTGTAATAGTTTAATGTGGGCACACTTCTCATGGTTTTTGTTGTTGTTGTTTTGTTTTGAGTTACTTGTCTTCCTCAACCCACAGAGGAACAGGAAGTTTAAACAAGTAGCTACTAACTAGACCCTGTGTTTTAAGATGTGCTCAAGGGGCTGGAGAGATGGCCCACTGGTTAAGAGCGCTTTACTGCTCTTGCCGGAGACCCAAGTTCAATTTCCAGCACTCACACAGTGGCTCACAATTGTCTATAACTCCAGTTCCAGAGCATCCAGTGCCCTCTTCTGTCCTCCATGGGCATCAGGCACCCCAGTGGCGCACAGACATACATGTAGGCAAAACACTCATACATATGAAATAAAACACAACTCAATAAGTAAAAACATGACTGAGCCCAAACATCCCGGGAGATGAGAAAGACGATAACGCAAGAGGCCCAGACGGACATCAGGAGTCTCAGAAACACAGCTGACCACCTGAATAGAATGGGTGAACTGAGCTCTGGTAAGACTGCCCCCCACCCCATCCTCCTTCCCAATATAACCTGCTGGCTAGAGATGAGACGGAGGGCAGTTTTTAGGGTGTAAGCCTCCTGCTTTCCCAGGCTTCCAGCTCTCTGAATAGAGCACAGCTTAAAGACTCAGTTCTTAGCTGTGCTAGCATCCTAGTTACGGTGGGAGATCCCGGGCAAACAATAGGTAAGCAATGATGAAATGCTAGGACCCTAGGACCCGAGTGCAGTGAGGCAAACATGGGGCGGTATGAATGAGAATGAACCCACAGACACATGTATTTGATGGCTTGTTTCCCAGTTTGTGGAACTGTTTGGGCAGGATTTGGGGGTGTGGTCTTGGAGGAAGTGTGTCTCTGGGGCAGACTTCGAGGCTTCAGAAACCTGTGCCATTACCAGTTAACTCTCTTTGCCTCCTACTTGAGATGTAAACTCTCAGCTACTCCAGGGACATGACGACCTGCCTGTCACCATGTTCGCCATCATGGTGGTCATCGACTCAGCCTCTGGAACTGTAAGCCTCCAATGAATGTTTTGTTTCATAAGTTGCCTTGGTCATGCGTCTTTGACACAGCAACAGACGCTGCACCAGCAGAAAGAGCCACTCTGTGGCTGAAGAGTACATTTTATAAAACAGTGATTTCCTGTAACTTCCCTGGATAGCCATCTGGGCTATGGACAGAAGTATCGTCACCCTTTGCCCTTCCAAAGATAAACAGCAATCAAACTAAAGGCACAGGGCAAGAAACCTTACCCTCGGCAAACCTCCGATGGAATGACGTCATTTCTGGTAGGCAATTGACACTATAGCTACCCATAGTGTTAAAAACTTTAACTCAGCTGTTACACTCCAGGAGTTTAACTGAAGCAAAGAATCTGCTATGTCCACACCCTTGGAATTGACTATTTAGTGCCAAAATTATTCATTCAATTATTTAAATAGTTATTATTATTATTATTACTGTATGTAGGTGTATGTCTCCATGTTGGTATGTGCATGTGTGTACAGGTGCCCCCAAGGCCAGAGGCAATTGGATCCCTCAGAACTGGAGTTACGGGCTGTTGTGAGGGACCTGTCAAGGGTGCTAGGAACCAACTCTGGTCCTCTGGAAGAGCAGCAAGTGCTCATAACCACTGAGCCATCTCTCCAGCTCTGATTTATTTTACAGCAGTAGGCTCCTGCCACATGCTGTGCTAGGGGCTGGGGCTAGCAGTGAACTGTGGGGGAGCTGTGAACACAGACCCCATGACGCCCATTATTAGACAGCAATTCCATGCATGGTGACTTAGTCATGATTATGTTAAATGTGGTCAAGAACATGGGCAAGATCATGAGCACAATGGACTATGGGGTCTGGTCTAGTCCAGGAGCTCTCTGAAGGCTTCCTAGAAGGAACTGCATATTGGCCGGGACCTGAGGGACAGGCTGTCCTGGTTTCTGGTTGCCATGCTCAAACACCTCGACAAAAACAACTTCTTGGTGGCCGTGTTAACTTCTACTCATAGTTTGGGGGCATAGGCCACCATGGCAGGCAGCCAAGGTGCTGGCACTTGAACCAGCTGGTCCCTCAACATCCACAATCAAGAAGAAGACAGACATCAAAGCTGGTGCTTGGATGACATGCTCCCCCACCCCACCACCATGTGGTCCAGGACGCAAGCCCACCTTTAGGATGAGTCCTCCCACTGTAACCAACCCAATCAACACACTTCCTCACGTGAATGGTCGGAGGTGAAATATTCCCTCACAGGTGTGCCTAGCCCCCTGCCTCCTAGGTGGCTGAGACACTGTCAAGTTGACAACCATAACCCTGGCATAGCCCAAGCCATCTGATGACCAGATGGGAAGGGAGAGAGGGAGATGAAGTATCACCAGCCATGGCCATGGTCTTCCAGCTGCAGGGTGATGGAAGACTTGGGGGGTGGGGTGCTGAGAGGGTGCGGGGAACCCACCAGAAGCCTTCAAGCACATAGTTTTCTATTTCAAGGTGAAAATCTAACACGCAAAACCAAACCGAGTGCTCCAGTGTCTAAGGAAGGACTATTGAAACGAATTCTGCCACATCCATTCAAAGGAATAAGGAGTCTTGAGTGGTCTTCTACCTCATGGATTGGTTTATGGAATAAAAACAAATGTACCAAATGTACGGAATGCAGTTGCATGAACCAAGCCACAGAGTTGTATAGTCCCCATCTTCTGTTTCTACTGAAGAAGAATGGGAAACGGACCGAAAATATTTGGGAAAGCGCGCATCAACGTCAACATGGTAACAGTGGCTAGGTTATGTCAGGTGGCTCTATAATATGAGACTGTTTATTTATATACAGTTTATAAGGAACACACACACACACACACACCATTGTTTTAAAAGGATGTACCAGGGTGGTATTTTGAGTTAGCAACAATAGCAAGGACCCCGTAGCTGGGAGATCTAGGTTTATCCTGGCACCTTAGGCATGACTCTCTGAGCCAAGCTGGCCTCTCTGAATATTGCTCTGTGTCTGCCCTGAGGGCTAAGAGACAACATAACAGAAGGCTTAGCACAGGCTCTACCCCATGAATACGAGTGCAACACTTTCGGCTAAGAACAGAAGCAGGGTTTTCAAATCCTCCTCAAGGCAATTGCTCGTGCTGATAGCTGTGCCCTTGAGACTATGCCAGGGGAAGAGAGTAACAGTGCACCCTTGGACCACAGAGAGGAGTGAGGGGTAGCGCTCAGAGTCTGGTTTGCGCTGGACAGTTTATGGGTTCCATGGAAACCCTGAGATTGGTGGGTTCCATCCATAGCCCACACCTTATTCCCCCCTCCCTTCTCCACCTCCCACCGTTTCCTCTCACCTTCCTCCCACCATCTCTGCGGGGATGTTTCCTCCACTGATCTTCACACAGAACCAAACAAAACCCCTTAGTGCCTAAGGAAGGATTATTGAAACGAAATTTTCAACATCCATTCAAAGGAATAAGGAAACTTGTCCCTTCAAATTCACCCGAGGCTAGAGTTAAACAGTGGACAAGGGCTCGTCATTTTCCCCTGGTGATACACCTTCTACTGTGTCTTGAGCACAGCTGACCCTATTGGCACAATGGGTCTATCAGGTGCTCTCCATGATGTAGGGGTAAAGAAGATGGAGGGGAAAGAGAAGATAGTTAAAGGGGAAAGACACAAGACTGTCAGAGAGGCTAGTGGGAGGGACTTTTGCTGACCATACTGAAGGGCTGACAAAGGCTTGAGTATTTGGGAAGGGACCCCAGAACAGTAAAGTAGGGCTGGTTAGACAGAGCGGTGTGTGATGAGATGCTGTTCATTATTGGTAGGACACATTGGTCAGTGGTGGTGTATAGTCCACTGAAAGTTACTGTCTGACTCACACCAGACGTCTCCCCTCCAATTGGGTGTGGCTCTCACTTATTCACCCACCATTATTCTCTATTGGCTGCGGTGGCTTCTGAGGGTCTCAGAGACACCCTCTAGCAAAGGACAAGAGTGGTATACACATCTCAAGCAGGAAACTGCTGGTGTTCAATAAACGGGTCCTCCAAGGTGAGGTCAGGCGAATGAAACTCACAATTCTGTGACAGCGGGCTTACTTACCACGCTGAATGCTCGCATCCTTATTTCTGTTAGCCTCTGCAGAGCTTCATGAAAAGTGTGTGGCAGTGTTTCACACCCAGCAGGGTTTCAGTCAGCATAAAAATCAATGATTGTAGATTGGCCTGTAAAAAAAAAGAGGAATGGGAACAAAGGTAGAATCATCTGTTGCGATTGATTTCTTGCTTTAAGGTCCAAGGTCAGGCTGTTTGCCCCTGCAGCCGTGAAACAAATGGCCACGAAAACAGCTGCTGTTTGACCAGAGCAGCTGACTTCCCATCTAGATTCTGTCTTCCTAGGTGTCAGCTAGAAGGTCGGAGAAAAAGAGAGACATCACATTCCTAGGAAACCAGCTCTGGGCTTGGAGACGGAATGGGAGATGATTCATTCCCCCATCTGTCAATGGCATTGAGATACCTAGGCGAACACATACTTGACTACCAACAACTCCCCTTAGAACAGCCATTTCTCACTGGGATAGATCGCTATGACGTTCATCACATCCCCATGAGACTTGGGACAGGATTCTTAGGCATGTCACAGAATCTCAGAGCCAACTGAGATATTCTAGCATTGGGCCATTGAGTACCTGGCTCCAAGTAGTTTGGTAAGTGCTTAATACATGCGACCTTGAAGCATTCCAGGTCCCCAGTAGAGCTCTCCATCTGGGGCTTCTTGGTCTTCAGCATCATCCTGGTCTTCTAACCTCACTGCATCTGGACTTCTCAGAGCTACCTGTAGTTATAATGTAAGTTCAGACTACTAGTAGAGTGGTCCTGAGTTGGGGAAACCTGATGTGAGTTGTCCCAGAAAGATTAAGACCCATTTAGTTCATTTAAGAGGTCAGAAAGATAGATAACAAAGTTGTATTGTCAAGCCTTAGAATGTGGTTTGGAATAGAATCCTGACTCCAATCCTGCCAAGATAAGTTGGTTTTTCACTCCCTCACTAGATGTTATTTGTTGATGTCTGGTCCTAGAGGACATTGTTCTTTAGTACATTGGGTCTGCTACATGTAATCTGTGTCACTAGTCTGCAGAGGGCAGTGGGAGCTCTCAGGCCAGGTTCTGGCATTTGGAAGTTGAAGTGTTAGGTGCTGGAAAGGTAAGGGACAAGGATCTTTAGGTAGGGTACAGACAGCATCTATCATCTATAAAATGAAAGTGGGTACTCAGTTCCTTTAGCCAGTTAGTGTGTGACACACTCAGAAAGCACTGCAGTGTACTAATGTGGTAGGGACCACTGATGCTGAATGGATACAGTGTATCAATGTCTTAAGTACCGCTGGTGCTGAATGGATACAGTGTATCAATGTCTTAAGTACCGCTGGTGCTGAATGGATACAGTGTATCAATGCTGAAAGTGCCACTGATGCTGAGAGAATGCAGAGTGAAACAATGTATTTATTAGATACAGGGCACTTTGTAGTTGGGAGTGGAGTCTAGTAGAACTAGACTCCCTGGAGCCTAGTAGAACTTTGTGAATACCTGGATGAAGAAATGAAAGGCTGCAGAAGTAAACCTCATGGTTTCTAAAGGCAGGTCATAGGAAATGACAAAGGTTCACACATTTCTCCCCTTTCTCTCTGTCCGGATGTAAACACACACACACACACACACACACCTGATCTTTCAATGGTCACATGAAAAGATAGAAAAGGGATAGAGAGACAGCTAATGAGTTCCAGGCGTTTGAGTTGCCAGGTCAGGGGACAGGTGGGTGAGCAGGTTTGAGTCAGCTTCAGGCACAGCTACCTCATCCCAGTGGTCACAGCAAAGTCCCTGGGTTAGATCTGCCCAGTTGCAGTTGCCCCCAACTCCTGATCCACACAAACCAGCAGAGGCAGCACAACAAGTGATAGCTGTAATTTTAAGACTCTTAGTTTTGAAATAACTTCTAATGTAGCCATGGTAACTGATGCCATGCTTAATGAATAGAGTAAACACCATCTCATCCCCTTTATTGATAACCTCTTGTAAAATGGAAAATAAACCTCTCAACTCTTTATTCTACTCAGAATACGCCTATCACTAGCCACTCCAGCACTTTCAATGAATGCATATTCAATGCCATCTTGAGCTTTGCAAAACTGTAACAAAACAACAAACACCCCATCCTCTCCTCCATACACACACCAATTTTTAAAAAAAGAATAATAGATTTTCCTGGCCCCATCTTGTATATAATTATGTGTATCCTTACTGGGTATATTAATTCTGCTGTTAACACGAATCATGATTAGATGGTTTAAGATGACTACCGTGGAGGTCAGAAGCCAAAGTTAAAGTTATCCTTAGGCCCTTGCTCCTTATGAACATTCCAGGGAATGATCCCAGTCTTCTCTCTTAGCTTCTGGTAGCCATGGGCATTCCTTGGCAGCTTTTTGACACATGACTCCATGATTCTAGGCACGTATCATCTTTGCCTGTCTTTGGGTCACAATGTCGCCCCTATCTCTTTTCATAGGACACCAGTTGGACTGAATCAAGACACATTTCACTACCTCCTTTCATCTTGATGGCCTTTGTAGGGTCCTTGTTTCTAAATAAAGCCATATCCATAGGGGTTGGGCTTGACTCTAGTGTCTTTTTGGTGAGATGCAGTTAACACCTAACTGTGAGGTTGTAGAAGTGGTCAGGAGTACCTAAGATGACACAAGGCACCAACACAGGACAGTTTAAAAGTGTCTGGTTATATAATACATTTTGGAGTCTCCCAAGTTTGAGAATGCCTGCTAAGATTCATAGAAGAATGGGAGGTGCCCTTGCCACCAAGTTACAGTGATGGGCATGAAGGAATAAGGCAGGTTTATAAGACACAGATGCCATGGTGCCTTTTTCTCAAGCCTGGATGTTTCCATTACAACAATATCTGTTTTGTTGTTTTTTTGTTTTTGAGGGAATGCACACAATGCTTTCACTTGCATTGTCCTCATAGCATCCAGCTGAATGAAATGTATGAAGTCTCCCACACAGACTGCCCATTGTGTGCCTCAGAATAACTCAAGTGTCAGGAATGTTTGCCTACTGAAAACAACTCAGAAAGGCCTTGTCCACCCAAACAGGCCTGGGCTCCAAGACAGGGCGTATGCCACACAGCTGTGTCCTGGTGCCTTCTACAGCCAGGGCACCTTCCAGGTAAATTAACTTCATGCCTTCAAAGGCACTCTGAATTAGAAATCAGTTGTTCACGTTGACTCCACAGTTCACCTACTGTGTGTGTTGTTTCTATTTTAACAAAGCAGTAACTTCCATGGACTTCAGAATTCAATGGTCAGGAGGTCTTAAGCTCTCAGGCAGAGTGTGTGATTCAAAAAGAAGACCGTGAAAAACTGAGTGTGGTCGTGAGTGCCTGGACTTCCACACTGACGAGGCAGGAGGGTCAGAGGTCTAAGGTTATCTTCAGAGGCATGGCAAGTCTGAGGTTGGTCCAAGTGACATAAAGCCCTATCCTAAAGAAAACCAGACAAACAAATAAAACCAAATCGGTGTGAAAATGGCTATTAAATTATAAGTTGCTACACACATGCATACCACTAGTAAGAAAAATGAAACATGGCTTCTCCCTGACTCTGCTTACTTTTCTCCACTACCTCTGTTTGGAATTCCCACCTTGTCCTATTCTGCTCTTCAATAGGCTCAAAGCAGCTTCTTTATTAACCAATGATATTTGCAGCATACAGAGGGGAATCCCACATCATATAGCCAGCATTCAGACATTCATAATTGCTCAGTTCTTCCTGGTTCCTTAATTCTGATCTTACCTTTTTTCTAGTTGATCCTCTTTCTCGAATCCAGCAATCTTGGGGGAAATATAAATAATATCATTCTCAACCCTTTGGTTTCTTCCATTGTTCCGTGTCATTGGCATTTGATCTGAACCCTAGACATGGCCTAGAAAGTGCATCACAGTCCTCCCTCCGCTACGGGATGACCATTTCTTCTGTCGTCCCTGTACTGAGTCTCAGAAGAACTTATCTAACTTCTTAAATCTGAATGCAAGGCTTCCCACCCACCCACCCCTCCCACTCCCACTTCATTCTCATGGCTGACCCAACCTTCACAACATGCTCCCCTGTGCCTGACTCCCTTGGACACGTTCCTGTCTCTACAAACACAACCAAGTCCTTCTCTTATGCCTTCTCGGAGACGATACCAATGAAGCTTGTCTCTTAGGGTGAGTGTCCCACTTCAGAATGGTAGAATTCTTTATGTGGCTTCTGAAGTATCACACCGCCCCCCCCCCCCCCACAGCCTCTCTTTCTGATGGCATCCACCTCCCAGCTGCAACCCCACCAGTCACCACGCTGCAGGGCCTGGGCAGCTACCAGTGCTCGTCCTGTCCTGTCATCTGGGGACATCTAGAAAAATGCCTCCATGTCCTTCCCTGCCCACCCCACCCTACCCCAGCCGTCTCCATTCCAGCGCGGGTAGATACAGTCTCACCACCTTCTCCATGAATTAGTTGCATATGCTTCAAAATCTCCTACAATGATATTTCACCTGGTGTGGGTTCTGCCTCCAGCTCCATTCTAGTGGCTGTATGGAGCAGCTGCTTTGTTCTTTAGTGTGTCCGCTGCCAAACAGTCCCCCACCCAACCCATGCGCTATCACCGCGCGCTCCGTGTTGCTGGATGGTTTCCAGGTGTGGACAATTATGACTACTCCCAGGGTGTCTTTGGGCCTCGAGCTCAGAGTAAGCACAGCACATCTTTCCATCCCGCTGGTCTCTCTTGTCCTTCCATCGCTACTACATTCCTTGAGAATCTCTGGCTCATCTCAGCCTAAGTTCAGACGCAAGGGAGGCAAGTCAGTAAGTGGCGGCCAGGGGTTCACACGGTACCAGCTTTCCTGACTGTGACAATCCTCTCTGTAAGTACATTGCCAGAGCTTGTGTCGGAGCCTGTGGCAGTAACAGTGCAGAGCAGAGCCACCCGGGAGCATAACGTGAAGGGGGTTCTGCTTGGGAGGCCATGTTGGGAGTGGTGCCAACTCGCTGGCCCACAGTAATCTGAGCCACTGAGAATAGGTAGCTGGGTTTCTTTTATCATTGAGTTAGAGACACATTCCCTGTAATCCTGAGACAGCTGCTCTGGCCATTCCTTAAAAAAAAAAAATCCTGCAGTTATTCCTAACATATTATTCTTTGGTCTCTGCTGATACTAAGAGTCTTGTTGACTGCTTGTCACGTCCCAGTCGGGATAACTTTCTAATGCATGTTGTGGAGTAATATTTTTCTTTTCTACAGGAACAAATTGAGTATTTTTGCGAGCTCTGGCCATTAAACAAAACCCAAGTCTAAGTAGCCTGAAGGATAAACTACAGCTGATGGACATGCTACAGGGGAAGAGTACGCCTGCAGATGGTCTAGCTAAACGTCTCTTCATCTGCTAGCGAGCCTCGTAGTTCTGTTCCCCCTGGAGGGTTTGCAAACCTTTGCCTCAGTGCGGTGTGAGGTTGCAAAAGCTGCCGTTTCTGCTCCCTAGGGAAAGGTAATAAACACAGTAAGAGAATCCCATGGATTCTAGGAGATGGTCAGCTTGAGAGGCTGGGACCACCCAGGCAGACACAGTGGCACTCAGCCCGGAGATGGAGGACCAGACTCCTGGATGTGGCTTGAGTAGAAATGCAGAGATGGTGTCTAGCGCTTAAGGTCTGGATCATCGTCATTTGTAGAACTAAACAAACAACAAACACCCGGAGAGGGGAGGAGCTAATCCATGTGCTTAAATCCCAAAAAAACATTTAGTTCCGACGACTGGCCCACTAAGCAGACTTATCATCATTCCCATTTGGTTGGAAGGGGAACGTCTAGAAATGGAAGTTCACAGAGTTGTCTGACTCGGATTACAGGGATTCTAATGGACAGGGTGGGCATTTGAACCCAGGACAACCTGGTTGGGGGAGCGGGTTTCAACCCACGGCGACATCCTCGTGTCCTCATGTTGCCTTCCTCTTCACCACACCTAGGAGGTGAGGAAAGAAACACAAGGGAGGGGAGCATGGACAATAAAGCTCCCACAGGGGTCTGCTCGGGCAGTTCCTACTCTTAAATAGATCTTGTTCCGAGTTTGCTAGAGACGGTCATGACGATAGCGGGAATAATGGAAGCTCCAGGAAGTCCTTGCTTGTGGCTCCATGACAACGGGACAGTTGGGGGCTAGATTTGCGTTTAGACCCACCTGTCTCGAAGCCTATGTCTTCACCGTTCTATCTCTAGTTTCGCCGGAGCCAGAAGGTGTAACTTTTACAACACCGTCATGGGAAAGTTCACGTGAGCGGTAAAACCTCCCATTGACCAACTTTAGTTCTCAAACGAGTAAGATGTTTTCGCGCACTGCACACAAGGGTAATTCCACTTCTAGGCTGTGATATTTATATAGAGGCCAACCTGTGTGGAGCTGCAAACCGTGAAATATTTTTGGCCAAGAAGCAGCACCATTGAGAAGCTGTTTGGAACGGATGTTTCATTTAGTCACACTCAATAGGCCCATGTATACGGGCATACTTTTTAAAATAGAGAGTAATGTCCGTTTTTCTTGTTTTTTCCAAAGCCGAATGGAAACTAGACCCCACAGGCGCACCCCGACTTCAGCACCTGTTTTTGAGATCATGTCAAGTATTATTTGTCTTCTGTTTGTCTTCTGAACTGGCTTTGGTCCCTTGTGATTATGCTACGCCCAGCATACCTTACAACCAGGAATCAGTCCTTTCAGGCCTATTTTAAGCGTGTTTTTTAGTACGTGGAGATTCATTCATGAGGGACGTCTCGGTGAAGCCACCCCACCTCCAGTCATGGCTCTATGGTGGCTGCACCCTTGTCAGGGAGGTGTACACGCCAGCTTTTCAAATCATCTTGAAAGACTCTCGGTTCCCCTTTTTCTTTTTTTAGGTGCCCATTGCCTTCCTAGTAATGGCTAAGACTTCACCAGCTTGTTGTTGTACATCTTGACTCTTTTGTCCCCAGAAGGCCTCATGGGAGTGGACTTTATTCCTCCATGGGTCTCACTGGGCTTGCTTTCGACCCAGGTACAAAAGCCACTCAGGTCAACCCAAGACCAAACACATACACACACACACACACACACTGTATACACACACACGATAAAAGTTTATTTCTCCCCGAGAGCAGAGAGTATATCAAATCTTGGATTCACGCTGCTAGACCTTACAGATGATTCCATATCCTGAGGGACTTCTATGCCTCCCTCAGGAGAAGCTTGTGGGGTTTTTACTCCTAGGATTAAGCATCACAGCCACTTCTACCGGTCCTGAGACAAACTGATGATGCTTTTCTTGTTTCAGGTTCAGAGTCCTAAAGCAGAATGTGGTCCAGCCACCTGCTTGGGTTCCTCAGCTTGGGCCAATCATCTGTCAATGGAGAGGGTGGGGCACTAGGTACCACATGTGGACCCCTAGGCCTGTCCCTTCAGCAGAAAATGTGGACAGAGCAGAACCCCTCAGAAGAGGCTGTGGATGGGCTGGCACAGTGTTGACCTTTGCAGACCACCATCTTGGGTGATGCTGAGGCATTATCCAAGTCCTAGAGTGGTCCATCAGTGTAGGAAGATGTCCTGTTCACAAGAACACAGGTACAATGCAGAGAGACACCCACAATGCCATACTCTTTCTTCTGGCTACTGGCCTCCCTCAGACATGAAACAAATTTTATCATGTCTTTGTGATATATTTTAACCTAAAACTGACAGTTCTTTTTCCTTGGTAAGTGTAGCTACCGAGGCCCCATTGCTAATTTAATCTCCACACACCTCTTAGCCGCCGTGAGTGGATTGCAATCATCCCACGTCTAGCGAGGCTATTCATACAGCTGCCAGTGTGGTAACCAACCTGAAGCTGTGTTCACCTTGAGGTTTAGCTGTGATCAAACTGGTTAATATCTGCGGCTTTGCCATCACGGCCACGTAAACATTTTCAGTGCCACATTGTATCGCTTTAAGCACACTAGGAAAGGTGAGTTCAAAGGTACCCAGTGTCAAACATTCGAGGCCTGGGGTGCCGGTGGTCTGTCTTCTGATGACTGCCCCACCCCCTCTTCCATGCAGGGTTACTGATGAGTAAGCCAAGTACGCTGGAGACCGTTGGATCTGGGTGGGAATGGGAATGAGCAGGAGCTGAGGTCAGCATCCCTTCTCTGCATGTTTTCAGTGAAAGGGAGGTTGTAGCCGTGTGCAACTGGGGGTTATTAGTGTAACGGCAGCAGGTGTGACAAACTAGGCTCGAATTACAATTCTTGTGAACAAAATCCCCCGAACAACGCTACAGTTACTGAGTTCAAGGTAATCGGCTTACAGCAATTTGTTCCATACGGCGGCGGGCTCAGCGGGCTCGGGGACAAACCACACTCTTTGCTTGAGCACTCATCAAAAAATAGTCTCTCCTGTCATCTCCTGTCCTTGCAGGTTCATAGAGCTTCCCTTCTGTCCCGTATCGTGCTTGCTGTGTTTAAAAATCCCCGCCCAGCTCTGCAGGTGAACCGTTGCTGCTCTTCCACGTTACAGGGCGTGGTTCCCAGAACTCACGTCGGTGACTCGCAACCTCCTGTAATTCCAGTTCCAAGGGAACGAAGGGACAATTTCTTCCAGCTCCTGACAGCAACTGCATTCTCTCTCTCTCTCTCTCTCTCTCTCTCTCTCTCTCTCTCTCTCTCTCTCTCTCTCTCTCTCACACACACACACACACACACACACACACACACTAAATATAAATCTTTCTTTTTAAAGTCCCCAGACAGAAGAGATGCTTCAATAGTTAGGAACAAGTACTGATCCTGTGGAGAACCAAGATTTGGTTCCCAGTGCCCATATTGGGTAATTCATAACTGCCAGTATGAATTACCAACCCTGAGGGGTCCTACACCCTCTTCTGGCCTCTGAGGGCACCTGCTCTCCAGTTCTCTCTCTCTCCCTCCCCCCTCTCTCTCTCACACACACACACCTCGCCACAACAGACACATACACATCCATACAATTTTGAAAGTTTTTCGCTTGTGGTGGATAGCTGCAGAAAGACGTCCCTGATAGTGAAAGCATAGAATCCAGTGTGAATGCCCACATCTTCAGAATGGCTGTCTTCCTTACACAAGTCATTTGTCAGGTGTAGACTCTTGGTGTGGTTCATTTCCACTGTGATGCTTTTATTTGCAAAGTTTTATAATAAAGTTTATAATTATTTTTAACTTAAAACTCAAAAAAAAAAACTTCTTACCATAAATAAAATAGAAAACAAACAAAAAACGTTACAATCAGAGGCAGGATTTGCACCTGAGTCTCTTCTAACTTTATATGGAAATTTCTGTGAAGATGAGATTAATATCAAGTACCTATCTATGTATCTATCTATGTATCCATCCATCTATGTATCTATACATCTATATATCTATCTATCTGAAATACTATATGTGTGTGTTATCATCATTGATGAAACATTTGCAATGCTGTGGTCTACAGCTATAAAAAATAGTACAGGTAAATTAACAGCCTCGGGGTCCCTAGTGTCAGATATATGAGGCTCAGGGTGCGGGTAGGTTCTCTCTCTCACTGTTCTGTCGCTGCAGATCCAACACCATGACCAAGACAATTTAAGGAGGAGAGCACTCATTTTGGCTTACAATCGCAGAGGGCTAAGAGGCCATCACCGTCACGCAGCAGACAGGCATGACAGCAAACTCAGGTATGGCAGCTGTAGTAGAAACCTTATCTCCTGAACCACAACCCAAAGTAGAAAAACCAGAAATGGTTTAAGTCCTTAGACTCCCAAAGCCCACCTCCAGGGACAAAGTTCCTCCTCAACTCCCCAAACAGCGCCACCAACTGGTGACCAAGTATTCAAATACATGAGCCTATGGGAGCCATTTTCAGTCAAAGAACTGTGTGTGTGTGTGTGTGTGTGTGTGTGTGTGTGTGTGTGTGTGTAAAACCATCCAACTTCATTTTTGAGACAGTGTCCCTTCTGGGACCTGAGGCTTACAGCTTAGGCCAGGCCGGCTGGCCAGTGGACCCCAGGGATCTACACCTGTCTCTGCCTACCCTGAGCTGCGATTGTAGGTTTGCACACACCTGCTTTACAAACTCTGATGCTATGTAACCACCCATTTCTCACTTACCAGGAAGGTTCCTTTATCTTCCTCCAAATTTCACCGCTGAGATTTTGGGTTGGCAATTTGCACGGGTTTTCGTTAGCAGTTGCAGGTCATCCCTAGAGAGAGAAAAACTAAGTCAGTGGCAGTATCTGGTTCATTCTTACCAGACTGGAAGAAAGTCACACCTCCGGGATCTAAGATATCCTGTGTTTGCACTGCCCATAGAAGAGCAGGAGATATGCAGTTCTCCAGAGAATTTTCATATAGTTGGTCAAAGTGGATAAATAAGGTGTAACCAGAGTTCTAGTTAAACACCTCATAACACGGCAAGTTTATCCCTGTGTAAACAGAGGTTTTTCTATCCCATCTGGTCCTGCGACCATTTCCAAACAATCACTCAGAAGCTTATGTTACGTATACAAACATTTGACCAATGGCTTAGGCTTATTATTAGCTAGCTCTTACATATAAATTGACCAGTATTTCTTGTCTATGCATTGTCACGTGGTTTGTGGCTTGTTACCTCATTTTCTACACGTCTTACTTCCTCAGCAGCTGGCTGGTGTCTCCCAGACTCCGCCTTTCTTCTCTCATATCTCTTCTTGGATTTACTGTCTGGCTCTGTTCTGCCTTGTCATAGGCCAAAGCAACTTTTATGAACCAATGAGAGCAGCACCGCCTCACGGCTTACAGAAAGACATTCCACAGCATCCTGTGTCTGCACACCTGGAAAAGTCTGGTCCACACTGGTACTCATTAAGTATCTTCGGAATGAATAGGTCAACAAATGAATGGAAAGTCCAGACGTATCAACTGTGAATGCTAGAAACGGACGAGTATCTCTTTAGATAGCTATATGTTCTCATAGTTTCTATTATAAAAAAAGAACTGATTTTATGATGCTAGTTTTTAAATGTAACCTCGAATGTCCAGGCAGTCGCTCACTGGAAACTGACAGGGGGCAGAGACAGAACTTGGTTTTGCCACTTGAAGCACTGCCAACCCTAGCTTTAGTGTGAGTCCTGCAAGAGGCCTCTGGGGAGAGGGTGGCGTGGGGGAGTTCCTGGAAGACACAGCTTTTTGAGAATCTGGATCAAGCTGGTACTTTCTAGTCAATGAAGGAAGTAGTCAGAAGGCTTACTTCTTTTCTATACAAAATGCCTTTCAAGATTACAAGATGACAGAGGTCATCTTGCTCAATTCTCTCAGATTGCTGATGAAGCCACGGAGCCCAGCGGGTGCCTGACTTTGCCTAAGTCATGGGTGAGATTGGCATTGGAGTTCAGGTTTTCTGGTTTTTAGCATATTTCTCCATTGTGTTAGAGACCTGGAAAGGAGCCCAGGGCATGTTCAACTGAGTAACTTAGGAATATTTATCAAAGGTGTAGGCAGAGCAAGGAAGCAAGGAAGCAAGGAGGGAAGGAAGGAAGGTCCTGCAAAGTAACTGGGGAGCTGTTAGCGCTCTCCTCCTGGGGGACAAGCATCTAAGCAGCTTGAAAGAAGGCAAAAACAAAAACAAACAAAGCAGCAAGGCAGGTGTCCTGGGAAGACAGTGGTGGTGACATATCTTTGCTAGAAGGACTCAGGCAACAGCAATGACCAAACACTAAGAGCTGGGAGAGAAGCCCAGCCTCCTTCTGCGCCTGACCTGACCTGAGTCAAAACTCAAGGGAGTTTTATGCATCAAGATGTAGTTCAAGAGGGTCAGGTCTCAGGGCACAGAGTGAGGCAGAAAGAGCAGAGCACACCTGAAGGACTGGCTGAGGAAACCCAGCACGCTTGTCCTTGAGACAAGAACCATATTCCCATTGCCTTCACCTCAGCTTCAGATGGGTAATACCTGGGCGACTGAGGCTTCACCTGAAAATCTATTAAACAACTCATACATATAACTGGAAAACAAGAGGGTGGACAGATGGTTAAGATCTTTGTTGTTCTCCCAGATGACACAAGTTTGATTTCTCAGCATCCGTGTTGTGTGCCAGGGCCCACACGTCTGTCCCACCTTGACTGAAGGTCAGAGAGTTTGAGCTGATTTTCATGCTCTCAAAGTTGTTGACAACAGGTGTGGCTGCAAACAAGGGGTCCTGACCTAGGGTGTGGCTAATTAGTATTTTGATAGGTGGATCCATTTCACCTAGACCAAAGGTCGGAGAATTCAAGTCTATTCCTGCTCCTTCAAGGATCTTGGCAGGAGGTTCCAGGGGGTGTCTGCCTGCAGGATACTTGGTCTATTCCTCATATCATGTTACTGAAGTCTGTTGTCTCCTGCTTCCCTTTGGGAGTGAAGTATATAAGCATGTGGAAAATAACCGTGGGTGGTTCAGTATTCGCTGAATGTCCCTCCTGGTGCTGTTCTGTGTTTCTGTCTTTCATTTCTCTCATAGCCTTTTGCTTAATAAATCTAATCCTCGTGCCCCTACCCTGGAATGTGTGAATTTTATCAAGACTGGACCCCGACAGAAGTCACCCCAATGTGTGGCTTATGACAGTTGTGCGGCTCACAACAGCCTCTAACTCCACTCCCAGGGTCCTGATGCCTTCTTCTGAGCCCCAGAGGTGTCCATACATACCGGACAGATATATACACAGACATAGAAATGCATACAGATAAATAAAAATTGAGAATATATATTTATATATGTAAACAATAATCCCTTTTAACATCTGTGACGGACACCTGTCTATATTTCAGGAGAAAGTACCCCTTTACTCCTTCTGTTGCCGGTGAGTGCCTGTCTAGTTTAGACAGATGGGTACAGAGTAAACAGAGTTAAACATCACCTCCCTGGAGGAGCTTATACTCTAGTGAGGAAGGAAGAGTACAATAAGCTTAACCGATAACCACAACGGTAGAAGGTGAAGAAGTTATAGAAATAGAAGAAGATGAAAAGGAGGGGGGAGAATCTTGTCACTGTGGCTTTAAATAAGGTGGGCAGGGAAGTGTATGCCCACCCCAAGGGGAGGCTGATAAGCAATGAATGTGTTTGTAGGGCTTTCCTTTGGCCAATGGCCCAAAGCGCAGGTAATGGAGAGTGTGGTTGGTGTTATTTCCCTCCTCCCTCGCAGTTTCAAAATGCCTGTCTTTAGATTATTCTTAAAGGGCAAGCCTTTCTCCACTCCTTATGCTAACCGTTTAAAAAGCGCCTGGGGAATCCTCACGGCAAGGGTATTTGCCAGAGCTGTTTCATCTGTCTCTTTTCAGCTGGGTGATGGGGAGCCGGTTAACCTCAGGAGCCTCAGGAACCTCATGTGTGCAGGTGAAGGTTTGGGCAACAGTAGAAAGAACAGATTAGAGCAGGGAGGGACCTGTTGTCTGTTCTGGTTCAGGTGCGCGAACATCCGTTGTCCCCCGCCCCCAGCTGATAACACTATTCTGGAAGCTGAGGATTCCCTGGGAGCTGGGACCTAATGGGTGGATACAGGTGACCAGCGGTGGGCATTTATAGCTATTCCCACTCCTGACACTTGCCTGTATTTTCTGCTGCCTTGTTCGCCATCATAGAAGGGGTCTTCACTACACACTCCTGCCCACCTTGGGCTGGTTAATTCCGGCCTCCATGCCCGTACTGCGACCGCTGACAGTTTTCCACCCGTGAACCAAAAAGCCTGAAGTTGTTCCCAGGGAGTAGTTTATTTTTATTTTTAATTTTTTTTATCATGACATCACAAAAGCAACAAATACAGTGTGCAGTTGGTGGGAGCCGGTTTACTTTCCGGAACAGGTGGGTTCTGGTGAAGCTATAGACCTCCCATCACAACATGGGTATGGCTCAGTCTGCAAAGTGTCTGTTGCACAAGGTTATAGATGTAAGTTTGGATCCCCAGCAGCCACGACAAAGCAGGGTGTAAGTTACCTGTTTCTGTACTAAGGGAGGTGGAGGCAGGTGAATTCCTGGCCAACAGCCTAGCCAATAGGTGAGTGTCCAAAAGGGGGGCATGCTGGCGAGATGGCTCGGTGCTTAAAAGTGCTGACTGCTCTTCCAGAGGTCCTGAGTTCAATTCCCAGCAACCACATGGTGGCTCACAACCATCTGTAATGGGGTCTGGTGCCCTCTTCTGGCCTGCAGGCACACACACAGACAGAACACTATATACATAATAAGTAAATAATTCTTGGGGGAAAAAAAGATAAGGTGGAAAGTGATGGAGAAAGACGTCTGATGTCCATCGCTGGCCTCCACACATGCACACATGTGTGCATGTGCTCACACGTGTATACATGTGAACACACACACACACAATTCCTCGGTGTCAGACCTTGGGTTCAATCCCCGGGACCACCAGAAAACTTTAAAAGGTGAAAACAAATACTTTCTGGCATGAGAAAGGACTCAACAATTACGAGCCCTGGCTGCTCTTGCACAAGACCTGCATCCCCTTCCCAGTGCCTATATGGCAGCCCACAATGCTCTCTGATTCCAGTCCCAGGGAATCCAGTGCCCTCTTTCTGGCCTCCACAGGCTCCAGGCTTGCCTGTGGTGTGCAGACATCCATGCAGGCAAAACACCAATATCCAAAAAGACAATGAAACAAAAACAAAAAACTTGAAAAGAAAGGAAAAAAAATACTTGTTAAAGAAAAGTCTTTTTGATCTTTTATATTAACTTGAACTAGGGCTGAGGAATTCATTTCAGTTAAAGCTAGAAATGCTAAGGAACATTCCATTATATTCCTAGGTGCACAGTGGACCTTAGTGGTAATGTCAGGCCACAGAAGGTACCACTCATTCTCAGAGCAGGGATGTACTTGACACCTCTCAAGTACTCCAGGTAGTGTGACGGACTTTGAGGACGTTGAGAAACCTAATAATCTTTTTAGAGTCCCCTCCAAGACTGTGATACGTAGAGAACAGGTCCCTCTCAAGCCACTGGACAAGGGCCTGGTGCATTTTTGAGGCAGATTCCCTTTGCCCAGCCCTGACCTCTTCCCTACCCTCCCAGCTTCTTACTTGAACAACTTACTTGAACAAAGCTCTTGAAGACTAAACAAATTTCTGCTGGTTTGGCCAACACAAAATCTCATCATTAATTAGTTGGCCGGGCCACACCTCAGAAACTCCAGCTAAGGAGAGTCTTCTTTGCAGTTCATACTCTTGAACTGCCTAGTCCTTTAGAGGGAGGGGGATTTACCTAGCAGCCAGCTATGGTTATCTGACCCAGTGCAGACAGGAGTTAAATGGTCCCACCCAACCCAGGGGTCATGACCTTCTTTTGGATCTCCTTTCTTTCAAACTGGGCAGAAGGTCCAGCCTTGTGATTTCTTTGAAAACTAAGAAAGTTTAAGTAGAATGTCTCCCCAGCTTCCTTCTACTTCACCCTTTGCCCGAGTCCTTGCCATGGCCACTTGATGTGTCGGGGAGATTCCTGTAAATGTGCGTCCTACTTAGGCGCTGCTCTAGAACTAGGTTAAGTTTCCAGCAACTATGGAAATAGCTTGGTGTTGGAGGAAACAAAGTCATGGAGCCAAAATAGCAATGATCAAGATATAGAGACCAGTCACTAACCAGCTTCCCGGGGCCATGAATCATGGGCGGCACAGGAAAGCAAGGAGAGGCTCCCCCAGGGCTGGTAGTCTTGAGAGTGTGCACGCAGCCTAAGGCCTGGCACGGCAGACTCAGGTGGTATAGGAGGTCCTTCTGTCTATGTGTGGCTTTCATTGGTTAATAAAGGAACTGCTTTGGGCCTATAGCAGAGCTACAGGGGAACAGAGCTAGGTGGGGAAAACTAAATGGAATGCTGGGAAAAAGAGGAGGAGAGAGAAGCTATGGAGCAGCTTCCAGAGTCAGACATGCCAGAACTTTGCTGGTAGGCCACAACCTCGTGGTGATATACAGATTAATAGAGATGTGTTAAATTAAGATGTAAGAGTTAGCCAGTAAGAAACTAGAGCTAATGGGCCAAGCAGTGAGATTTAATTAATATAGTTTCTGTGTGGTTATTTTGGGGCTAAGCTAGCTGGGCAGTTAGAATGAACAAGCAGTCCCTCCTCCTACACTCAGGTGTTCCCACTCCAAATCCCTTAGCCGTCAAAGACTGATGGCCCTCACTCTTGAACTGGGTGCTCACCCTCCTGGGTGTTAATCACCACCAAGAGACCCCAACAGCTGGCAGCTCCTGCAATTCTTGCTTTAAGTGGCAGGGTCGCCTCACTCCATAGTCAGGAAGCAAGGAGAGGTGACTACTGCTGCTCACCCCATTTTCTCCTTTCTGTGCAGTTTGGGATGTGCAGAGAATAGTGTTGCTGACATTTAAGTGGGGACTTCTTGCCTCAATTAGGGAGGGGTCAAATGACCTTTTCACAGCAGTCACATAGGTAAATCCTGCAATCCAATATTTATATTATGGTTCATAAGAGTAGAAAAATCAGTTATGAAGTAACAACGGAAATAATTTTATGGTTGGGGGGGTCACCACAACATGAGAAACTGTATTCAAGGGTCACAGCGTTAGGAAGGTTGAGAAGCGCTGCTCTAGCGTCTAGAGCTGCTGGGTGGCTTCCTGCCGTAATTGCCACTGTCACAATACAGAGATGCAACGGCCACTGCCTCTGATGCTGCACCGATACCTTCCTCTTCCTCCTTCTTCACGTTATCATCTCAGGCTCCTGTATGAATGACAAAAATCAAAAGTAGGAGAGAGGAGACAGCTGGAGAGAAACCTTTCATTGAGTCTGCTGTTGCCACACCAGTGCCCTCTCAGAGGGGTGTCTCCCAGTTGGCTAATGGAATGAGCTGATCAACCCTCTTTTGTAGCCACAATGGTTCTGTAGCAAATATGACAGACCATCATGTAAATGAAGGAGTGTATTTACATCACTCATAATCCTGCTGGGCCACCAAGCCATGTCCCCCTCTGGTTGGATGGTTTCATGCTTCAAGGCTTTTTAGGGTTTGTGGAGGCTTGTGAGGACAAAGCATTCAGCACAAGCTGTTTGAAACAGTCACAGTCTAGACAATACCTCGAGGTGCTGGATTTGTGCTTGAGCAGCAAGCAGCTGTCGTTGTTGGACAGCTTCCTCAAGGCATCCATGGGTGTTAAAATGGCTGGTGCTGAGACGAAGGTGATCCTTCTGAAGGCTTGACTGAGACAGTCTTTCATTCAAGGCCGCCAGGGTATCCAGAAAGGGTTTAATAGCAAAGGATGACTTCCAGTTTCTAACTCCAGGCCCTCCATATTTCTTGGTCTGTGAGCTCCCACCTCCAAAATCTCAATGACTAGTCATATCAAAACATGGTGATGCTGATTCTCTTGTGTTCCTCTTTTACTTGCAAGGACCCCTGGGATGACAATAGGCTCATGGGATGATCTTGAGCAATCTCCTCACCTCACAGTCAGCTCTTCTCCCTTCCCACATCATGTTAGAGACCCTGAGGGCTGGGGCAGGGACGAGAAGACACATTGATCTGCTTCTCCGCTGGGGCTCAGCTAACATACCCTTAAGGAGTTCAAATTTGCCCATGTGCTGTGTGAACTGGTAAAAGCAAGAATCCCTGAGGGGCAGTTAACTGCCCAGAGAGGAAATGAGAATTGTGCGCTCAACACCAAAAAGAGCAAGGGTCAAAAGTGAAAAGTCAGTCACACTTGGCAAGTCACAGGGGAGTGAGGTCAGAGTTCAGAGAATGGCTCCCAGGTACGGCCCATTCTACAAGCACTGTCCAGACCTGTGACCACCCCAAATCATTAACAAATCATTTAATTCAGTTAAAAAAGAAAGCGGTGAACTGTAGTTTTTTAAAAAAAAAATGGGTTTTAAAAATGAAACTAAAACCCATCTTGAGAAAATCTGGTGAGCCTGACATGTGAAAGAGAAAGAAAATTTTTTTTAAAAAGAAGAAGAAACATTTGTTTGTTTTTATAGTTACGAGAGTGAAGGGTTTAGGAATAGACTATAGAAATAAAGAATCCGGCCCAGGAATATAGAAATTAAAAAGTTGTGGGCTGGAGAGATGGCTCAGAGGTTAAGAGCATTGCCTGCTCTTCCAAAGGTCCTGAGTTCAATTCCCGGCAACCACATGGTGGCTCACAACCATCTGTAAAGAGATCTGCTGTCCTCTTCTGGCCTTCAGACATACACACAGACAGAATATTGTATACATAATAAATAAATAAATATTTAAAAAAAAAGTTGTAAGCCCAAACACATTTTGGGAGGAAAAAAAAAGTAAATAAAGGTGGCAGCCACTGTTAACCTTTAACAAACTCTTTCTGCCTTAAGAGCAGACATCCTGGCAGCCACTGTGCACAGGGACAAACTTTTAATAATTGTCTCCTGCTTCCCAGCTTCCCAGCTGGGCAGGTAGTAGGGACAAAGGTTAGCTTCTAACTATGCCTCTACGGGATCCTCTGCTTGTAGTCCCTTAATTTTTATCTGTCCCGCTATGTGACTCTACTCTTTGCCTTGCATTCTTTCAGGGACAGTGGAAAGCGACTGTGTCAGCCACACGCTTTGTAAACATCCTAAGTTAATATTCTAACTTCCTATAACTAAAAGTTGTAAAACTTAAAATATAATGTAACTTTAAGCCCGACCTCCAGGCTGTCAAAGCTCTCTGGCCCACGCTGGTGCTTGGTTTTACTATCAGAGGAGGCCCCAAAACCAACACCCATTGCCACAGCTCCAGAAGCCCCATCTGTGCTGTGGTCACAGATATAGCTGATAAGCTTTGTGTGCCCCATGGTGATTTTTCTTTTCTTTTTCTGGAATAAAGTTTGCTTCTGGTTTAATAGACTTTGGTGGTCAACTGTCCCCCACCTCATTATACAACCCCACCCGGAACCCAATAATAATTTATCTTAAAAGCTGGGTCTAGTGGCCCCAGCCTGGAATCTCAATGTACTCATCTGACCAGGGTAGGAGAATCATTAAGTTCAAGGTCCTGTTTGGACCACGGAGCCAAGTTCAAGTCCTGCTGGGACAGTTAACAGAACTCTGACTCAAAACAGAAAGTGAAGAAGAGGTTGGGTTGTTAGCTCGGCATTGAAGCCCTGGCCTGCTGTGCACAGCACTTGGGAGGCAAGGGCAGGCAGATCTCTGTAAGTTCGAGGCCAGCCTGATCTACAAAACAAGTTCCAGGACAGCCAGGACTGTTACACAGAGAAACCCTGACTCAAAAGATGACCCATCAAAACAACAACACAAAACCCCTCACACTTTTAGATTCAGAAAGATGCAATTTCATTTATTTGTTTATTTCTTTCACTTTTTTTTTTTTTTAATTTTGTGTACCTGGTAGGGCTGGGATGCTAGCCACAACTTGCATGTGGAGGTCAGCGGTCAACCTGAAGCAGTCAGTGCTTTGACCACATGGGTTCCAGGGGTCAAACTCGGGTTATCCGGCTTATTAGCAAGCAACTTTATCCATAAAGCCATCTCACCACTTGCTGTTGTTTTATTTTTAATATGAGTATTTAAAATAGAATATTTTAAGAAAAAATGAAATGTGTGTCATATTCTTTTTGGAGATGCTGGCTGGTCCCCCTGTCTCCATCTCCCCTGGGGTTAGAAGGCTGCACACCACACCTGGCTTCTCTCTCTCCTGCCCCTACTCAGGGGTCACACTTAGGCCCCCTGGGTTGCAATGTTGCAAGGTAAGTGTTTAGCTGTCTGATCTGTCTCCTGAGCCAAGTTTGACTTGTGACAGCCTCTTCCAAAGTGTGCTTCGGAAAAGTGGATATGATCTGCCCCTTGAGAAAACATATTCAGAGTTCAAATAAAATTAAGGCATATTACATCCCTGCTACCTTTCTTCAGTGGGCTCAGTGTTTTTAAGCCTCTGAATAGCCTGGCAGAGCAAGATAATCTTAATTTGTTTTAAACCAGTTACCCCGAGTCTTATTCATCAGAACCCTTCCAACGCCTGACCTCCCCCTCACTTTTCCACATCAGATGCTGGAGGAAACCACGGCTTTCGGCAAACTCAATGTACTCTGCCATTTCAGCCTCCAACTCCAGAGATCATGTGTCAACCCGGCATTCCTTCGCTTTTCTGGAAACTTCAAAACCTACCAGTTTAGGGGACATCAAAGTCATGGTGGGCAGTCTGAAGACTGATCAGTATGACTGCAAGGTTGTGACGGGCAGTTTGGAGAACCGTGTATGTCTTCTCCTTACATAGGGAGAACTTAGGCTTCACGGTCTCATCTTTCTTTCCCTTACTTGTCCCAACCTAGAAAGCAGCTGCTAGTTCTGAGGACACTGTGACCTGGGAGGGTGAGACCTAGGTGGCACAGAGTCACGTGGGGAAATGCTTCTGCACGCTTCCTGCTGCAGACAGGAGAATGAGCTGTGTAAAGTTAGAGCCATTACGTCCCCAATGGTATAAGGACTGAGCCCACTGTTACAAAGCAAACTTGACCCTGAGAGATCCCGAATGTGAGCTGGGGTGCAGGCCAGTGGTAAGACATGTCTATAGTATGCTTGAGGCCCTGGGTTAGATCCCCAGACCTAACAAACCAGCAAGCTCCCACCTACCTAAAAAAAACCAACAACAAAGAATTTAAATACACTTGGAGTTCCGGTGAACGGTGCAGTTTTGTACTCGACTGGTTGGGAGCTGTGAGCATCCTTTCTTTTCTCTGTGGTCCTATGTCTCCTTCCTCCATGGTCCTTTTGGTCTTTTTGATCTCTTGGCTTTTCCTTACAGTCCAGGATCTTGGGTAAGGGACTGTGGTACCAAAGGAGCCTTTCTGACTTCCAGGTAGGTTTTAGTGATACTGTCTTTGACTCACCCTGGCAGAACCAGGTAACAGTCCTGATGGGACTTTCTGCATCCCGGAGCCCCTGCCTCTAGACTGTGTCATGGGAAAAGAGAGGAGGAGACAGAGGAGGAGTATCTGACAACAGCCTATGCCATCCTTCTTAGTCTGGTGACCCTGGGCTGGGGAGGAAGCCCCTTGGTCATCCTGTCCAGGTGTCGTGCATATCCAGAGTTTGGGGGGATGATGTAATATTCCCCCTTTGGCTGCAGAAACCCCACTCATTTCTATATTGAAATTCCTGTAAGATTTCCGTTTGGTTTGAAAAATTGTCTCTGTTGCTGTAAAGAACAACAGGGAGCTACAGATTCTGTCTCGCGCGTGCATCTTCTGCAGCCAGCATCCACACCGTCGCATGCTGATCGGCCTACAGTTCCTGCAAGGAGAGGTTGTTCTAGAGCATTCCATATTTGGTTGTGTGTTATATGGAACAGAAATACATTTCCCTGGGCCTGCTGCCCACAAGCCTCGGTTCTGCTTTCTGGGGATAAACAGAAGTAGCCTAATCCATTTCCACTTTTTGGCTCCAGTGCTGCAGGCCCTTTGCCTGTTTGGTTCTTTGGTGCAGTTGCAGAGTTTAGTAAATGGTTGATGGGTTTATGGAGGGACAAAGGCCTCTGTGCATGGGCTGCAAAGTGACCACATGACTGGAGTCTTAGTATTCCCATCCCTTCTCAGCCTGGGTCTGGGTAGGGATGGGAGATGCTAAAGATCTTTGGGCCGGGGTGAAGATGGGACCATCGAGGCTAAATTTATTGCGAGTAAGGCTTCTGAATAATGGCTTTGAAACGAGCCCTAAACCAAAGCAACTGGTTAAGCTTGAGAATAGCTGCCAGTCACTTCCTACAGTTGAACTGTGACCTGGGTATGAGAGCCATACTTGGGCACAGACTATCGGTGGTCGCCAAGTAGGGGTTCGAGGCACTAGAAAAAAAAAAATCTCACCTTGACAAACCAGAAACTTCACTACTAGAGAAATCTTCATCCAGATAAACTATTTGCTTCTCTCCCAAATGTTAATGTTGATGCCAATAAAAGTCAAAAAGACTCCAATAATTCAGAGCGGATTAATTGGCCTAGCTGTTTTCAGTAAGGAGAAGAGGCTCTCGTGACGCTGGAAGATCTCAAATGAAGAGCTGGGTCTCAGAGAAAGAAGAGGTGGAGTCGAGTAAGCTAGGGGTGAAAAGGAAGTGTCTTGTGCTTAACAGAATGGATGTTAGGATCGAGAGATCTGCTTCAGTTTGGCCTCTGATGGGCCTTGACCTGGCTCTGTGGATGCACGTAGAGGCTGCAGGCCCCTCCCACTTGCCATCAGACATCTTCCTTACCAAGGCGACAGGGACCGGGGGCAGGCGTTTGCTGACATGGATGCTAGGTACACTCAGATGCTAGATACACCCAGATGATTCTCTGGTTGTGGGGAAAGGTGCCAAGCATGGCCAGAGTCATCTCTTCACCACGGAAGGGAAAAACCACCCCCCACAAGCACACAGCTGGTTATCTTTCCAGGATGAAGCTTGCTTCCTGAGAGGAACACTCACATTTCTTGAGAAACTCTTGCCCAACCGGAGCCAGGGACAGGGTTAGAAAACGAAGGCCTCTGTTTTCTTCCTCTCCGTTTGGGTTCCCATCTTTTCTTCACTTCCTCCAGCTCACGCACCCTTGTCAGAGTGGGCGTGGCATGCTGCCATAAGGGAGGGAGGGAGGGGCATCCCTGCTCCAAAAGAACGAGTTACAGCATGGACCTCTCTCCGCATAGTCCTTTCAAGCAAATGTTACCTTTCCTGCATGATCGCTTTTCAGATAACACAGCTAATATCATTATCCTTGCAGGGGTGTGTTTACCAGGCCGGGATCTCATTAACGTTACTCATTTAACTATCTGAAGTGTTTTGAAACCCACACGTCTAGCCATATCCCAGAGTGGGATTTTTTTTCTTCTATCTCTACCTGATACTTTGATTGATAAGAACTGCCCACAACCATGACCTTTAAGGGGCACAGTCTGGAGGGTGTGGGGATGAGGCGAAAGACAAAGTTTACCTTATCAGCAGGATCTCCGTTGACTCTCAGTCAGCACAGGACAGTTCTGTAGCGTGGGTGGGAAGGCTTCTGACCTGCCGTGGACTTGGGCAGCTGTTGTGAGCAGGCCAGACTGAGGCACTGGGATGGCAGTGAAATCTACCTGGCTGGGGAGATTGCTCAGTGTGGATACCTTTGACCAAGGCTGATTCACATCCCAGGGGAAAGGGGGCAGGACAGCACAAGAATACATCATGCCTTCACCATGGGCCATGTAAGGCACTTAGAAAGAGTCTATTTCTTACATTTTCTGCTCAGTATTTTCAGTTGGTGTCAGGTGCGGGAAATTGAGACCCTAGAAAGCGTAATTATGGATAAGGGAGAGTTACTGTATGAAGCTAGTTGCGTGGTTGACCCAATAAATTCCTGAAGGTAAATGTGTGTAGTAACTAACACCAGGGCAGAAGGCAGCCATGCCCAGCGAGGACAGAGAGCTGAAGACAGACCTCTTATCTCACAAATTTAAAATAAAATTTAGAGAGAGAGAGAGAGAGAGAGAGAGAGAGAGAGAGAGAGAGAGAGAGAGAGAGGTGGGTGTAAAGCTATAAATAGAGAAAAGAGGATTAATTTTTTTAGGACAGTAGAGAAGAGGGTTTCATCCCCACACCCTCCAGACTCATCTCATCCACAGGATCACATCATGGTGGGGACCACTGAGGTGGGGACTTGGAGAACTCCAGTGATGACGTGGCTGTTGACCTCGAAGAAGAACAGTCACAGATGGTAGAGGGCAATTTAAATAAAAATTAGGTTCAAGTATGCAGGAGTTGTTGGGGATAAGAGTGGAGATGGAGCATTTAGAAGTCTGCCCTTCAAATACACAGGACACTGACTTTTACTCAATTTTTTTCTTTTTCTGTTCTTTTCCTTTGTTCTCTCTTTCTTTCTTCCTTTCTTTCTTTCTTTCTTTCTTTCTTTCTTTCTTTCTTTCTTTCTTTCTCTCTTTCTTTTTCTTTTGCCAAAGAGTAGGTGAGGGTGGTTTGATAATGACCAGCACAGAATTCTCAACTTGGGACCTTTTAAACTTGCACTTGAACGTGATAGTCTTTGGTGAGTTCTTTTCATGTTGCCCTTTCATTTTCTCTATGACCTTGCTTCTATGCTCCCCTCCCGGCTCAGACTCTTGCCACCTGTGTGGTAGGGCTTGCACCTTGAGGTCGTTTGAGGTCTGCCTGCAATCTGGGAGCTCCAAGACTCTTGAGGCTCTTGTAAAGTCAAAGCTGTTAAATGATGTTAGTCAGCCACAGGCAATGCCACTAAACCCTCGAGAGCTTCTGGGAAATGTATACAAGGATATTGTCACCTGGGACTGGGATAGAGTGACAGCCACACCAAGAGGAACAAACTCAAGACCCGAGGCTCGGGATATTCGTGGTCAGTGTGTGCTTTGACTGACCCTGCGCTGTTGCCAACAGCATGCTCTGAGCACAATCTCCTCTGATCCTATGATTGCAGAGTCATAATTCTTGACTTCAAAGTGTCAAGAAGGTAAAAAACGACTGAACACTCACATGCAGATGTGACAGTTTCACAGGAGACACACCTTCCCCAGTGCAGAGGAGGTGACAATGCAAGATGCGACCGATGGAACAGTCGTCAGGGTTTCCAACTTCTCTAACTTGGAAGGAGTCATGAGGTGAATAAATAGAACACACCCACTCACACCAGCCACAGCCAGAATGACCCAGTGGGTAGGCTGGGGAGTAGTAAGAGAACTTGTAAACGTTTCCGCATTGGGTTTTTAATAGCACTCGGGATCCGGTGGGATGGTAGGACAGCCTGTGAAGTCAAGAGTGTTTCCCCACTCCTAGCTCCTCTGGGTCCTTCCTTCCTAGAAAACTGCTTCTGTGTCACACGGATGGAGCAAGTGGTGCCCCGAAGCATCCTCCCTCACTTGCACTCTTTGGCCAGCCTGTGGAATGTGTCTTGGTACTGTCAGGGAAAAAGGGAGAACTGGTGGATCATGTCATCAAGAGGCACAGCGAGGGGATGGCAAAAGGCACGACTCCTGCCTAGTTTGTGTCTCCAGCACATGTGTGTATAAATCACCCCATGATAGGCAGTGACCACGATACAGCCCTAGAGCATATTCCCAGCCAGCTGCTTGGGTCTTTCGCCTGTGTTTTGGACAGGTTCATACAAACAGTCAACATATCGTGACCGTATTCACACCGCCACTGCACCCCGGTATCCTCCTTTCTTCCCTTCTCACCGATAGGGAAAATGACCCCCATTTTTCCAGCAGACATTAACAGCCATTATCCTCCCTAGAAAGGCGGACACTCCCTAGGCACCTTCTCCATCCATAATTGAACCGTGCAAATATCTGTAACTGCTGGATGTTCGCAGCTGCAATGCTAAATGTCGTAGCTAAAATGCCTAAATGGCAGGGATTCGTGTCAATCCCCACATCCTCTGAGTCCTAAATTCTTCCCTCCCGTTCTTTTGTGTTGTCCTCTGGGCCTGAGCAGGAATGGGGTGATACAGATGTCCTGTTTAAGGCCAAGTGCTCACCAGTAGACTTATTTTCAACCCTTTGACCAGATAGGAATCTCTGCATTGACTGCCTTCCCGTTGGCACAATGGAGTTTCTCTGCTCCATGCTGAGAGCCCCAGGCCAGCATGCCAAAGACAAGAGAGCCATGAGCTCCCGCTTCTTCTTAAAGTGCCATCTCTCCCAAAGACTTTTGGGTTAGAAAATGTTTTAAGACTCTCACATGGCACAAACCATCTTCCTTTTTGACTTAAGCATTGAGCTTTTGAAAATATTGCCTTGGCTCCATGTGGCCTTGACAGGCTACCCTGGTATGTGGTTCTTCGTAAAGAAAAGAGGTTCATCTTGTTCACAGTTTGAAAAGCTGGAGGTCCAAGACCAGGTGACTGCATCCCTTTGACCTCTACTGACTACCTCCCTGGGCACCACGTGGGGATTTTCTTTTTGATTTCACGGTCTGCGCTCTTCCTACCCTTTAACAACCCTGGGCACCTAGCAGCTTATGAAAACTAGACAGGAAAGCAAAGACAAAGCAGGCCAGGGCACGGACTGGCCCCTCTCAAACACCTTTAGTGTCTCTTTCCTTCTAGCTCATATCCAGAGTCCAAAGGCATGGGGTGGGGGAGGTTGGAGAGTACAGAAAATTGCCCTCGGAAGTCTGCCCCTTTCGCCTGACACCGTAGTCCTCCTGATTTCGTCCACTGGTGTCTCGTTGGTTCAGGGTTGAACACTCCTGGTTGTCCTGGTAGCTGGATCTCGTCAGCCAGAGAGGATTCTCAGGCTGTGGATAAGTCTTTCGGCTCCTGGAGACTTAAGAGCCTAGCAGAGTATGTGACTGTGTGTGTGTGTGGGGGGGTGCATCTGCACTCACGGGTATAAGATTGCAGGCACATTTGAAATACTAATATAGACCATAACCCTTTCTGAGCTTGAAGCTCAGAGCAGAACAAGCTTGTTAATAGCTTGGGGTATGAGGAAACCATCACACTGGTCAGATTCACAACTCCTACAGGTTTCTGCAAAGACCATAGAATGCACACATGCTTTGTCATGAGAACAGAAAATCTTGCTTGTTTTCTATACAGATAGGAAGGAGGATAACTCTCTCTCTCTCTCTCTCTCTCTCTCTCTCTCTCTCTCTCTCTCTCTCTCTCCCCTGTCTCTGCTCTTCCTGGGACAGGGTCTCTCACTGGTCTGGAGATTACCTAGAGTAGGCCAGGCTGACTGAGCAGCAAACATCCGTGATCTGCCTGTCTTTGTTTCCCCAATAATGAGATTAGAAGTGTGTGCCCCCACATCTGCTTTTTTAAAAGTAGGTTCTGGGAATCGAACTCGGGTCCTAGTGCTTGCAAGACAATCACTCTAATGACCGGACTATCTCTCCAGCAAAGAGCAATTTCTTTTCTTAAATGTCTCATTAGGGAACTTCTGTGTAAAAGACATAGGCTATACAAGAGGCGATCCAAATGACGCTAAGGAATTTGGTGACTTTTCAATTGCCCTGGTTGCTTCAGTTTAGCTGGGTCATACAGCAGCAACTGAGCACGAGGAACTTCTGATGGGATTGTGAGTTCAGATCCCCCCCATGCTGGCCTGCACAAAGAAGGAAGCGGGGGGGGGGGGGGGGCGGGGGGGGGAACTGTCAGTTAGTACCCATCCTTACCCACGCATCTATAATTACAACAACCGTTGCAGCGCAACTCAAAAACATAAACACGCTGAGCTGGCCGAAGCTCAGGGTTCTATTTATAACCTCCTTGAGCCTACTTATAGCCTTGACACCCCCTCCGAAACAAACTCGTGGATGGGCAGCGGGGACAAGGGCCATGCTGTGAGGCAATGCACAAGAGACTGTCACCTTCCGTTTCTGCATGGTCATGTACATATATCCCAAGCACTCATGAGGACACTCAGGCCTTCTGACAGAGGCGCATCTCAAAACAAATACATCAGCCTGGGGCAGGCCAGACAGGACCACAGGGCCAAAGGTCTTGCGGCTCAGACTTGGAAATTAGAGGGTTCAACTGGGAGGTGTGGCAGGGCCACGTCACTGGTCCCTGGTGCTACTTCATTTTGCCTGAACCGTGTTTGTTTAGGCAAGACAGGAAGTGGACGAGCATGACACAGTGGAAAGTGTGCACAGCCGGTGGGGGTGGGGTGTCATCAGGCCGCCCTGTGCTGGGCCGGCTCGCCTTGAGCAAGTTTCTTGACCTCTCTGAACTTCAATTTTTTTCCTTTATGTGATGGAAATACTGAAAACACCTCTTCTCATCGGGACTTTCGAATCATACAGCATACGGCGCCTCATGATTTTTTTGTAGTATCGTTATTAATAATTTGGTTAATAAAAAAGGAAGGTTTTCTGAAAGTGTTGGCTGAGCTAACCCACGGTGGGTAATTCTATATTGACTCTGAGATGGTCCTTAGTATGAAGAATAGAGAAATAAATAAAACTCAACCCTAAGGCTAAGGAGGTGGCTCAGTAAGTAAAGAAAGCCACATAAAGCCAGTCGTGTTAGCATGGACCTCTGATCCCGGAATTTCCTTAGGGAGATAGGAGGCAGGAAAATCCTGGGAAGGTCATGGGGTGTGAACAATAGAAAAACAACCAAAAGACCTCCCTCAAACATGGTGTGGCAGGTGAGGATTAATACCTAAGGTTATTCTCTGACCTTCATACACATGCCACGACACACACACACACACACACAGAGTTGCACACAGACACACACACACATAGATGCACAGATTCATACATATAGACACACATATGCACATACACTCATATATTCACACACATGCAGATGCACACAGACACACATACATACACGTGTACATAGATGCACACACACATACACAGACACATACATACACACAGATTCACACATACACACACAGAAGCACAGATTTATATCTACACACACATTGACACACATGCAGATGTGCACACTTGCACACAGACACACACATACATGTGCACATAGACGCATACACATATGCATGCACACAGATACACAGAGACACAGACACACAGGCACACACACACACAGCTAATTTAAAAAGAAACAAAGCGTTGAAAGATGTTTTTGGAGATTTTTTTTTCCCCTACAGAGCTGATGTTATTTCAGAGGATTTAGAGTACATCTGACTGTTTCCTATTTCTGAATCTTAATATTCAAAGGTCATATTATTTACACAGCATAACTGTGGATGTCTTACGCAGTTTAATGAGGAGCAGTACACTTGATGGGAAAACCAGACTTGCCTCTCCATGCCGGGTCTTTAAACATTCAAAGACTGGCCCGGCTGCCTTGAGCCCCTTCTCGTTTCCAGGCGCACAGTCTTGGCTTTCTCCCTCGCTACGGGAACGCTCCCAATCACACAGCCCATTCAGTCCTTTAAAAATGAAGCAAAATGCTGCTTTCTTGTTCATGTTGAGCATTGTTGGGGTTCTTCATCCCCTGCTTTCAGCTGCCCCTGACTCTTGAAGTGTGAATATCGTCCAACTGTAGATTCTACATGAAGCTTTTTCCTACCTCTTTCTCCATCGCTTTGTGTCTGCTCCCTTTCCCTAAGGTAGTTGATGCACACTTAGAAAATATAAATCTCATTTTGTTTTCATACTAACTCAAGCTAAAAGTGTTTTTTTTTTGGCAGTAAATTTATAGTAAACAGAAAAAACATGTAGAGTCTTTCAAAGTTAAAAAAAAGCTGTTTACTAAAAATTGGAATCCTAGCACTCAAGAGATTGAGGCAGGTATGTGTTCAAGACCACCCCGGTCTGCATAGCAAAGCCTTGTCTCAAAAGAAAAATTACCCGGATTTGTGCTTTCTGTGATTATAGCTAACCACTCATGTGCCTTTGAAAGTAGCTGATATATTTACATTCAATCATGAGTTCTGCTAGTGGAGTCATTGCACCGGAACCAAACTGATATTTACATGATTGTAACTCTGTTAAGTGGATCTCCTACTCCACCCCACAGTGAACAACAGCTTTAAAGGTAATAGATGGCCTTCACAGCTTGCTGGGGGCTTGATGCCTCTTAAGCACCATGTCAAGTGTCCTTTCTTTCCCTAATATAAAGTTGTGAACCAGGCTATCATGCCCACTTAGAGCTCAGCAATAGCAAAGCTCAGCGAGTTGAAATACCCTTGCCCACGGCGAGTGACTGGCCACCAGGGGAATCTTAAACCCACAGTCTGAGTGCTTGCTGCTCAGTTACTTGAAGTAAGGATGCTTCAGAGAAGAAGAAGAGGTGGCAGAATGCTACAAGGACCGACCCACATGGGAGCATGGCACATGCCTAAGGCACCCATTGACAGACCAGAGAGCTCACCTGCGGTCCCTTCTCGCCTGGTTACTGAGACCCTGCTCTCTGCCACTCACCGGGAAAGTCGGTGCGTGCCTGCTGCACGGCACACGTGTGCCGTTGCTAATGGAGCCCGCGGCCACCTGAGATGTAAACAACACTGAGTGAAGGCTAGCGGGGTCCTTACTCACATCAGTTTCATGCATGGTACAGAGCATCACATGAGAACATATGGACCCACTGTTACCACACAGAGTGAATGAAGACTAACAAGGAGACAAGCGCACTTCTCCCCAGCTCCTTTCTAAGCACGTGTTATTCTGAGATCTCAGATCACCTCCTGCCACCCCCAGAAATTTTAATATCTACCCCGCACAGAAGAAAAATCATTTACAGGCAAAGAGGTATAAGAGGCCCTATGAAAATAGGTTATATTTTGGTGTTTTTCCATTTTGTGACTCTCCCACGTATGTTCTCGTATCTGATGGGCATTGGGTAGCTCAAATGAACTGAGCTTTGGAGATTATGAAACTGACTACTGCCACCCTTCCCTGTTGAGAGGGGAGGTAAAATGAGCCTCCTTAGCCAAGGTCACCCAGCCAGGCCGTAGTCAAGTCAGGATTTTTATCTGGGTTTCTTCAAAAGCAACGCATCATGATCTCGGGATTTTTAATCCACGCTTTTAAAATCTAGAGTCTCATAAAAACTTTAAAGCTCCAACGCTGGGTGATATTTGAGCTATTTTGAGGGGAATGGTAATTGACATTTAAAGATATCTTGTCTCCTAGCAACCAAAGGAGTTCCTCGGAGTTCAGTTCATCTTCAAGAAGACTCACACCGGGAACCAGGCTGAGTGACACCCTGCTGCTCCCCTGCCTGAGTTCTCAGGGGCTACTGTGAAGCACAGTGCATTTTGCTGGTTCTGATGGAAGAGAGGGTGAGAGATTGGAGGTGACTAATACGCATGTCATCAACCAGAGATGCATTGAAAAAAACATTCTTGCCTTTTCCTTGGCACTGTGGGGGCCAGGGCACAGTGAAGGATGCTGAAAGAGCAGAATTGAACCCTTGTTACATCGTCCCCGGAGTGAGAACACGAATGTTGGATTCTGTCCCTCAGACTCTCTCACACCCAGACCTGGTGTTATTCTGAGTAATCTGCTCTTTTCTCTTCAGGAAACACCAGGAAACACGTCGTCGTTGCCTTCTCTGTAACAGAAGTTTGGGTGTGTGAGCTTGATTCCCCAGCCCAGCCCAGTCCCCGGTGCTGTCTATTATGTGTCTGCTCACAGATGGGTTCATCTATCTTTGTACAAATGTAACAAGCCCAAGGAAGGCAATTGTTTCTAAAAAGCATAGAGACACATCGTCAGTCTCAGAACCCTAACTATTCACTGCTTCCAATTCCAGAGTTGCAGCAGGTGATTTAGCAAACTTCAACCTTCATTCTTGAAAAAGAAAGAAAGAACATCTCTCTTGTGCGCGCACGTGTGTGTGTGTGTGTGTGTGTGCGTGTGTGTGTGCGTGTGTGTGTGTGCGTGTATGTGTGTGCATATGCTATGGCATGCACGTGTAGGTCATAAAACAACCCTCAGGCTCCGGTTGGTCTTTGCCTTCCACATGTTTGAGACAAGGTCTCTTGTTATTTGCCACTGTGTATGCCAGACAAGCTGAGATCAGACAAGCTTCTGGGGATCCTGTCTCCGCCTCCCATCCAATGACAGAGAGTGCCACACCTCTCCCGCCTTTACATGGGTTCTGAGGATCCAAACTCAGGCCCTCACGCCTACATGGCAAGCATGAACCCTCTCCATAGGCCAGCCACCTTCATTCTTCCAGCACTTTGTCTAATAGCCTTTCACTAAAAGCCCCAAAACACAAAAAGGTGCGAGACGGTTTCGGCATGTGTTAATGGAAGCGCTGAAGTCACAAGAGTAAGAACTCCAGGGAAAATAGAAAACCTACTGGATGAGCTTGCCCTTCTCCAGCACAGCAGCCTTGCCAACTCTACACCCGCAGGTTACAGACTGGGAGTCCTGTGTAGAATAGGTGCACGATCCCTAGCAACTCCCAGCCCCGCCCTGTGTCAAGCACTGTTGCAGGCATGGGGGATTTGAGGACGGGGAAGAGCCAGGCTCTGGGTTTTGAATCAGAGTTAAAGAGGAATACAGATGCTGAAGTGAATCATTTTGATTGATAGGTAATAGAGATAAGGAGGATGGAATGGGGGGTAGGGTAGGGGTGGAAGGGTGGGCAGTGTCAGTTGGCCTGACAGAAGAGGGAGGAGCCAGAATCCCTGGAAATGCAGGACATCTTCCTGGACTTGGGGGAAGGTAGGGAAGTTCAACTGAACACACACACACACACACACACACACACACACACGCAGTGCTGTGTTTGTAGTGTAGCTATATCTTATTAAACAATGCGTTCCTTTGCTTTCTTGTGGTTCTGTCTCTCTGTTTGGATACCCCCCCCCCATCACACACACACACACACACACACACACACACACACTTCTCATTCTCTCTTGGGGAAGTAAGAACGTTGTAGATTTGTAGGAAATGCTAGTCTCAACTTCTTTACTGTTTGCCTTCCAACTTCTGCTCTCTCTGAAGCCCTTCGACTTTTACTGTTGTTTAAGCCTTCTCTCTCTAGTTCCTTTCTGTCCTGAGCTGTTTATAAAGCAAGGAAAGACCCAGAAGATGTCAACAGGATTCAGAAGAAATCTAAGTGTTGACACTGTCTCCTGCAAAACCATCACTGATTAGCCCTCAGGGATTGGCCTGTGCTCACTCCCAGAGGCCCTAGCAGCCCAGAGCTCAGGGAAGAGGGGGTTTTGTGTGTGCTTTGAGTCAACCCAGGTTCTGGAGGAATGTAACTTCAGGTTCAGAGCTACAATCTCCAGCCAGAATCCTGCTGTCTCGAAGGTATCCACAGACCCTCAATCTGTCTTCCCCCAGACCAGGTGGAGTATCACAGCTGTTCCTCAGGGATCCAGGCAAACAGCTAGCCTCAGGGCATGGGTGCAGAGGTGTGTCTTGTTTTGTCTATCCAGAGGCAGCAATTCACGCCCATAATCTCAGCACTTGGGAGGCAGGGACAGGAGGATTGAGTTAAAGCCAGCCTTGGCTACATAGAAAGGCCTTGTCTTAAAAGAGCAAAATAATAAAAGATAAAACTAAACAAAGACAAAAGAAAGGAAGAGAGGCAGACAGAGAGAAAGGAAGACGAGAATGTATTTATCTGTCAATGACCATCTCCCAGGACCCTCAGATTCATCTGTGGAACTATAGGCATTTTGAGGACCCACTAGAGTCCACTTCTACCACCCAAGAGACTCCTAAAATTTGCGAGAGAATCTTGCTTACTTATTTGAAGCTTCATATTAAAAAATTATTTGTTTATTTCACCTTATATGTATAAATATTTTGTCTGCTTGTGTGTTTATGTGCCATGTGCTCACAGAAGTCAGAAGAGGGCATCAGATCCTCTGGATCCTCAGACTGTCGTGAGCTGTCATGAGAGTATTGGTCACCAAACGTGGGCCTTCTGTCAGAGCAACAAGTGGCCTGAGAGGCTGACTCATGGCTCCAGCCTCCTCTTATTATTGGAGTATAACTCGGTGTATTGGCAGAATGGCCCAGAAAGACAAGGGGAGTCAGCGTGGAACGACAAACAGAAATCGTTTGATGTAAAAGAGCAGGTAATGGAGGCTTGGGCTTTTTAGTTTGCAAGCAAAATGCAAGAAAATTGAAAGCCGTAGGCAAGCGGTGTTGGGCTGATGGGGATTTCCTAGATCTGCCATTTCCAGCTGATTGGGCAAGTGCCTTGCTGCTCTTAGCTTATTTCCTCTTCTTTCAAACATGTACCCTTTGGCCATCTGGACCAAAGAAAATGATGCATGCCGGAGAGCCGCACAGTCCAGTTTACACAGAATTTAGTGTGAGGCCAGTCCAAAACTTGCAGGTAAATTTACCACGGGATTGATGATTGCAGCCACACCTAGTTCTAAAAATGGCCCTCAGTCCACTGTGCATGGCTCCTGGGAGGCCACGTTTCTTCCTCTCAGAGCTCAGTTCTAGAAAGTCAGTGTGTCATTCCCAACATGGCCCCAGCTATCAGCACGTGCTTCTTGCTCTCTGATCGCCCACAAGCTCCTCAGGAAGCTGAGGAAGTCCCTGAGCCTTGCCACCAGGATTGAGTAGGAACAGTTAAGCCAGCTTATACCCCTGTGGGGGGGTCTCTGCTTGGGGAAAGGAGTTGGCAAAGGATTGGGGCTGTATAGGGTGACTTGTTTGGATAAGAAAAGTAAGAAAGCAAGAGAATGGCTCTCTGCCTTTATCATGTGACTTTGCACATCTTTAAATACCGGCCCACAGCAGCCACGCAAGATGTCCAAAGAGTTTCAAGGATACAAAGCAGCTGAATAAAGTAATTGAGGTGCAGGGGAATCACGCGATCAGAAAGAGGGCCATTCGTGTGGGAAAACCAACCAAGCAATTGGTCAATAAAGAACTTGAACATCATGACTTATAGCCAGAGATAGGCCTTTGAGTCCTTCGGAGAGGACTCAGCACTGATGCGGGGAAATGGTTTAAACTTACAGTGTGGAGTTTTAAAAACGCACAAGGCAATGCCAGAAGGTGAAATGGGTAGGCGAGAAACACCAAATCTACTTTTTTTCCTGAATAAAATGGATTATGTTCCTAAAAATATAATTATCGTTTTAGTAATTATTATAACTATTTATAATATTTAATAACATATAAATATTATAATAATTGTCATCGTTATCTAGAGCAGTGGTTCTCAGCCATCCTAATGCTTTGACCCTTTAATACAGTTCCTTCTGTTGTGATGACACCCCCAACCATAAAACTTCTTTTGTTGCCACTTTATAGCTGCAATTTTTCTACTTTTATGAATCATAATGTAAACATCCATGTTTCCAATAGCCTTAGGGGGCTGCTCTGAAAGGGTCATTTGACCACCAAGAGAGTCATGCCCCACAGGGTGAGAACCACTGATCTAGATGCTCCAAGTTCCCAAGGGAAGGGTTTCGGTTGCAGGCTGGGTAAATATGATTCTGAGAGACAAGGGTTGCCACTGCTGGGACATCCTGCCGTGTGAAGGGTATTTCAGACTGAGGAGGTTGGCCCCCACACTGTCCCTTGGTCAGCAGGTCTCTCCTGCCTTCCAGACCAGGAAACCAAGAGAAATGTTAGCAAACACTTCCTCACTCATTCACAAGCCAGGAAACTGAGGCCACGGAGAGGGGGGACCCTATTTAAAGCTCTCAGAGTCAACTAGAGCGTCGGTCAGGGCACAGCTGGGAAATCAAACAAACATCGAGTGTTTATTAGTTTAGTTACTTTTCTATTGCTGTTTTTTACACCACGGCCATCTGAGAGCTGGGACAGTCTGGAAGCCCGTTGGTTTCCAATGGAACTGGTCCTGCAGAAGGTGCAGACCACTGCCTGGCCTGCTGCTGCTGAGGCAGGCAGGACAAAGGAGAAACCCCAGGCTTTTTCCTTATTCTTGCCCTACTAGGATGTCCAACACCCGAAATGGTGGAGACAGTTGGAGAAAGTGGGGAATGTGACCCAGGAAAGAGTAGGGATAAAAGGAGGGGCTACCGTGAGCCAATCAAGCCTTGGGTTCTCCTTTATCCAGGGGTCTCCCTGGAAACATGTGCTGTCGCCTGGTGGTAACCATAGGAACTGCTTTCTCATGTGTGAACTGTGTTGTATTCAATTATCAACAAATGCAATCTCCTATTGGGTGGAGGCTCACACACAATGCGACCCTCAGTCAGCCCTTCTAAAGGGCAAGGATTTCTCCAGTGTTGCTTGAATTTCCATAGAATGAGTGTGTTTGTGTGTTTCTTTTTCTTCATGGGTAGGGGTCATCATGGAGGTGTAGGCATCCTAAATGTTCACCTTTGTGGTCGACACGTTGCCAAGGACGGATTTACCTAGCTAAGGACTTAAGCCCCTTGACATAGCAACTGACCCCTCCCCGCCACCAAAGTTATCCCAATCAGTTGTCAGACAAACTCACGAACTTGTTATGTATATGTGAAACCAAGATGAATTCCTAAGCATCTTCCTTTGCCAGGAACAATAGTCACCAGACCTCTTCCTAGAAGAACTCTAATTCTAGCCATGCGCCAGACAGGGCTGACTGTCAAAACAACTAACACCTAGCTTATCACAGTAGCTGATCTAGTGGGAAGTCAGATCACTGTCCCCAAGAGAGCCCCTGTATCAGGAATTCACCTTTTGCTATTGTATTCTCTGAGTGGTAGTAGGGACAGGTGGGGACAGACAGAGCGGTTAAACCCTCGTGGCAACCTCTCTGCCTACAGTCTAAGACTCGGCTTTACCAAGAGGGTCAGCAAATGGGATGCCCACTGACAGCATGCCAAGTTCTTCGAAGTGCCCTGGCGACGGATCCTAGCTGATGACTCCAAGCTGTCCCCACATCTGTTTTCTCCCCAGGCCAGTGGCCTGTACCCGCTCTAGACCCCCAGACCCTCCAACACGTGCTTAGGTCTCTGTCCCAGCACACAGTGCAACGCAGCACGCAAAGAGGGATGTGGGTAAGGATGCTCATGGAACGGCTGAAAGGTTGCACAGCTCTCTCTCTCCCTCGAGGTTTTTTTTTTTTTTTAATTTTATTTTTTCCAAGATCTTCCAAAAAAAGCAGAACCTTTGCCCAGACAGGGCAAGCGTGTCACAAAGTTCTGCTTTCACTGTGTGTTAAGTGGAAATGATTAGGCAAGCCGAGGAGTAAGAGATTCCTCTCTGCGTTTCCTCTGTGGTGGGGGTGGTCCTGCGTACTCAGACTGACGGTGCAAAGTGCGAAGGCTCACACTCATCACCCCAGGATCGGAGTAAGTCTCGACGGCCTGCCATCTTGGTTAACCCACCCAGAATGTGGCTGAAGGCGCCGTTTTCTGGAGGCATGCTAACATGTAAAGGTGTGTGTGTGTGTGTGTGTGTGTGTGTGTGTGTGTGTGTGTGTGAGAGAGAGAGAGAGACAGACAGACAGACAGACAGACAGCACTTGTTGCAAGTGCCCATGGTGGTTTTGCCATTGGCTGTAATAATTGAAATAGTTCCATATCTCTTCCATATCTGCCTCTTGTGACTGACAGCTGACCTCATCACCACTAGGGCTCCTTGAACACTTTGTCCTGAGATAGAAAGAAAATGTGTGCGTGTGCGTGTGTGTGTATAGGTGTGTGGGGTGCATATGTGAAGACCCCTTGAGGAGGACACTAGGTGTCCTGCTCCATCACACTCCGTTTTAATCTCTGGAGACAGGGCCTCTCACTGAACCCGAAGCTAGGCCAGCTGCCACCAAGTCTAGTGACCCCCCTCACCCCAACACTGGGATTACATACTTTTATAATCATGTCAAGCTTTTCACATGAATGCCGGGGATCTGAACTCAGGCCCACATGCTTGTGCAGCAAGCACTTTTACCCTCTGAGCCATCTCCTCAGTTCTTTCCACTTGACAGGTGAACCGACTCTCTCAGCTCCCATTGGCCACAAGGTAGAGTAGCCTGGCTGCTGGTCCTGGCACTTCCTAGCTGGGCACTCTGCAGGATGTGAACCATTTGGGCTGGGTAAACTTAGTTGCTTCCATCTGTCGGACGTCTTCAAATCTGGCTGCATTTTAGCATCTCCAGGGGATGCTAAAAGTACTAATGTTTGCGACTTTCCCCAGATCCACCATCAGAAGCCCTAATAATGTAACTGGAGAGTGGGTCTTAATTCCAATTCTCCAGATGATTGTAACAAGCAGCCCAGGGTTTAGAACCACTGCCTGAGACCTTCAGTTGTTTTACCTGTAACAGTGGCAGCTGTGGGAGTAGGTCAGGTGTCATAGTCTCAGTTCCCGTTATTAGTCACGTGATTGTGCACAAACTACTTAATGTTTCTTAGTCTTAAGCAGCATCTTTACTTAGGTGGCTTGTGAAATTTCAATTGGGAGACTTGGATGAGGCCCTTAAATAGAGCGTCTCTCCCCGACTCTTGGTAAGCACTCAATACAAAAGCATTATAGGTCAATGTTAGCAGGGAGAAGGGCTTTTCCAAGGTTCTCTGGGACACGGGGCACAGACAACTGTGGCTGCCTTAGGATGATTTGGCATTGGTGCAGGAGATTGTGGTTCCCCAGTCCATAGAAATAAAAAGAAAAGTGGAGCTTAAATTATGGGGAAGAAGAAAAAGGATGGATCTAGGAGATGTAAAACTAAGAAGTGTCATTCAGAAGGAGGAAGGGGCAGTTCTGATGAACTTCTCTGGGGGAAAACTAAGATAATAAGTGGTATGGCTTCCCCAGAAGCTGACTAGGGTGAGGTGTGTTCCAAACCCTCACACAAGTGTCTTCCCAGGGCTGAAGTACTGGAATGAGCAGAACACCTCAGACTTTGTATCTTAGCCTGGGAAAGTGGGTGCCTCAATAGCTCAGGAGTGAAGACTGCTTCACTACCTGAATCCACCTTGTGTGGATGCTCTGAGCTCTCCATGGGTGTGGAGCATCTGCATCATATAGAACATTTGCATCACATGGAGTATCTGCATCACATGGAGCATCTGCATCATGTGGAACATCTGTATGCCATGGAGTATCTGCACCACGTGGAGCATCTGCATCAGCTGCCAACACATGGCTGGGACTCTGCAAGACTATACTAACCCTTTGCCCTGGGCAGCTTGGAGGCCTGGGAGCACAATATCTGGCCCAATAAATGGGGTTGCTGGATCCTGCCTCCTCAGAGACTGAAGTCCCTTTTAAGAACTTCTCCAAAAGGAGACAGAGGAGAACTTTTGCTCGTGTGAGCTCAGAAAGGAGAAACCCATTGTCTTTCCAGGGTGACACTTCATGTTTTCCAGCACAGACTTTATTTAGCCACACTCAGAAAGCCAAGTGATTTCCCTTGAGACTTTTTTTTTTTAATCCCATTGCAAGATTATGTCATGTTGAAGAACCTAAGAGCTTGAGATCGAAAAGGCTCCCCAAGGAGGGTGGGTGTGGCTGGGCCTGGGCCTCTGTTCAGGGACTCTTGCTCTGGGAAAGCTACTCACTCTGTAACATCATATGAGGTCTCACTTGTGGGACAGAAGGAAACTATTGTTACTTAGGAAGTGTGTGTGTGTGTGTGCATGCATGCATGTGTGCACGCACACGGTTGTCAGGACTATTGATTTAACATTTGCTACTCTCATTGTCTTCTAACTTGACTGGGCGTAGTCAGCAACCACTTGTCTCTATCCTGGAGTATTCAGGAATGTTTGAGTGAGGGCTGGCAATCTCCCTGTGCTCTCTGAGTCTGAACCAGTTAAGATACATCTTCTAGCCACTCCCCGTGGGGACCCACATACATTTCAGTGTATCACAAAGAGAGAGTTACATTGATAAATGATGGGGATTCAAGCTCTGATTGGACCTCTCTCTGCTAAAAAAAAAAAAAAAAGGAAGCTGTAACCTCACCAGCCATTGCAGAATGACAAACACTACAGCCAGTGAGGAGACACAGAATGTCAACTTACAGACAGCAACCACTTCTAGGTTAAATAACACACCCCTGGTATGTATTTAGAAAACCATCCATTCCAACTTGAGGTCCAGTTGGGCAATACTGTGTACTTAAGACAAATACATTAACATAGGCTGTATCTAATGGCTTCAGATAGTAAAAAGAGCCTTAAATCAAGGACTACACCATGCTGGTCCAATATCACTGGACAAGAACCTCGCAGACACAGAGGAAGAGGCTGCATCATTGAGACCCCTCGGCAAACCCTGCTTAAGAATCGCTGGCAGGACTCAGCGTGTGTGTGTGTGAGGTGCCTGTGTCAGCTCACAACTTATAGTCAGGACCCTTTTATCAGTAATCCCACCTTCTTCAGTGAGTTCCCCAAGGTTCCTCTGCTCATACACAGTAACAATAGCGTGACATTTACTGATGGTCCTCAAGGGAATGGTGGACATAGGTCATATTACACAACAGTCAGGGACTGTGAAAGACTGGTTAGAAAACTATCCATCCTCTTACCGTGTTTTCTCAATACCTTCACTTGGGCTTTCTTTCCCTGTTTCTTCCCCAAATAGGAAGGGAATAAGGGAGGGAAGACAGGAGGGAGGAAGGATGGGAAGACAGGAGGGAGGAAGGAGGCACGAAAGAATCCTTTGCAACTGCTAACATCTTAATAACTCTTGGAAGCTGTTTTTTTTTTTTTTTTCTTCCCCGAGACAGGGTTTCTCTGTGGTTTTGGAGCCTGTCCTGGAACTAGCTCTTGTAGCCCAGGCTGGTCTCGAACTCACAGAGATCCGCCTGCCTCTGCCTCCCGAGTGCTGGGATTAAAGGCGTGCGCCACCACCGCCCGGCTCTTAATAACTTTTGGTAGAGAGGATGACGGGTTCTGACAACATGCCGCAGCCTCCGCCAAGTCCTCCTTCTGTCCTGGCAGGAAGCAGCCCGGCACAGAAGCACATACCTTTACCTAAATGTTCCCAAGCTTCTTGACTTCTCTGCCTCCTCAGTTCTCTCCTCTGCAGACTGGGCTGTTCCTCACAGCTCTGAGAACCATGGAAACAAGGTGTAAGTAGGGAAGTCCCCGATGCTTCCCAACACGGCTTCAGGTGTCTCTTGCACTGCCATCGGACGAATTCATCATAGGATGCTTGCTCCTAAGAAGGACAGCCGTCCGCCATTGGCTACCTACTGCCTAGGACACGTCAGCACTGTTTCATACCTGTGTTACCTCTGAGTTTCGCAGACTCGGTGAGAGGCAAGTACTGCGGTGGACAAGGAAGTGTGAACTGGGAGAGATTTGAATGTAATCTGTCCCTGCTGTCTGTGCCAGTGACAGGCTTCAAATCCTGATCTTTATATGGAATGGCTCTGGTGCCTCTGGGCTGCAGTGTAAGTTCGGGCTGTCTCTGAAGTTAAGCCTAAGGCCTGAGTCATCTCTTCATTACCTGGGCCCTGGCAGTGCAAAGCCCTCTGCTTCCTTGTACCTAAGAGATGTCAATGTGTTTGCTGTTTTATTTTCTTCTTAACATTCAAAGGAAAACATGATCGGGACCCTCTGGTAATCTGGAAATTCACGTGTGACCTCGGAATGTTACGGTTTTCACTATGTGTATGGGGTTTTGGTTCCACAAAGTTAATTAAACTGAATACATGCACAGTCTCACGGAACCGTCAAAGTCAACGGCAGAGCCACAGGTAATGAAGGGTGTTCACAGTACTCGTGCACGGTCCAGAAAGACAATCCTGTCCGTGATCCTGACAGGCTGTGGATCTGCCTGGGCTGCCATGTGAAGCCCTCCCTGCCTGCAAAGACAGAACAAGAGATGAATCAACCACCCAGAGCTGTGGTATGTGCTATTTCCAAGCTGCTTGGCTCATGCGTCCTGCACAATCGAGCAGCCCACTCTAATTTGTCACACCAGAGGCTGCCTTCTTAGTAAACAGTGGTCCACACTTCTGTCGCTTCTGAGTCACCACTTAGTGTTCAAGCTGAAATGCCAGCGCTGTCCTGAGTACAGTATGCAGCGTGAAACCAAGTGGGCTGGGTGACAGCGGCACTTCCCATGGAAACTTCCACATCCTGCAAAGGGTTGGAGCCCCCTCCAGGGGGTCCCTCAAGGGGGACAGCCCGGGCCCCTTGCTCGCAGTCACCTTCTTCACTCAGTGAACCCCTTCTCCTTATAACTCAGGAAACAGAAGAAGCGTTGGTCCGGTGCATTGCCCCAAGTCCCACGAGTCTGTTTCACAACCTGACTGTATCACTCACGACAGCCCCCACTTTGTCCCGTGCATCTCCTCCCCCCAATCAAACCACATCACCATAGCCTCTTCCGTTTGACACACGCCTTCACTTCTCTTATCTTTGTGCGTGTGTCCCATCATCTTGCCAGCCATAATTTTTCCTGCATGGTTGGCCAGACATCCCTCCTAGACCCAATTCAATCATTCCTACCTCTGACAAAGCCTTGTGAGCCAAGTGTCCTACCCAGAAGAGACCTCCCCCATTAAAGAACAGCCGATCCCTTTGTACCCTGTGCCACGCATGTTTTTATCACACAGCTGCTCACGGCAGTGGGTCCCACAACTCATTAGGAATATTAATTGAGAAGCTAAGACTGCACTCGGGCACAGATAACCAAAAGTCTAGCTAATCAATAGCTGGGAAAACTGGGGACTATCTATTTTTAAACATACATTTTATGGAGAGCTGATGTTGCTATGGCAACTTCAAAATATCTTTGGGTTCTTGTTTGTTTTTATGATAGTGCTGGCTGTCCTGGCACTTACTACATAGACCGGGTGGCCTCAAACTCATGGAGATCCACCTGCCTCTGCCTCCTGAGTGCTGGGATTAAAGATGTGCACCACCACAGCACGCCCAAGCTGATATCCTGAGGGCCCCAGTTTCCTTCCACATTTCTGCTCCACTGTCTTTGTCCTGTGGCTGTTTTCCTTGGGACTGTACATGGTGGTTTTTATGTCGCACCCTTTACTATATCCAGGCGGGTAAAAAGATTGTTCCAATGCCTGATAAGGCATCAGTACCCAAGTCTGTTCCTCTTAGAGTGGCTCTTCTTCTCTTTTCACTGGTCGAATGGGATTATCTGTTATCACTATTTACAGAAAGAGGAGGTGAGTTCAGTTGGATATACCAAAATGCCAAAGATAGCCAGGCTTTGCTTAGCAACGCAGAAGAGAAACGTTTGTATTGGATAGGCAACTATCAGTGTCTACTGTGTGCGGGGATTATGCTTCCTTCTCAGTCTCTTTTTGGGGCTTAGAGAACACGGCAGATAGCAAACACTCAATAAATAAAGGAATAGCAGAGAAAAGACCTGAAGTTTTGTGATGGCCCAATCCAGTGTTATTTGCTTAGTAAATCTGTATGTCTGTATTTTCAGACATGGGGATGTTTGGGAATGCAGGAAACAGGAATATAAGATGATGAAGAACATCTCAAGGGGACTCTAGACAGATGTTCACTCCATAGAACTGGGCATACTCAGATAAAAATGTCCAGGAGGCTTGACAGGGTGGGAGTGGGGGGCGGCGTTGACCTTCCTGATAGATATGGCTGCCATGAGTTCCTCTTCCCAGTTGGTAACAGGTGGCTTCAAGAGCCTCATGGGGTCCTTGGGGAATCTCATCCCACTCTCAATGGAAGGTCTTCAGCTACAGAGTGGGCTCCCAGTGAGCCACCTCAGACCATGAACTACTCCTGTAAGCCATGACCATTTCCAGGTTCTCAAAGGATATAAACTATCTCACAGTGAATATCTTTGAGAACAAAGTCAGGTTCATCTTGCATCTGACTAGATTTCTTAGTCTTCTTTGTCTCCATTGCCAAGGGTGGGAATTCTGAGGGAAAGACTGCAGCTCTGTAAAGTTTCTAAAGGGTTGCTGGTTTATGTTCCCTTGGCGGGAATGTAAGTTTGCCTCGCCCCTGCACTGACGGCCCTCTCTTTCTAAAGTTTCAGTTGTCACATGGTCATTCCCAGAGACATCTTTCTTTCTTCCTTCCTTCCTTCCTTCCTTCCTTCCTTCCTTCCTTCCTTCCTTCCTTCCTCTCTCTCTCTCTCTCTCTCTCTCTCTCTCTCTCTCTCTCTCTCTCTCTCTTTCTTTCTTTCCCANTTCCTTCCTTCCTTCCTTCCTTCCTTCCTTCCTCTCTCTCTCTCTCTCTCTCTCTCTCTCTCTCTCTCTCTCTCTCTCTCTCTCTTTCTTTCTTTCCCAAATCAGAGCAGAAGCAAAGATGGAGGGCATGTGATGCTATCATTTTCCTGTTCCAGCATGTGAGAATACATTTCTGTCCGTGAAGACTGGGGATCATAGTCTCTGTGTATAAAGATGATGTTTATGAAATACTTGATGCAGGATATCCTATGGGCCCATTAGTGTCTGGAGAATTTGTTTGTTTTAACTTTCCCCTGTTGTTCACCAAGTCATCAAGTTCTTCCTCCTGGGCACTGCCATAATCTGTGGGAATGGCTGCCCATGGAGATTGGTAGTAGGGGTTAAGCCAGAGCCTCCTGCATGCTAGGCAAGCAACTCTACCACCTAGCTATGTCTTCAGCTTTGCCCTTCTAATTCACCTTTCTGACCTTGTGCTCACCACGACCCCACCCTTCCCGCTTGCTGTCTCTCCCTGAACACCCATGCCTCAACTCCTCCTCCGTTCAGTCCCAGTTCTTCTAAACACTCATGGCCATATCCCAACCTAGCTTCATCTCTTGATCCAGACCCATTCCTCCCCACAGTAGTTCCCAGACACCACACCCCCTTGTGCCCACATGCCAATGAGGGGTCCACAGATCAGATCCAGTGCCAGGAGGCCTTTTGTTTAGTCCTCTGTACTTCCGTCCCTCCTGACGGATCTTAGGCCCCTCTCAGTCACATCCTCCCTTTATGCTGAGGTACAGGGACACTCATGCCTTACACATCCTCCCTCTCAACTTCAAATGGCAAATTTACATTTTCTGTTAAAATTCAACTCCTAGAAGGGTGTGGGCTATTCTCTCCTTCTGTTCCAGGCTGGAGGTCCCTTCCGTGTATCCTCAGAACCTGACATGCTCACCGCTTCTCTGCGCTGTACCCGTGGGTTCAGTTGGCTCTCAGTCTTGGATTGTTCTGTGAAGGATCCCACGAGAGCTAGGCCTGGGTCCTCGTCACTCCCCTGTCTCTCCAGCCTGAGACTGGGTGGTGCTAGATTAGTGTCCTATGGTGGTTTGCTGCATCAAGAGCTGATGCTCACTTGGATGTTTGAGGAGGGACTAACGCTGGTAGAGCAATGGTCCTCAGCCTGTGAATTGTGATGGGGGGGGGCTCAAATGACTTTTCACAGGGTCATCTAAGACCATAAGAAAACACATACATTTACATTGTGATTCATAGCAGTTGCAAAATGATAGTTATGAAGTAGCAATGAAAATAATTCTATCAGGTGTGGGGGGCGGGGTCACCACAACGTGAGGAAAACTGTGTTAAAGGGTCACAACATTAGGAAGGTTGAGAGCCATTGTGGTAGAGAATATATATTGGTAGGGATCCCCTCCAGGTGTGTAAACTGGACTGTCAGCTTCCCTGTGTTATGTCCACGTACCCTGCGTGACTTTTCTTCCTGATGAGACCGAGGTACACCTGGACATTCTGTGGCTCGCAAACACAGCTCTTCTCCTCTGGGATATTGCTTTGCTTATGTGTGGAGAATCAGCTGAGAGGAAGCAGACAACGCATCTTACTGTTGTGTAAGATGCCAGGGGTGAGAGCATTCTTGCTTCAAGAGCTATGTGTTCACTCTATCAATTACTAAGAGCTTACAGTGGACTGGTCCCTATGTAACTTATTACATGCATTTTCTCCATTCATTTATATATATATATATATATATATATATATATATATGCACACACATATAAATATACATACACACATACATACACACATACATATAGATACAAAACCTTCAAGTGTAATGGTCTTCTTTTCCCCCAGCCTATAAACAAAACTCTAGATTTGGAGAGCAAGGAAACCTGCCCCCATGAAGCAAACAGTTCCAAACTGATCTATAACGTTTTCCAGGACTACCTGGTACCGTTGCAAACAGGGCCAGTTCTCCTTTGTGTGCGATGAGGCACTTAGACTCCACCCTGGTTCCCATCTTCCAGGTATGGACACGGAGCTTGAGTGCTAACAATTTACCTAAGCACTCTTGCTTGGTTGCTTAGGCAGGGGGAACAGGAGTCTGCCGTTCCTGGTACTTATCCAACTCCTATATAGAGAACTCAGGGGAATGCCTCTTGGGTTTGTTTGACACTTAATTCATGGTCTCTCAAGAGAGCAGGCCGCTGTGGTCCCTTCTAGCAACAGACCCCCTTGTGCCAGTGTTCCAGGGAAACAGCTCCCTCTTTAGGTAGACTCGGAGAATGCGGTCAGAGCATCAGCCGGTAAGGCTCCCTCCCCCACCCTTTTAGCTTAGGCTATGGGGCAATTGTGTTGGCTTAAAGCTGTTTTATGGAGTGACCCGAGCCCTGCTTTGGGTGGCTGGCACTCAGTTCCACATCACCTCGGTTCTGTGCAATTCCCATCTGCGAGAGGATCCGTTTCCCTTGGAATCAAGGGGAAGGGAAGATGTCCGTGATTGTTACAGAGACTGCAGAGGGAGTTTATTGGTACCCACCTCACAGGAACAGCTCGCCTACCTGAGATATCTCCAGGTGGGGCTATGGGTAGCCTGTCACTGAGCAGCGGGAGAAGGAAGGGAAGAGCTGGGACAGAAGAGCACATGACCCGAGCAAGGATGAGCGTGTGGGAAAAGCCCAAGTTGGACCCTTCTTTCATATTCAGCTCTTGAAGCTCTTTATTACACCACACCGGGGCGACCTGAGGGTCCATATGCCCTCCTGGTGATGCAATCATTTTGGGGAATGTGCCATTTTCCTCACTGGCACAAGGATTCCCAAGGTCAGCCCTGATGTTTTGTATCATTGGTCAAATCCTGTTCCTCTTATGGACCGAACTGATCATCACTAAAATGGGCCCTTGACCTGGAGAGGAGAGGCACCTCCCATTTGAGGGCTTCTTAAGGCATTCTCTAAAGGAAGAGGTCACAGGTAGAAAACAATATTTGGAACCTTCTGGACCAGATACTTGCTGTGATTTACTCATGCGTGCTTTCGTACAGCAAACACTTACCAAGCGCCTGCTGGTACCCCAGGAAGGGACAGAGAACAAAATGCAGGTTTCTTTGTACAAAACAAATTATAATTTTAAACTGAGAGCTTTTAGCCCTCTGCCATATGCTTCTTATGCAGAGGTCACATCCTCGTCCTCAGGGTCAACAAAGAATGCATCATTTTGCTCATGAGTTACGCGTTGCCTTCTGCTTGTCCCATTTCCCCACGAATACACGGAGTTTGATACATGGTGTTCACAGATTCTTGCCTGGCTGGAGGCATGTGATTTTTCTACCGGGAATTAGAACAATTGAGCTGATGAAACGGGCTTGCTTTTTGAAGTGGTTAGTTTATTTATAGGAACTTTTCTGACAGATAAAATAACCATCACGTCTAACGACTCTTGCTGGGTGTAATATTCCTTATAAAAAACAATAAGAAGCCATATAAGGAAGTACCAGATGCATCATAATAATTCAGTTCCCATGACATTTATGTGATCTTTCTCAACATCTGTCCACATGTAGATATTGGAGGAAAAGGACCCTGAGACTGATCATGGACCTGATCAGCGACAGGTCCTTTCCAGGGTATTCTCATATGCCTCCTCCTGGCTCACTTAATCTTCAGAGTGACCATGGGAGAACTATCTGTCAGTTTCTGGAGACAGTGAACTTGAATGTCTACTGTCTTTCTGAAGCTCACAACACCAGCAAGAAGCCTCCTTTTGAAATCTGCATCCATTCTGTCCCCAATCCACTTTGCTTCCTTTCTACCAGTGAGTCATGCCCTGCAGTTTGCTCAGCCATTTCTCCCCGACTTGTTTGGGCACATTTTCAAGGAATGGCTAGAAAAACCCAGTGGGACCCCACCACCACACACACACTTTGAAGGTGACGAGGGACTTCTTCCACTCTCTTAAGACCCAGGTGTCACTGAGTGATGACTATACAGCTTCTGACCTAGCACCCCCAAATTTAGGGATATCAGGATTCTGACTGATGGAGGTCTTCACCTTGCCGCATTTGTCTGTCAGGCTCACGCTATACCAAGAATGCAAGGTCTTTTGCACATGTAGCGTTTTGGAACAAAGTACTTAAAGGCATAAAAAAAAAAGAAATGCAAAATAGTTCCATACCATCCATCCAGGGATTTCCCCCGACAGGAATAAAAAAAAATCAGTGAATAACAGCATGGTTTCAATCTCCAAGATCTCTATAATTAAAGTCATCTCTATATAACGTATGTGAAAAGTTAAAGTTTCATATTATTGTGACTTTGCAATAATTTACTTAGAAAATGTTTATATTCTACAGCAAAAAAAAAAAAGAGATTCTCAATTCAAAACTCCGATGTCAGGGAATATACTAACATTTGACTTACGGAACAAGGATGTTCTGCTTCTGGCCTGAACATGGCCTCACTTGCCTCTTCCTCTCCAGTTTGGGAGACTGCATTGGGAATGCTAGCGGCCGAGGAGCGTGGCAATCACACAACCCTGCAAATAACAGGCTTATAGGCCTTACACTGCCAACCCCAAAGCCAAGCATGAGGACAGTGGAGATGGCCCAGTGGGCAAAGTGCTCGCTGTGTGGAAACCTGAGCCCTCTGCATGTTCCAGTAACCCAGGGCTGAAAAGAAGAGAAACAGGAAGATACTCAGGACTGGCTGAATAGCTGGCTAATCAATTGTGAATTCAGGTTTCCATGAGAGACCCTGTCTCAAAAAGTATGCTAGAAAATTATAGAGGAAGATGTTCAGTGTTGACTCCTGGCCTACACACACACACACACACACACACACACACACACACACCACATACCCCACATACACATACACACACGTACATAATGCACTCAAAATTAAATGTAAAACCATGGTTCCCAAGACAGTATGATCCTGACTGTAGAATAGACACATACATGGACTGGTAAATTGGAAGTCCATCAACACACCCTCACAACTACCTTTAATGAGTATGTCCATCCAGACACCTCTCATTAACAGGCAAAGAATAGTTTCGTCAGGAAACATAAAGGATAAGTATAAATCCACGTGGAAGCAGTGGAATCTATAACTCACATGTTATACATAAATGAATCAAAAACCTACTAGAGATACAGCTATATAAATGGCTAGGAAAAAACATACAAGTACTTCTTGTGGCTTTGCCTCCATTCTGAAAACACAAGGGTCAGAAGAAAAAATAAATTGCATTTCCTCAAAAAGGCCCATTCAGCTCCTCACTTGCATCAGAACTTTCATCTACCGTGGAGCCTCTAAATGGACTTTTGTCTTTCAAAGACCACCATCCAAAAAGTGAGATGACAGCCCTCAGAGTGGAAGGACCTGATAAAGGGGCCCTGCTCAGAATACGTACCAAAGTCTGGGACTCCACCCTCGTAACAGTTTGACGGGGTCTCCTCCCAATTCCTGTTGGAACGTGGTCCCCACTGTGGCAGTATTAAGAGGTGGGGCCTGTAGGGGATGATGGAGCTGTAAGTGCTCCACCAGCAAGAGTGGATTGAGCCTGATGAATGAGCCTGAGAAGGCCGGTTCACTTCTCTTTGGCTTTGGAAGAACGCTCTATCAACCCCCGTTCATTTTCCCATTACATTTGCAAATGAAGACACCTGGGAGAACTCATTATGAGCAATGACCCTCAGCAGATGCTGATCAACCTGCCTGAGTCTTGATCTCAGAGGATTCTCAGTTCCACACCATCATAAGTATCTATTCTTAGGCCATTCTTCTACTTTTAACTATTAAGATACACCTTGTTTTGATAAAGGTGACTCTTTTTTCCCCTACCTAACGAGAAGCTAAATCTGCTGGAACTGTAGGGAGTATGTTTCATCTGATACTGTAAACGTCTGCAGTATTGGCTTTGCTTTGGTTCTGTTTGTGTTTGTGATGCTGGAGAATGGGCCCAGGGCCTCACACATGCTAGGCAAGCTCTCTGCCACGCAGCTGCAGCTCCTACCCAGCAGTTGCTTTTATCATGATCAATATTTGTTCAAAAGATTAGGTTTGTTTGAGATGACTGCGAAACAAAAGTGCAGTCTAAATATTTGAAGCCCCAACTGCACCTTACAGAATAATGTGCAAGTCCTTGCAAACTTTATTCTTAATAACATATTTCCAATCAATTGCTTCAGCTGGGTGTGGTTAGACACACCCTTAATCCCAGAAGGCAGAGGCAGGTGCACGGATCTCTATTGGTTCAAGGCTAACCTGGTCTACATAGCGAGTGAGTTCCAGACCACCCAAGGGTACATGGTGAGGCCCTACTTCAAAAAATAAAAATAGAAGAATAAATAATAAATGTCTACATTTTAATAGCTAGGACTACCCACTTGTGTTTATCCACTATAAGGAGTGTTAGTTGGGCTGGGGAGATGATTCAGTGTCTAAGGCGCTTGCTGTGCTCACATGAGATCTGGAGTTTGGATGCAGAGTGGACGTAAAAGCCAGGTGGGTGTCAATAATCCCAGCACTTAGGTAGCAGAGACAAGTGATCCCTGAGGCAAGCTGACTAGCCAGAACCAGCAAATTCTATATTCAGTGAGAGGCTTTGTCTCAATAAATAAAGTGGAGAGAGATGGAGGAAGACACCCAACTTCAGGGATCCTCACACATTTTCCCATGCATACATCTGCATACATGTCTAATCCCACACACGGAAGTACACAAACATGTGGAAAATGTATTATCAAATCTGCACTATTGAATGGTACATCACTATTACTCTATATTATTGAATCTAAGATGCCATTAATCTAAAAATATACCATCAATATATATGTCACTATAAAAGAAAAAGCTTTTGATTAAAATATGCAATGCAATCAATTGGAAAAATGCTTTCTAAATTTGAAGATAGAAGACTCTCCTTCATACATAGCCATCAAATTAGATATATCAGCCACATCATCTTGAACTGCAGGTGTCTAAGGGTGTTCCTATTGACTATTTCTTTAGGATCCTCAGGTCTCCTTTCCTTTTCATGATGTTTTCATAGTGAAACAAAATTCTAGAGTGATTTTGATGCTATCGAGTTCATTTCCAATGATTTTGAAGTTGAAGAACACATTTAAGCATGATTAGACATAGCATGTCTTCATCATAATGAATAGTTCGCATTTCTTCAGCCAGTAGAAACCTCATACGAATATTTTGAATCTATGTGCATTCTACTCTAACGCCCACCAGGGTGACTTATGTTAGAGCTATTTATCCAGTAGCTGGAACTTCAGGAGCACGCCAGTGAGGTGGCACATTTGAAATCTAGACAATCCCCAACAGTGCAGAGCGCAGACTCCCTAGCTCAGGGGCATTAGTCACCCATGAGACTGCTGAGAAACCACAAGCTCAGCCTCTGAGGAATGCACATCCCACAAGGGAAGAGTCGCCAGCTGTGGCTGGATCGCCATCATTTCCTTGAGACTGGATTTTTATCACTGGCTTGGATCCGCACATAGGCCACAAAACTGCTTCCATGGAGAGGGTCACTTGAGTGTCAGCAAATCTATCCTCGCCATCCCCAAGTTCGAGTGCTCAGTGTGAGTTGGTCTCTGTCTGCACATCCGTTCCATGCTCTCTCTCACCTACAGCATGCTTTCCAATCCAGGTTCTGGGTGAGCTGGTGTGGTGTTCACATCACCAATGATATTGGCCTAGTTGGGTAAAATCTTTCTTGCCTACACACTGATGGACCAGCATGGCCCGTACATGAGTTATCTTTGGCCCAGAAGTTGCCTGAGAACGACCAGCACAGCACAGTCTGGAGTCATTTTCCTTAGTAGTGGACTGTCTGTGACCTGATATAGCTAGAAGACTCTGAGCAGAATCAGAAGTGTCCACACTAGATGGAGTGATAGGAGAAAGCAGGCTAAGGAAGGACACCAATCCCCAAGCAAGAGGAAGAAGTAGGTAAGGGAATCAGGGGTAACCTCTGTTATTGAGATCCTGTGGTTTGCACACTATCAAAATGGTCTGAAGTGTGTGAGCATGTGTGTGGGTGCGTGCGTGTGTGTGTGTGTGTGTGTGTGTGTGTGTGAGATATGTATGCTTGTGTGCAGATGCAGACACATTCATCCATGTATACATATCTCTGGAGGCCAAGCTCAGCACTGGATGTCTTTTTTGGTCCCTTAGTTTTTAAGACAGGGTTTCTCTCACAGAATTTCAGCTAGATTCGCTGGCCCACCGGTGAGCCCACTTCCCAGTGCTAGAACTGTAGGTACGTGCTGTCGTTCCTGGATTTTATGTGGGTGCTGAAAATCTGAACTCATGACCTCAGGCTTATGCAGCATCGTCCTAACCACTGAGCCGTCTCTCCAGTCACCAAAGACTACTGTTTAATGATTAAGATGTTCTGTTGGGTGTAGCTCAATGGTGAAACACCTGCCTTGCATGGACATGGTCCTTAGTTTGACCCCCAGTCCCACAAAAAGCAAAGAAAAGAGTAAGATGCTTGTTCCTGAGACTGCAGTTTTGCTCCTGTGCAAATCACAATTGTCTGTCTTGAATTTTTATTATGATAAATGTACAGATTACAACTTCATCTCAGTTTTCTCCAGTGCAGGACCTCATAGAAATATTCCATTCCAGGTTGCTTGTGATGTGATCTAAGGGAAAATAGGTGAGAAAGGAGGAGAGTGGAGGGGAGAGGAGAGATCTAATCCCAGGAAGTCACCCGTAGGGCAACTGGTGCTTGGTCCCTCCAGTGACTGCTTAGATGCTTGTAAGATGTGATCTCAGAGCTAGAAGGACAAGACATTCACCTGTTGAATCCCATATCTTAAATCAGCCTCCAGATTTCCTGTTACCATGTGTGAGTGCACAGCTACCTCTGTGAACTTCCTGTCTTGCTCATCTGTGCATCCGAGGAAGCGTGGCTATATGCCTGTATCTCTGGTCTGGCAGGCAGCTCCTTAAGCACCCCAGGGAACGGGTCACTACTGCAGTTTGTGTAGGAAAAACCGAGACCTCTGAATACCTCAACACTCTCCAGAGCATCTATCCACAATTAACCTTGTCAACAAAACCCTATTTTCAAAGGGTTCAGGGTGTCTGGGTTCACGCATCATACAAAAGTCTCACCCAGGCAGATCCCTTTCATTTGCTAAGGAAGAACATTCAAAATGCGTGCTTGGGCCCCAGCTCTTTATTCCTCAGAAGAGCTACTCTTTCTTCTTAAGAGCGTGCAAGCACTCTTGCATACACAGACACACAAAGAACCTACTGCCTGGACTGCCATAGTGTGACACAATTTCAAAAAGTGCCATTCACATCCTAAACAGACTTCTGCAGAGCCAGAGACTGTACACCACAGCCGCCCATACACCACGTCTTTCTACCCACCCCCAACCCAGTCCCGTTCTGCTTTCCTATCACATATCAGGAGGGATACTGTTCCACCCCTGGTCTGCATGGTTTTCTTAAAGTGCTCCCCGGAATTATGAAAATGGTAGCAGCCCTCACTGGGAAGCAGCCCCAGCAGGTATTAGCACGTTCCGTGTTAGTATTGAAATAAGTGAAGATGGTTGGGAGTGAGAGCAGGGAGCAGGGAGGGCTCTAAGTGGCAGAGGGGGATGCATAGACCGAGCAGCTGGAAGCTTCCAGAAATGAACCACAGGCTCTTGTGGTCTGAAGTGGGACTGACATTTCTGATCCAATTTGAAGCCGGCTCACTGCTACTAGGGCGTCCCCGAGACTCCGTGTTCCACCGCTTGGCGTCAAGCTTGTTCTTCATCTGCCATGTGGACTCTTCAACAGCTGTGTGCCCTGAGACCTTCAAAGGTCGAGTCCCTGTGGAACACTTCCTGAGACAGCCCTTGAACAGTCTCAGCTGGCAGCACTTACATGGGAGGCCATTTGCAGGTCTCCAAGATTCCCTAACTGTAGAGTAAGTCAACCCAGATTAGGAGAAAGCGAGAAAACTATCAACAGATAGTCCTGAACCAAGGCTGCTGTTGGAAGGTATAATGACAAGGTTGGAAGGGGGGGGAATAGAAAGATCACCTGGAAGAACCGAAATGGAGCGAGCTATGGGCAAGTCTGGCCTGCAGTATGTTTTTTGAAAGTGAAGTTTCTGTGGCATATAGCCACACCCATCCCCTTATATATTGCAGGTAGCTGATTTTACCCTATGGTGGCCGAGGTGGGGAGCTGTGAAAGAGACTAACCCGTTTACTACCCAGTCCAGTACAAAATAAAGCCACTGAGCCCGGGGCAGTGAAGTCTGACATCGCCGCCTTTCTTCTCCACAATGTGAAGATTTAGGACGCATTGAGAAGCCCACTGGGAAGGTCTCGACTGTCCATTTGATAGTCCTAAAACAGGAGGAGAAAGGACACACACAACATCACCTCTCTCCCTGAAGACTGGATCTTTCTGAGAGGGGTGGCCGTTCATCTCACCAATCAGTCCTCCCAGACAGAGCATTAGGTGGCTCCCAAGAACCACAGTGGGGGTTGGGAACATGAACGTGGGTGAGGATTGCTCTAAACTGGGCTGTGGTTAGGAGATGTCCCCCTAGAGGGGTCACAGGGAGCTGCTGCCTGCGCCATAGTCTCTGTCTTCTTACTCTGTCTCCATCGCTCTTCCTCTAGGTCCCTAGTTTTCCTGCCTCCCTAACTCTTGCCTAGTCTCCTTCCCTTTCTTTCTTCCTCCCTCTTGCCCACATCTCAGGCCAGCCAGTGCCACCCAGTGGCTCTGACAGGCATTACTTATTTGCTGCCTGCCATGGAGGTATGGGATGAGTTGGAAGAGTCAGGAATCCTTAACGGGAGGGGGGGGCGGGGATTTCAAAGGCAGTGGGAAGGCTGCAGAGAACACTTGCAATGACCACTCCAGACATGAACTTTTAACGGCATTTACACTTTAGTATAAATGAAAGCTCCCCGGGTAGATTTGTTACAGGGAAAGGCACCAGGACCATCCTTTTAAGGGGATTAATCTGGGTGCACGACTCTAAGCAGAAAATTACATTGGATATGGCTAACAGTATTACAGTGTGGATTTTAAGATGTACCCAGAGGACAGACCTCAGGCCAGCGTTCTTCTTCAAGGAAAAAGTAACAGATGATAACTTCAGCCTGACCACGATAAGCTCCAAGGCAGATGCACCCTTTTCTCCGTGTGCAGTACACATCCGTGATCACTCTTGCTAGCATTATAATCTGTAATCGCTCTCTTGAGACCTGTAGGACATGAGTCCTCTTGTCCAGGGTCTGGGGAAATGGCTCAGTGGTTAAAACACCTGCCAGCATTTGCGCTAAAGTCTTAATCCCCAGAACCCACACAAACGCCCAGTGGACATGCAGGCTTGTAGTCCCGGCCCTCTCAAGGCAGACAGGCGATCCCCAGAGCAAACAGGCTATTGGTGAGCTCTGGGTTCCAATGAAAAACCTTGAATCAGTGTGCGTGTGTGCATGCACGCATGTGTGCATGTGTTATGTGTGTGTGCGTGCGCGTGCATGTATGAGTGTATGTGTGTGTCAAAGTATATGTCCTGTATGTGTAGGTGCTGTTAGAGTCCAGAAGAGGGCATCAGAGACCCTGCAGCTGGAGTTACAGATGGTTGTGATCTAAGATATGAGTCCTTTGAATAGGCAGAAGGTTCTCCTAACAGCTAAGCCCTCTCTTCCAATGCCAGCACCCATCACTTCTTTACCCTCCCACCCTGAAATATCTCCTAATGAGGACTAACACTTCAATGAAAGTTTGTGAAGGAGAAACCACTGTCACCGGATAACAGAGGGGTGGGGGTGTACTCTGTTTTAGGACACTTCCCTAGCATGTCCAAGACCGTGCCTTTGATTCACAGCACCAAGAGAAGCGAATATGAACAGATGAAACAATAGCAACACAAACTGTAGCCGAGCAAGTCTAGTTCCTGAACTGAACTGGATGGATGGGATGACTCCACAAATCCTTTACCGGGGGGGGGGGACTTCAGGGGGACGGGTAAAGCGCACAGTGACGAGGAACACATCACTTCTAGGAGGATGGCCCTTAGCATTGAACTCTGGCTCAGAATTGGACCGAGCCGTTGAGAACTGCAGATTGCTGCCCATTTGAAACTGCAAAAATGATTCCAGTACACGATTCCTCAGGAAATCAACACTTGTAGAGTTGACTGCACAGGTCTGCTGTCCTTCCTGGGTGTGCTCCTGCACAACACAGGTCTGACTGTTGTCATCCTGAAACTTTCCTCTCACATGGCAAGCCAGGACGACTTTAGTAAGGACAGAATGTCAACTAGGAAAGACCTCAAATCTCACCTTATAAGGTAGGCATCTATTTAAAAGTCTTTATACTGTTTAGATCTGTTTAGAAACCCTTTCTTAGTAGCTTGTGATACTACTCCAAAGAATGTTATTATCCCCCCTTTTATTGAGATTTTATACATGTATATACTGTATTTTGATCAAGGCCATCTCATGTCCCCTTTCCTCCAATTATTTCCCCATCCCCAATACTATGATTCCCTTCCCAGTTTTATGTGTTTTCTTAAATATTTTTATTTAGCCTACCAAGTCCACTTAGTGTTGTAGTAAGTATATGGGTATAGGTCACCTACTGGGGCATCAGTAGCCACTAGGAGCCACATCCCTAAAGAAAACCGAGCCCCCAATCTAAAGACTTTTTGAAGTCAAAATCTCTCATTGATAAGACCATCTTAGATGGAAGAATCCTTTTAAATAAGCTTGCTGTCCAGTTTTGCCCATCCCCTCTGTGTGTCTTCTTTTCCAGCATAAGGAGCTGATCTCTCCCTTGCTGTCTGCTCTGTGGGCTTTGCTGACACACCTGCAGAGGATTGTGCCTCCTAGACGCTCCCCCTCCACACATCACCAGCCTGCTGTTTGCCTTCCGTCTCCTCACTCCAAGTGAAAATGAAGACAATATTTATTCACCTCCTCTTCGATAACACGACCCAACAGTGCCACCAAGGGGTCCTGCTGGAGGTCATTTCCTTAATGGCTTGCATCATGGAAGGGTTTGTCTGCCCCAGTGCGGGTGTCCACAGCTCTGATGATCTGTCATAGGGCTGCAGACGAGGAGCTCTGAGTTCTACCCTAGTTATGATAGTGACTCATGGGCTGCTCTTAGGGAAATTTGTTGAACTTTGAATCCGGCTATTTGTCCCTATAAAAATAACATGGATGCCCTTACTTAATTATATTTTGTTTTTACGAGGCAGGGCCCATTTATCAGATTCCACCCAGTTTGTGTTGTTTCTTTTCAGCGTCTTGAATTCCTTAAGTTCTTTTTAAAATTTTTTTCTGTGTGTTTGTATGACTGTTGGTCTGAAGACTAAGTCGATTTGAGATCAAGGGACTCCCCTCTTGAGTTCCCCAGCTCCTCAGGTGGTAGACCCCATCCAAGATGTGACAGGAATCTCCTCCAGAGGAGATATCATTTCATCTTTGGGGTAGCAGAACAAGAAGAGTCCAGAATATTCCCTGCAGTCAGTGAATGAGATCTGCTATATTATTGACTACAGCTGAGTAACTCCCACTGGGTTGACGCTGCTGGGCATGGTAGCTATTGAAGATAAGACACTGACAGAAACCAGCTTGAGGAGAACAAGGGCTGTTTGTTTGGCTTCCATTTCTCAGTCACAGTCAATCACTGATGTTAGGGCAGGAACCTGGAGGTAGGAACTGAAGCAGGGGCCACGGAGAGAGACTGTTTACTGGCTTGCCCTTCATGTCTTGCTCAGTCTGCTCCTTATATGACTCAGAAACTGCCTATGATATAGGATTCCCCTCTGTGTGTTGTGAATAGCATCGGTTAATAAAGAAACTGTCTTGGGCCTGTGCAGGGAATAGAGGTAGGAAGGAAAACTAAACTGAATGCTGAGAGGACGAAGGTAGAGTCTCTTTTCTTGGCAGTGTTGAAGACCATGCTAAGCAAGTATTTTACTACTGAATTTCAAACCCCAGGCTTTTCCATGGTGTGGGGTGCCTATAGGAGACGTGGATCTCACTATGCAGGCCAGCCTGGAGTTCACTTCCCACCTCTTCCTGAGTGTTGGGATTATCGATTTGCTCCTCTGAGCTTGACTTTCTTTCATTTTTTAAAATGAATAACAAAAAAGGCTACAGACTATGACATTTAATCCCTCCCTTTCCAGTTTAACTTATTTTCCCATGTTGGTTAAGACAGCTAAGCCAACGCTGAACAGGAACTATGAAATCGGAATTCTCTTTTCATCCCTAAACTGTTAGTCATCTTTCTACACTATGAGAAAAAAAAATACCCGAGGAAACCCAACCAAAAAGTTTATTTTGGTCTCCACTGTCAGAGCTCCCAATCTATGGATGCTGGGCTGAGTTCTGTAGCCTGAAGTGAGGTCCAATATCATGGTGATATGCCCATGGAAGCTCACATCATGGCAGCAAGGAGGAGAAACGACAGGAGGGCCAAGGTCTCAATATGCCCTTCAAGAGCATGCATCCAATGACCTACTTCTTCTGGCATTTAGACAGCCCAAATCTAATTTGAATATGATATTTGTTCCCGGTCCTTCTTATCTTTGGAGAGAAACTGACACTCAAAATACTCCATTGGATTCTAGAAGGTTTGGAGGAACTCTTCTCTCATACGATTTTGAAATGCTTCTTTTTCCAAATGAGCCTTAGCCTATGTATTTGTCTATACCTCAGTTGAAGATTTGGTTGACTCCTTCATGCCTCCAGATAGATCTTGTCTATAAAATTTTGGACTGAGTCAATAAATAATTCATTCCTTTTGCAAGAGTTAAAATATACATATTTATTTCCATTTCCTCAGTCATGTTACTAGTTTACATTTTAATACCTCTCTTTACTAAGAAGGAAGACCATAGCTCATATCTAGGAGAATGAAGGTTTATTCTGCAGACTTTAGGATGTGGGTAGAGAAAACTAAGAAGCCTAGTAGCACCCAGAATCTTCTAGCAGGAAGTTTCCTCTGGTGACATAGATGGCTGACTAGCTCCAAGTGTAGTTCAGTAAACTCTTGAAAATTCTGTTCTCGGGGGAGAGCGGAAGAGATGTTGTGTTTAATGAATAAAAGCAAGGGCTTTGGATTCAGAGGACTCAGTTTAAGTCTCCAGCTCAACAATTAGTACCTGGGTGGCCATGGGTACATCATTTAACCTCTCTATTTTTGGAGGCATTGTCTCCGAATTACAGATGGAAGTAGGTGGCTTTGAGTGCCCGGCACACAATAGATTCTCAAAAAATGTCAACTGCTATTCCAATAGCAGTTGCTTAGGCATAACCTGACGTAATAAATAGGTTCCAGCATGAGAGGGCACTTAGAGGAGGTTTTCTGGGTTGTGTTTGCCTTTCGATTTCTATCAGGAGGGGAAAATATGTAATTTTTAAAATGCAAGCGATGGAGATAGGAACAAAGGGAGCCATGACTCATGCCTCGCCATTTGCATCGCTTGTTTATTATTTCGTGGTCGGCAATACTTCAGACAGTTATATAATCTCTCCTCTTTTGGGGGACTGTCAGGATGTGACATCCGGAAAATGAAGAGGGTGCGCTTTGTGTGAGATGCAAGGTAGGATAGAAAAGAGAGTCGCTTCATCCCCCTAGTAGCGTGGTGGAGCACAAGCCTAGGCACTCACTGCCTGGGAAACAGCTTTATCCCCTGGAGCTGTACCCATCTCTGTCCAGCTCACTGTCATACCCTGGACTTGAGTTCCTGTCTCATCCCCGGTCCTATTGGCTTCGAGGTCTTACTAGCCTTTGAAGCCGAGATTGAATCATCCCATAGAAGAGAGAAGACATTATCTCCAAATACATGTTCTTGTGTCAATCTGTGTTCAAGGAATACAGTTGAATTGTCATCTACAACGGGACTGGCGTAGTCCATCCGTGTCATCCCCTGTCTCCCACCTGTCTCCCACCTGTCTCCCACCTGTCTCCCACCTGTCTCCCTGGACTGCCTTCCCTATCCGTTTCCTCAGTGGCTTCCCTTCTCTTTCACCCAGGTCTTCCTAGGGACCATTTTCATCTGTGCAGCGGGACCACCCCATCTCCTAGCCTCCATGAAGGTTCTCCCCCTCACTCCCCCTTTCTTTCTCTCCCCTTCTCCATGCCTCTCGCTGTCTTCAAGGGGTACTGAACCTAGGGCTTTATACAGGTCAAGGAATCTCTCCCACTGGGACATATCCCCAGCTGGGCAAGAGGAATGTCTTAATCTTTCTGTTCTTCTTCCTCCTTTTCTAGATTCATAAGTTGGAAAAAACCTTAGGGTCTTCAAATTTTTGCCAAAGACCCATTGTTAGGTGTATTCACTTAGAAGTGTGTTAATACATGGGGTCAAAGAGAACGGTGAGGGGAGGGGGAGGGAAAGGGGAGGCGGCGGTGGGGAAGAGACAGAAATCTTTAATAAATTAAAAAAAAAGAGAACGGTGAGGGGAAGAGGAAAGGCAAATGCTAAATTATGTATAAAAAGGAAGGTCCTGCTGCCTGAGTTTTGACTCTGCTGCGTGGTGAACAGGTCTTGATAATGTTGAACTGTTTAAGGCTATGCTTGCCTGTCAACGTCTTCTCTGCAATGTAACTACATATCCATTAGCACCTAAACAAACAAACAACAACAACAAAAAACTAAGTCTGGTATCAATGTGACCTACCAGTGCTGAGCCCTTTGCTTGGTGGCCCATTTGTTTCCATGTCTGAGACACAAACACAGCTTGGAAAATGAGTTCAATCTGAGCTTGCTTTAAGGAAGAGGGCTATTTATCTGGCAAAGCAGTATGTCCCACGTGGGAAATTACATATTGAGAGAAGTACCAGACTAGGAAGAAAGAGTAAAAAATGATTTTCAGATCCTCGAAGGTTGTGACCAGGATGGGTGTGGAGAGATAGGTTTATTCCTTTTATTCCCCGCATGTTTGCCCAATGACCACAGAAAGCTTGCCTTCTAAGTGTCGGAGCACCAGGCTACGGTACGTCCATGGTCCTCTGTGGTCTGTCATGATTCCACTGCACCAACCCACTCTTATTCATTCCCTCCATCGAGTGTCTCCACCCTCATCAACTGTTTGCTATGCCTTTAACATCCTGAATGTTTTCTTTCATGTCTCTCTCACTTGCTCCTATGTGATGCTACCATCTTGCCCCTTGGGACCCACACAGTCCCATACAAAGATAAAACCTCACTCTGCCTCATCCCTAAGAGCTTCCCTTTGTTTTGAATTGCCCCACTGTCTGTTCCTTCCAGAAGGATCTGGTACTTGAAGAGCAGGCTTTGCAACCTACAGCATCACCACCCTAATCCCACCTCACCCCACCCCCCTAAGCTTCTAGCCTTTCCGGATGATGCTGGCTCTAAGTACGACGAATGGTCCAATCCTCAACTCTTGAACTCTATGCTATGGAGAACTCATAACCATTCTAAGGCTACTTCTGACCCATAATTTTCCAAAACTGTGGCTGATTTGAGGCCAGCCTCATTTGTTGGGGACCCCAGAGCACATTAGCTCTCGCTAATATTCATGGTCATCCCAGCAGATGGAATGAGTTAGTTTAGTTCATATGGGTAAATGTTTCATTTCCAGAGGATAATTTTTATTCCTACCAACTTTAAAATAATACTACATTGTCTTTATGGAAGATTCCAGCCCCCCCCCCGAAAGTAGCGTAAGTCTTTGTTGTCATTTCATCCAGTCTTGTCTAAAGCTTTCTTAAATAGATGGCACACTCTCTTTCTTAAGAGAACATACATGTGAACATTTGTGTGGGGGTGTGTGCGGACGAGCTGAAAGATCTCTTACGTCCGGGTGTAGCAAGTGAAACCAGCAAGCCACCATGTTTCCTTGGGTGGCCTGCACACTGCGTAACTTCAGAGCTTATGGGCATACTGCTTCCTGGAGCTGAGCAATAAGCAACCTGCTTGGCCAGATGTGGTTGTGTGACTCTGTGTTGGCTTATCCTGAAGCAAAGCAGAAGCCAGGCTTAGGAACTAAGCAAGAGGCAGAGGGCACTTACCTTACTCTAGTAGTCCTTTGCTTGGTCCCTATCCTACTCTATAACATAATACCAGAGGGCGTGTGAACCATAAACAATGGAAGTTCTATGGGGACTGGGGGCTGTGACGACTCAAACAAGAAGCTGCTTCTGGCGAGGGCCGTCTTTCTGTGTCATAATTTTGTAGGGGGAGAGTTAGAGAGATTTAACTGACGAAGGAAGAATTGCCCTGCATGAGCTCTGGGGAACTAGACGGTTAAAAGACACCACTCTTTCCTGCTTCTGACACAATGATACAGCGTGGATACGACAGGACCAGCTGGTTCACACTCCCGCTGACACACACTCCCTGGCACACCTCTGCAGCCGCGATGGGGTCTGCTCTACCTGTCAGCAGACATAGGCCGTTCCTCCCGTAAGTGGCTTTTATCGGGTGTTTTGCCACAGCATCAAGGAAAAAGCAACCAACATACACTCTTTGTCACTTCATTTTTACTTAAGACACAGGAAAGGGAAAGTTTATCAGGCCCACCTCCTCCGTGCCCTAACAAAATTCTCATTCCTACAGCGACTCTGAGCCTGCAGATTTCTTGAATGGCTGGGATTTCAGGCCCATCTGGTGACTGCGGCTATATGGAAAACAGAGGACATGAAATAAAGTAAGATAAAATAAGAAAAGGAATAACTGACCCAGAAGACACATCCCTAAAACGCCAGGACTGACATCTATACAGTGTGGAGTTTGCTCCCGACACATTTGGCAGAAGTTGAAAAGCAAAACAAAACCAAACAAAAAACCGCCCACTGTCTCAAGAGGCCCTGGGAAGGAGCATACAAGACAAAATGCTTTAGTTGTAGACATGAAAATGCTGGCGAGTCAGAAAGGGATGAGCTGGTCAGGAAGCATCCACTTCCGGTGGATACTCCCGTGGCTCATCCACTCTGGCCAGCTCCAACAGCACAAAGGTCCAGTCAGCAGAAGCCTCCACCAAAGCAGCGCCGTCGCCGTCGGCTCTGCCAGCTCCCAGTCAGCTGCAACCACAGCTTCCCTTGCCCATTTGGAACCTTCTAGTAGGGGTCGTTCAAATAAAACAACAAGAGGGCTTTAGATAGGAAATTCTGGGGAGCTCTGGGGGCGCGAGGAGGCAGATGCATGAAGCTAAGATGAAGACCGATTCCCTGGCTCTCGGGCACGAAGACGGATTTGAGGTTGCTTTTCCTGCGACGCGGTGGCTTCAAAGAAATGGATACCGTGGATGACAGATGTCCTTTGGCACCGCGGTATGAAAACACTGTGAATCACCTCCACTGAGAGCAGAGCCTTCTCCCGATGTTGGCTGTGTGAAGGTGGATTGGTATGCTAAGCCCATTAACCACAGCCACCACGTTCAATGTACATCAGGCTGGCTTCTTAAATTAAAAATCAGAAAAAGCACTTGTGACAAGAAGCCACGATGAGATGTCTCTCCTCCCGGGAAAGGAGAAGTATGCCTCCCCTGGCCAGCCCACACAGAATCCGATGTTCGCTATGATCCCTGGGAAGGCAGAAAAGCTCCCAGGGAAGAAGACTCCAGCCTCTCAGCTTAGCCAGACCTGTGAAGCAGTCGCTAGGAAGTCTGGAGAACCAGCCTGTGGAAACGAGGCTCAGAAAAAAAAAAAATGGATCTTTGATTCCACTGAGCCATCCAGGAAAAAACAAGACGAGATCGGGTGGGTTAGGCTGGCCAAAACATCCAGGCCAGCTCACCTGTTTCCACGCAGGAGCTCAGACGAGGGCTGCCGGCCTGGATGCCAGGTTGTGTTTTAGGCCTTTGGCTATCCAGAAACCTGGAAGCAGTACCACGTGTGAACAGAAATGGCTGTGTGGGTGGCCGAGGTCCAAGACACCAAGGGGCTCAGAGATTAGCATGGTCTTAGGGGAGCCATGGTGGATCTGTCATGGAGGATACTCTGTGGTTACTGACTCTCACATGGAAGAAAAAAATGGGAGAAACACTCTTGGTCTCACACCAGCCAGTCACTCAGTGGTGCCTGCCATTGGCTGCACCCAGGCAGCAGCTCTGGCATGTAAGAACCCTGCATAGGCAGCCTGTAGGAGAAACCACCCGCCCCCACCCTCAGTAGTGGAGCAGGGCAGGAGAAGGGCAAGGAATTGACCCGAGGACAAACAGGCCCAGGCCTGGCACAGCGAACAGGCTGGGAGCTGGGATCGTTTTCTACCTTCGCCACAATGACCTCACCTCACCCAGGGCCAGACCATGACAAATCAATTGGAAGCCGCAAAAGCCGGCTGGTGGGGACTCCGGGGAGAATCTCTGCCTCATGTTTTCTTCAGTCATGTGACTCCACTGGGGCCCATCTCAAGTCCTTTTTCAGCCACCACCTTCCTTATTCTCCCCACAGGATCTTATACCATACACAGTCTGACATCCATACTGTCTTTGCAAACCTTGGAACTGGTCACTCTTGTTCCTCATCAAAAATTCAGTATCTAAGCGGCTCGATGCACAGACAGAGAAACTCTATCTAGCTTTGATTTTTTTTTTAGGTTTATCTGTAATCGCCTCTGCCAAGACCAATTTGATAAAGCTCCAAGACCCCGAAACTTATACCTTCCATTTCTCAGTGTTTAGCTGATGTCAGACCGTTTGAAGAGAGTCACCACTTGGTGTCTGGGGAGATTAGTTTCATCACTTCCCACAGATAAGAAAATCCATGTCCCTTATAGAAAGTGGTATGGTGTTTACATATAACCTACACACATTCTTACACATCCCCCAGTCACTTCTAATTTACTTTAGTGCCTAATCCAACGTAAACACTATGTAGATAGTTGGTACACTTATTATTCATGGGATAATGACAAAAATAGTCAAGAAGCAATTTTATCCCAAATGTTCTTGATTTGAGGTTGATTGAATCAAGGATGTGGAACTCAGGGACCCGGAGGGTGGTGGACTGTATATCAAAGCAATGACCCAGGGTCCTCTTGCTAAATTTAACATTATTGATCCATCAAGGCAGAGGCTTGGGCACTCTCTGCCAGCTATTTGCCCGAGTGTTACTTATCCTCTTTCTGTGTCCTCATCTCTACAATGACAGCAGAGGCAGGACTGTCTTGTGGGTCAAAGGAGTCAGTCTCTGTGAGAGCCTTTAACCTGATACCTGGCACGTGAGCCCCTCTTGATAGACAACGCAGCCGCAGCTGAAGCAACATGGACTATACTATCACAAATGACCGAAGCCCAGGTCACCTTTCCTTAGCTGGGCCATTTGGATCCAGAACCATCTGGATCTAGAGTAGATCCACGGTCCCCACTTCAGCTCTCTCTAGATAATCTGGCTCTGTATTCCTCTGATGGGCTCCGTCGTCCTGGGACATCTGTAGCATGACAAGGTGCAGAGATAGCCTCCCAGATGAGCAATGGGATCCCCAGAGGTTACCTAGAATCCTGGAATAGTGTTCCATTGTCCTGGCCTGGTCACACTTCTAGCTCCGAGTTAGTCACTGGAGCCTTGGAGTTTATGATGCCCAAGTTGGTCAGGTCTGAGCTGCGTATCCATTGTAAGTGAAGCGTAAAGGAGCGGCAAGGCTTCAGATAGGCATGGAGTCGTGGGAGTCAGACATGGGAATGGAAGCTGGAAAGGTCAAAATCAGCTGTGTCTACTCGAGGAGCTATTGCTGCCTTTGCCATTACAATTTAGTGTTCGTTCAGTGGGGGCGACATTGCTGTCACCTCCCGTATTCTGAGCACAGGTTGGCTCATCGGTGGAAGAACACCTGTTTAACATGTGTGGAGCACTGAATTCAATTCCCAGCACCCCCAAAGAAAGCAAGACCCGTGGTGGGCTATTCCAGTAAAACAACTAGGCTGTAGGGAGATGAGTGGAAAAATCGCTGAAAGCAATAATCAAGCGGAAAGGACCCTGGAAAGAAGGAGACCATTACTCAGAAGAATTAGTAACAAAGCCTCAACCGAGATAGAGGAAAGCAAAGCCCCACATGGAGCTGTGTCTTAGAGGATGGAGCGTGCGTCTTTCAGAGCCAAAATCTTACTTAAGTGGCAAAATGGAACCTACTCACACAAACCTCACAGTAATCATGAAAGGTTAACCAGCCATAGGAAGCACGCTTGTTGTACCCTGCTGGGCTGCAGCATGGGCCCACGTCATCTTGCTGCATCTTTAGAAGTTCATTCTCCACCTAATGATTTCATAGCATTCTGATTATCTTCCTATTTCCTAGGTTGAAGAAGTCTATGATCGTAAGAAGATCAGGGACCATCCCCTGCACTGAGCCATTGCTCCCTTGGCAACCCCGCAGTACCTTCAAATGACTGGCTTACTCAAGGGTGAATGAGCTTTAGAAATACAGAATACTGTTGCGTAAAGACAACAGTACCATGAGAATGGCAACTCTGACTTTAAATCTTTCTACATTTCATCTGCCATGCTCTCTGTCAATAGAAGAATCTGTTAGGCTACATGGAGCATTGGGAAGACTCGGCAAAAAGGAGCTCTTCTATGAAAATGAGAATGTTCTTGAGGATGTATCTCTCAGTTAAGGACCAATGAATCATGACAACGGATACGCTATCGGCTCTGTTCAGGGCCCAGTCTCTGTGCGCAACAATTGGGTAATTGCGGATGGAGCTGGTTAGTTGAGCCATCTGGTATTTCACTTGGAAAGCATCCAGATCTTATTGGCCGAAGCCCCTGTGAGTGTTGGAACTAAGCTGATTGGGCCAAGCAAATTGCTCAGTTTCAGCGTAAGCAGAATATGCATGTTCTCTGTTTTTTTTTTTCCCCTTCTGAAATCATACGCAACAGTTAGAGCATATAGTTTGTGTAGAACGGTGTCTGTGCATGTGTGTATGTGCACACATGTGGGTATGCATACACATGTATGTACATGGCTATGGAGACTAGAGAACAGTCTCTGATGTCATTCCCCAGGTGCTACTCATCTAGGGTTTTGTTTTTGCTTTTTTTAAAACCAGGCATCTCTGACTGGCCTCTTGCTTACCAACTAGGTGAGACGGGATGGCCCGCAAGTCCCAGGAATCTGCGTGTCTCTCTCGTGCCCTGTGCTAGGATTACAAGCATGTACCACCACCATACTTGCCTTTTTCTTTTTAAAATGTGGATCATGGGAGTTGAACTCAGGTCCTTGTACTTGCAAGGCAAGCCCTTTCCTGACTGGGTCGTCTCCCTAGCCCTACCATATAGTCTTCTATAACAATTTCCCAAAGAGAAAGAATACATATTCCAAGTGAAGAAGGCTTCTTGGGCCATGAGGGTGTTCTTGGGAAAGCAGCTGGGCCTGATGAACTCACCACATAGACACAGAATAAATAAAACAACCTTACATTTCTAGACTTTATTACGAATTTTCAAACCATTTGAAAGGTAGTCATTCTCTCTGTCAACCATGCCCCTGGCAGGTAGGACGGACACCTCCCTCACGGAGTGGACACCCTACTGGGGCAGACTCTTCCATAATGAACACTAAACAGAGACAGTCCTTACCCAGGTCGAGCAAAACAGTCATTTGGTTTACTAAGGTCTTCCTTTTTTTTAATTTTTTAAAAAATATTTTGAAGGGTGGTGTAGACCGGATTTAAAAACATGGCTCAAGGAAGCAAGAAACCATCCCCTCAAGTGTTTATGAAGTGAATCACAAATTCATCCAGCATGACTTCTTCCCCAGAGAAAGAGAGGCAGAGGGGCAACAGGTTGAGTCGCTGAGTACCTTCGACTTCAGGATCTCCTTGGGGAAGGGTCACAAGGACAATTCTTTGCAGCTGTCCCCGCCTTGCTTCCGCCGGCCACGGAAACCTCCAGGCAGGAGGAAGGCAGCCTCTGCCTAGACTGTAGACTGGCTGCAGACGGTGCTTGGAAAGTTAGGATACACTTTTCCCGAAGCTCCTTAATTTTTCCCATCCCTGCCTGATTGGAAACATCACTTATCCCATTACAGCATGTGGAAAGAGAGGGGCGAGGAGCAGACGGATCTGAACTCAGGATAAAAATTACTTTATGGGGTTATTATTCTCATCCGTAACAGATGACCATTTTCATGTCATTTAGCTGACTCCAGGACAGAGCCGCTTAGAGAAATACAAAGCGCTATTTTCACGCTGTGCATCTCCAGGGCCCCGGACGAGACCTGTGCACCCCCATGTCATCACTGCTTAGCCACCACTTGAGTACTTCCTTGGAAATATCTGGACATTTAGTAGAGTCCGGTGAGCCATTATTTCATTGGCTGCATGTGAAGAATTCCCCTCTTTCACTTACATTGTGGTGCGCTCTCAAGATTCAGACTTCCCCCATTGTCTGAGCACTGTCTGGAGACTCTGGTTCTAAGGAAAGCTGTGGATTTACGCTATTCCTCATTTTTCGGGTAATGGCTGCTTCTTGCAAGACACAACTCCCGCACAAGCTCATCAGCCCACCCGGCTCTTTCCAGTTGGGTGCTCTCTGTGAAATTTGAAGGTGAGGTACCATTCAAAGTGCAAAACAAAAAGCAAAACTGATTTACTATTAGTAGGTGCTAGAATGGCAAAGGCTTTGCGCCAGCTGCTGACATCAGCAATCTATTTATTAATCTGCAGTTGGAGCTCAGACTGTGGCGCTGGCCAAGTATCATTTCCACTTTATGTAAAGAACGTGGATTGGGCGCAGTTGTCTACCGAGCTAATGAGTCAGAATTGGATAAGTCTCTTAGCTAGGCCTACATATGAATGAGGTGATTCCAGCCCACTAGCCAACTTCCACGGACTTGGACAAAAAAATAAATAAAAGAATTTGACTCAGTCTCAATCTAATCTGGTCAGAAAGCACCAGAAAGGAAGTCATAGAATTGAGAGGCATATATGTTTTCACGGGTACACAACATGTCCTTACTCAAGTGATTTTCAAAGCGGAATTACTGAAGTGTTTCTGAGGTGAGGAAGCATCCTGCCTGCAAGCCTTGGGCTTTCCTCAGTGGGGGCAACGTTTCAGAGGCTCTTGGTTTCAACAGGATCTCAGAGAAGGGGGCCTAAAGGAGGAAGGGCCTCTTCTATGAACACATGAGGAAGCCGGAAGTTCAGGGGCTGCCTTAGGAACATGTCCTAGTTAGACTCTATCGCGTTAGCCATCATAACCAGAGAGGTTGGAGGAAGGAGAGGGTTTATTTCATTTTGTTTCTCAGGTCACACTCCATCACTAAGGGAAGTCAGGGCAGGACCACAGGGCAGGAATCTGAAGGCAGGAATCGAAGCAAAGACCATAGAGCAGTGGTTCTCAACCTTCTTAATGCTGCATGGAACCTTTTAACAAAGGTCTTCATGCTGTGATGACCCTCAGCCATCAAATTATTTTCATTGCTACTTCATAACTGTAATTTTGCTACTGTTAGGAACCATGACGTCAATATCTGTGATTTCTGATGATCTTAGGTGGTGACCCTTGTGACCCAGAGGTTGAGAACCAGTGCCATAGCGAAAGGCTGCTTGCTGTTTCGCTCTCACACTCAGCTACCTTCCTTATTCCCCAGAACCACCTGCCAGAGGCAGCCCTGCTCATAGTGGGTTGGGACCTCCCACGCCGGTCATGAGAAATAGCAGCACAGACTTGCCTACAGGCTGATCTGAGGGAAGCATTTTCTCAGTTGAGGTTCCTCTCCTCCCAGATGACCTTACTGTCAAATTGACAAAACAAACAGACAAACAACACAGAGTCCTGAGAAGAACAAGCATCTTTCACAGTGGCGGTCACAAAAGTCCTCCTCGTGTTCACGTCTATCACAACAACCCATCCTTCCCAGTGCCCTGTTGCCTTGGGAAACCATCCCTAGCTTAAAGGTAAAGACACCAAATGACAAGCGAGTTGTATAAGATACAAACTGGTGGAACCCCCCCAGAGAAAACGTTTGAGTGGTGGCCTTGATAATGGGAACATGGGATGTTTTGTGTTATCATCAGGGCAGGGGTGGTTGTAATTAGGAAGCTACACACTGTAAAATAAAGTACGATCACACTAGATCAATGTGCAGAGATCCAGGTAAACTCACGGTCTGATTTTGAAATGCTCACGTAGTTTCAGTTCTAATGGTCAATGCAGAGGGTGGGTCCATAGTCTCCCTCCACCACCGCTCGGGTCTTGGGGGATCCTTAATTCTCAGATTGGGGTTGCTGTTCTTTTTCTCACTCACAGGCTCCAAGGTGTTCTGAAAACTAGAGGATTCCATGTCTTGGGGCCAGGAAAAAGGCAGGGTGGGTCTGAGACAGCCTGTGTTGCCAACCAGCGTGTAGACTTTTACAAAATTCTGTGGGTGACATTCAAATGACTAACAAGTCAACTCATAGAGGATTCCCTTCATCAGGTTGAGAACCACCAGTTAAGCAAAACAAATCCAAGACTGCTTCGTCAAAATAGGTTTCAGCTGTCTAAGGAAAACCATTAACTCCCAACAAGTCACAAAAGGGCAAGTTGACAGAAAGCATTTAAAAACATAGCTGCAGCTACAGAGTGCTAATGCAATAGGCAATGTTTAGCTTCCTCTCGATTTTATAAATGAAGGAGGCATAATTACATATGAATATTTTATTCCTTTTGTTGATAACAACAACAGGCCACATAGTATTATTGGATACTTTTTACTTTTTGTTTTAGCAGGCAAATACAAATAACAAGAAGCACGGGTAATTCCGAGGAAAATAATAACAATGACATATAAAGAGAACCAAAAAGGCCAATCAGAATTGGCAAAACAGTCTCTAGTTCTCTGAGTCCCAAGTCACAGAAAAAAAAATATCAAGAGGAAGGAGCATGCCACAGTACGTTCTATAAGGATTGGCCAGCCGAGTTCTAGAAAGGAGAAACCTCCTCTGTGGAGCTGTATCTTACTTCTCAGTGTGTCCTAAAATTCCCGTGTCCCAGCACATGCAGAACGTGGTACCATTAGTCTTAATGTGTGATCCATATCATGCTGAATTGTATGTTGCCATCTTGCTTTGCCTTTCTCACAGGGATCTTGAACTATCCAAGCTCCAAATGGCTCCTGAAGAGAGGACCCATATCTTGTCCCCTGTCCTGTACTTCATGTACAGCAACAGGAAATAACCTGGTATCCTATTTGTAAGGTTATACTCTAGATCCTCAAGAGAATAAAATACCAGCGTGGCTGATTTTAATTAAAATGCCAGTAAGGTTTATAGTGATTTCTGTAACGCTAATAGACAGAGTCTATATCAAAATGTCAAGACAACGCATTGGTTCCTACCAGCCATCCATGTTCAATTAAAGAATAAATCATTTTCCAGAAGAACATTAAGTAGAGAAATTTTAAATATGTATGAAAGACAGAAAATTAAAATTCCCCTGAAGTAGCAGAAGGAAATTTGTTATGAGAGGAAGATTAGCTGAGTAAACAGAGAATGAATACTGCTTTAGAGATTAGATATTAGTGAACCGTACTACTTTAGATGTTACAGCGGGTCTAATATCAACTTTTTATAAAACTCATCCTTACCTCAGTGTGATTATGCACGTGCGTATATAAATGTACAACGTATGCATGTATATGTATATACAATGTATTGCTTCACCTTAGCTGCAAGATGTAGAACAATTAGGCTGGAGCTGAACTGGAAAATTCCACCCAGAAAGGCACTATGTAGGCTTCTTTGGGGAGAAAAGGCATCAACTCAATAGTCTTACCCAGTTGTGACTCCTGAGAAGAATGATCCTAACTTGCCAGGCAAAATGCATCCTCTTGTGTAATAGTGGCACAACTGTTTTGGGGACAACCAAATACTCTCTGATCAGCTTTGAGGCTTGTACTACAAAAAGGAAAATCCATGCCAGATGCTGTCAACCTGGTCAAAATTATACATTTGGAGAAGGCATATGCCTTAGCAGTGAGCTAACTAGTTTGTTTTCTTTTTAACTAAACTGATACAGCATCGTATTGCCTCCCATGTTTGTGCCCATAGTCAAATGCTCTTCTGAGTCTTTATCAGAGAAACCTCTATGTTCACAGGATGTAGACACTCATGCTGCTCCAGGTGTTGAGAATAATTTATAGCTGAATGTTCAACCCTAAACAGGACATAAGACTCAGAAAACATTGCAGAAGAGGGGGCAGAAAGAGTATTAACAGTCCGTTCCAATGGTCAATGCAGAAGGCGGAGGACTCATAGGGCACCACCCATTACTGCTGAACTGCGGCTACTGATGGATTCTGAGAAAGAGGTGGTCATTGTAATTGTCCTTACTTTCTTCTCATTCCCTCTGCTCTGATGAATTATGCTCTTGCTATCATTTTATTGGACTTTTGGGAATCAGGAAAAAATGGTCATTCCTGCCAGCCACCCATCTTAAGCATCACTTGGTTTGGTCTTGAGTTCATTTTAAAGTGTGTGCGTGTGTGTGTGTGTGTGTGTGTGTGTGTGTGTGTGTGTGGTATACCTGAAGAGGCCATAAAGGGACACTGGGTTCTCTGAAGCTGGAGATACAGCAGTTGTGAGCTGTCTGATGTGGGTGCTAAGACCTGAACTCCAGTCTCTGGAAGAACAGCGAGCGCTCTTAACTGCTGAGCCTTCTCTCTAGTACTCCTGATTTAGTTTTGATTTTTGAATAGTGTTTTCTCCCTAGGGTCTGAGTTCATGCCTTCTATTTCTTTAACAGAAATCTACAGTTAAAGTAAGTTCTCATAAGTGGACATATCCAGTTTCATTTATTTCTGTGTAGTCAATTGTATTTTAGCATACAAAGATTTGACTACAGCTCTTTACATATTTCAGATAACAGTTTTAAATCTGAACAAAAAAGACAGAGAATTCTTTAGCAATGTTGTAAAAAGCTTATTTCCATTCTCCCATACTAAAGTAAGTAGGAAAGGAAAAAAAAAAAGAGTCTCTCAAATTTTGGAGAGAGTCGGGAAATGGCCATCATCAGGCGTTCATCTGCATGATTGATTCTGAAATCCTGGGAAACCTCAGAATCATCTGGAAGGCTTGTTAAAACAGATGGCTCTAACTTCAGACTTCGGGTCTCTAGATCTTGAAGAAAAGGTATGATAATCTTTCCTGTCTAACAAGTTCCCAGGCGAAAGACCAGGGTCCGTGGAGGACACTTTTGGGTCTGCAGGGGCTGCACCACTGGGTCTTGAATGTTCTCAGATAAAACTTCCTAGTTTTGAACTGAAGACTCCTTAGAAATCTGTTAATCCCAACAAGTCTCCTCTCTGTGCTCCAGCACTTGCCATCCAGCACCTCCTTGTTCCTCAAACTGGACATCTTGCCCTTGAAGGCCCCAGTGTCCTCCTCCTTCCCCTTTTTATACCGAAGTCTCTCTCTCTCTCTCTCTCTCTCTCTCTCTCTCTCTCTCTCTCTCTCTCTCTCTCTCTCTGTGTGTGTGTGTGTAGCCTGGAACTCAGTGAGTCTATTATTCTGGTTAGTCAATGAGGTCTACCTGCCTATCTTCATCTCCTTCAAAATGAGATTACAAGCAAGCACAACCATGCCTGGCTTTTTCATTTAATGAGGTTCTAAGAATTGAACTAAAGTTCTCATGCTTGCAAGATAAACACTTTGCCAACTGAGCCATCTCTCCAGCCCTCAGTCCAAGTCTTGCTCCCTGCCCATCCCAATCTTCTCTCAGTACTTACTCCTTCTGTCTATCATAGCAATTGAGATCCTAATATACAGTGTTCTCTTTATTCTACCTTTTATATGATTTGTGCCCTGACTGTTGGAGCAATGGGATGTGTCTTATAATTATCCCCAACTTTCAAGTCCTCAAATAATACCAGCCACTCTCTGAGCCTAAATATGTTGGTGCATAGATTCACCCCAAATCACAACTTCCCTTTTGAAGGAGGTGGGGTGGAGTTAAAAACATCACCAGCATCAACCAACACCCAGCGAGACCACACAGCTAGCCTCTACTTGTGGTGCTTGTGGTGGAGGAAAACGATCCAAGATGGCAGGCAAGCCAGAGGCAAAGCCACAGATTCAAACAGCCATTGGTGTTTTCATGGCTGGCACTTCTTCATTTTGCCACAAAGAGCTCTGAGCCAGTTAATTAAATAAGTAGACCTGAGCTCACATTTGGATTATGGTCAGACGAACTGGAAATTAGCCACCACACTCTGATCTTTAAACATGTTAAGATAACAATAAAAAAAAACCACATTCATCATGGTGCAGAGGGCTTCATAGAGAAGTCTGAAGGTACTTCATAGCCGGGAGAATCTCCGCGAAGCTCTAAGACAAACAGTGTCAAGAGGTAGCTAAGTGTGCGGGCTCTAAAACAAGCTGAAATCTTGGACTCTAGCCAAATTCTAATTTTTGCTTTGCCACCTACTACCTGTGTGATCTTGGGAAGATTTCCTAGTCTCCCGGAGCCTTGATTTCCTTTCCTTTTCAGATTAAGACATAGAAAATATTACTCACAAAGAAGGATGAAGGACAAAGTAAATGATGGGTGCTACAATAATGCACAGTAAGTTCCTAGAGCCAGGCCTACCACATAGCAGGTGCTCAATAAACCATGGTTATTACGTAGTTCCAAAGTGTCGTTTTCAGATGCATAGACAGAGGCTTATAGAATTTGTACCCATTTAAGAACAAGTAAGAACTTGGAACTTTAAAATTCTGGCTGTTCTTTCCAGGTTATCACATTGTTTCCAGCTCAGCATACAATAGATTTTCCTAGTACATAATTTATGAAAATATGGATAGTGAGTCTGCTGTAAAAACTGGGTTTGGGGGCCGTATGCTTAGCTCACATATAAGAATCTTACGAGCCTCTGTCTCCCGAGTGCTGGAACTAAAGGCTAACACCACCATACCCAACTCACTTAGGCTCTTTAACCATCCTTTGAGATGTAATTTCCAAAGCCATCAAAACCAGATGTTAATGTCCGCTTTAATAAACTCCAACTCAGTCACAAAAAAAAAAGAGAATCTTATGAAAAGTACTATCTTCTAGCCTTTAAATAACTAGCATTTGATAAACCACCTATAAAGACCAGTTGCGAGGTAGTTACAGGTCATTCCTAACTGCATATATGGAAGATTCTATTTTCAACTATCTGTGTACTGATAAAGCTGGGTTAAGTTGTGTTGTACAATTTTGTGTTGCAAAAATGCAATCTCGAGGGTCAGACTTAGATCTTGGCTTTGTATATTTTGCACACAAGCGGTCTAGATGGGAGTCAGAAGCCTTGAACCTGGTAGATGCAGAGTTGATTCTGCAAAGAATCTTCATAAGAGGAAGCCGTGGCTTCTCAAAAGAGAAGAGAGAGTTGGAAGAATAGAAGATCTATTAGTCAGGACGATTTGGGTTGCAGGAGACATTCTCAAGAAAAGAGGGGGAAATGTATCCACTCAAAACACAGGACGTCGTGGGCCGCGGGCTCTGAAGTCACTGACTGAAGGGCAACTGGCCTCCCGTCTCCACTGGCCTCCTATTCTAGTGATAAAGTACTATTATCAAAAGGAGCTTAGGGAGGAAAGGATTTGCTTCAGCTCATAGCTAAACCCATCGTGAAGGGAAGCTAGAACGCGAACCCAACCTCAGGAACCTGGCGACAGAAGCTCATTCAGAAGCCTTCCAGGCGTGCCACTTACTGACTTGTTCCTTATGACTTGCTTGATCCACTTTCTTGTACTACTCAAGACCACCTGCCTAGGGGGTGGTACCACCCCAGTGGGTACAGGACCAATCTGATAGAGATATTTTTTCTATCAAGATTCCTTCTTCCCAGATGACTCTGGCTTGTGTCAAGTTGACAAAAATTAACCAACCTCTCCTCAGTCATTCTCACACCAGTTTTTTTTAAAACTAAGAAACCTGTCTGCAACCAAGTGACGGCTTACGTCTTTTTTATTTTTTAGCTTTGTGAACACAGAGAGAGGATGCCGTTCTCCTGGTTGCTCCAGTTGCAATAACTCAGGGAAGGACTGGCAGAGCCACTCACCCCCGACAGACATTGTCATGGGCAGGGATGGGAGATCTCTAGCTGTCTAGATAGTATGTTCAGAAGAAAGGGCACCGTCCTGAACACACAAGGTCTGCATCCCATAGCCGGAATCTGCTGAACGCTCTTTGTACCAAGCATGTGTTCTCTCTTGTCAACTCCAGAAACAAGAGTCTGTGTACAGGAAGAAGTCACAGGGGCATAGTCACATAGGTGAAACGCGCAAAGCAGCCGGGGATAAGGGAGAACACTAAGTCACCAATGAGAATGAAAAGCTGGACCTTACAGCGGGCCGTGTTCTTCTCTCTCCTGGCGTGTTCTTCAAGGACACATGTAGACCCCGAGTAACCTCTCCATCTGCCTGCTCGGCCTCAAGAAGTTTTCCCAGCCCAACGTGGATTCAGGTGTCAGGGCGTTTGTACCTTAGATGAACCGTGGAATCCCTCTTGATGAAAAAGAATACCAAATCAACTTATTTTGCAAGTTTTCACAACTTTTGACTATGTAAATGCATGGTTAGCTGACCACAGCTGCTGTGTCCCTTTAAGAGAGAGGCTCTCGAGATTCAAGTGCTATCTCAGCAGCTTCACAACAAGTTCTCCTTCAGTAATATCTGTGACAGCAAATTGCACTTGGAACCAGGGTTTCAATTAGCATCCATAGTCCCAACAACCATTCTTTTCTGAAGACACCACCCATTAAGATTCTCACCCTTCCTGCTAATTATTTTTTCTGGGGGGGGGGTGATATAATTCAGCCTCAATTAACTAAAATCCTAGAAATGTATTATTTTCATAAATATTTGACACTGACTCCTACTCCCCCCACAGATGACGACGACGATGATGATGATGATGATGATGATGATGTATGTGTGTGTGTGTGTTTATAAGTATGGTTAACACAGAGAAATGGGCTTGAGAGCAATGCCTACTACATGGTAAAATCTTCGGCCCCATGTCATGAGTTTGAACCTGGCGTTCCCAGGCAGGCTCCTGCTGAAAACGATAGTCTGGTCAAGTAGGGGATTTTCCTGACTCTGTGTCTGTCTCCCCATGGCTGTTTATTTGTCCTGCTGTCTGCTCCGGCCTGGAACACTGACCTTATGTGCGGCCTCCCCAGCCCAAGCTCGTAGCCAGGGAACTAGGAGTCTCCCTTTGGAGGCGCTGAGGGCCAGTTGGAAGGAATTGGTGTACCGATTCTCTGTGGAGTTGGACTGGAGAAGAGAGACAGGGAGTGAAACTTGCGGGTAGGGAGAGGGGAAAAGATGGGAGGGGTACAAGAGGGAGAGAGAGGGAGAAGGAGAGAGAATAAGCGTTCAAATTGTTGCCAAGCCAGCTGTGGCTCTCCGGCCGGCTGAGTCATAAATGAAAGATCCAACAGCTCAGAGGCAAGGCAGACTGTGCCTGCTAACTCCCGGGTTCCGGCTGGCGAGGGGATAGTAAAATTAAGACATTCAAGGAAGTTACAATTTAATCTCAGATACCACTTCACTCTGAAAGTCCCTGTGGTCAGAGGTGAAGGACGGGAAGCTGGTTTCCCTACAAATGAGATGATCCCCCTGTGGTTAGCTAAGAATCTTTTAAAGACATCAGAGCAGGGCTGTTTCTTTCTTTCTCCCTCTCTCTCCCCTCTCTCTCTCTTTAATCCATAAATTACAGTAATTGCTAGAAGATGCTGGCCACAGGCTCCTTTTTGGAACTGGTTGAAGGTTGTCTTAAAATGCCGGCAACTGAGTCACAGGTCATGATCAGCTGTTGCCCTGGATGGGCTTGGCAGTCTAGCCTCGCACAAGAATCCCGTCATTACAGACATTGGAGTGAGAGAGCTAAATACCTTAAATGTATCCAAAATGAAAACAAAAAAATCTCCAGCACAGGGCAAGAATGGTCTTAATGGAACCAAGAGACACTGAGTCAGGAGAATGACTATCGTGGCTCAGAACTCACTCCAGGCAGAGGGAGATATGGCCGTCGTGGGTGGGTCTGCCCCTCATAATCATGGAAACTTTACTGGTTGGTGAGATGAAGGCCACCTGTGTGGAAGGACCCTTCCCTATGCTGGCACGCCGAAGTCCATGACCCTGAAGGTCACAGGGTCACATTGTCAGCCTCCTGCAAATCTGTCCCTTGGAGATTTCCTACAAATCTGTACCTATGAGCCAAAGGCTGCACAATGGTCTTTCTTATGTTGTTTTCGGAAATGCCGAGTTTTGCTGTGTATCCAAGGCTGGCGTTGACGTTGTGAAATTAATCTAGGATAGACCACCACCACGCCTGTTTGCGTAGACAGTGATCTTTGTGATCCATCTTGCCCTCCTACTGGGTTTGTTCCCATGAAGTGATTTATTCCTTTTTATACAAACTACACAGATGCATAGAGAGATGTGTGTGGGCTTTTTGTGTGTGTGTGCTTGTGTGTGTGTGTGTGTGTGTGTAAAACAGATAAGCAAAACAACTTCTTCTGCCAGTGACTTAAGCATACCTTAATTATGGCTTCTGCTTCTCTGTGTCTCTCTCTGTCTCTTCTCTTCCCCCTTCTTCCCTTTCTCCCTCCCTTCTTCCCTCCCTCCTCCAACTCTCTCCTTGGCCATGTAGACCAACCTTGCTGGCTCCAGGTTAGTGTTTATCAACACTGGCCATGCCCATCACCCAGAGATCTTTAAACCTCACAAACAAGGTGTGTGCTGGTACATACCTGTAATCTCAGCCTTTGAAGGATGGAGCGAGAGGATTGGGAGTTTAAATCCATCCTCAGCTATATAGCTAAGGCAGCCTAAGATACGCGAGATCCCCATCTCAAATAAAACAAAACGACAAACACGAGGACCCCATCTGACCCTCAAATTCTCAATGGCTTGAATTCCTTTAGAGATCAGACACAGGCCAGGGTCATCAAATGGCATTGCTGTAGCTTCCAGATGGTTTGAATTTGGAATCACTGGCTGCATCTCAACTCTCCCTTCCTGAGGTCACATCAGCATCTCGGTGTCTATCATGTCACGATCCCATGACATTCTGCAGAAATACTTAACCACTGAACGGAAAGTATTGGTTGGAAATCAGTCTGGCTAGCAAGATGACTTTCATTTTACTTATTCCTTCCCAGGGAGAAGGAACCGTGGTCCAGAGCTTGCTTTTCCTCTCAGGAGATACCTTTCCTCTTCTAGCCAAATGTATTTAAATTAGATATTTCTTAAGCCTTCAGTCAGCTTGAAGATATCAGGAAAGCAAAGTCACTGGTCTGTCCCCCTATTCTTCAATCAGTCTGATCTTTATCAGCCATGTAGCCTAGGAGGATCCATGGTTTTCTCTAAGCTCCCAAGACTCCTCACAGATGATACAAATAACTGGGATGCTAATGCCAAATTTCCTAAATCTCATCTGCAGAATATTCCAGGAGCAAGAGATACCCAAAGAAGGAAAGGTACCCAGGTCACTGCCCAGTCAAGAAGACAGCGTGCCTTGAAGGTAACAAGGTAAGGTTAACCCAAACCAGGAACCCCTGGTTTTTGAACCACCAACCTGCTGTCTTATTGTAGACCCCATTAACACAGGCTGGCTGGACTCGCTACTCAGATCTCTTGCATGTTACATGTCCTCAGTTCCATGACCGAAGCATAGGCGTGCTTGCTCCTTTGACATCTAAAATAGATGTTCATTGTTTCACCCCATCCTTAGTTTGTCCATAGTGACCAGTACAATCTGATAGTCGCCTCTTCTGTGGGCATACCTACTTTAAAAAGACATTTGTAAAAGTGAGGTAAGGACTGGTCAGATGGCTTAGCAGGTATAGCGCTTGCTGCGTGAGCATGGAGACCTGGGTTTGAGTTCCCACTACCCATATAAATACCCATATTTGTACAAGTGGTGCACGTCCATAATCTCAGAGCTGGTCATGGGAGAGACAGGTGGGCTGCCCCAGCTCACTGGCCACCCAGCCTAGCAGAGCTGCTGAGATCCTGATTCTGTGGGAGACCCTGTCTTAACACATAGGCTGGCACGTGCGCACACACAACCACATACACGTACACACAAAGGTGGGATGACATGTTAGAAGTCACTATGACGCAAATCTAAATGATCTGACTCTCTTCACAGTAACTGGTACGAGGCAGAGGATTAAAAAGGAAATCGGAATATAACTTTTTTTTCCAAGACTCACTTTCCTTAGATGTAGTCAATCAGACCGATTCCATATAACCAAAAGAGATCAGAACTGGAGGAGGCATGGGTGCAGAGGCTTCTTAGGTTTCAAATGAGGGCTAGAGTCATATTTCCCGCTGCCAAGGCGTCAGGCATCACGCATAGCTATTCTGTGCTGTGACTCTCCTTTCTGAAAGATGGAGACCGTCCACAACAAGGGTGCTGTAAATACAGTAACGAGTGGCAGATATGCTCAAGGCCTGCAGGGCATGATGAGCACTCATCAGTCTTTAGTCCTAAGTAGACCACTTTGTGATCAATGTCAAATGCAGCTTGCAGACTTTTTTTTTGGGGGGGGGGTCCACAGAATGGATAGAATTTTATCAGCTAATGCTTTTATTAGTTATACATTCTGTAGTTTGCCGTGGATGCCATCTTTCTTTCCTTGTGTTAAAGATACCCAGCCACCATATGCATGCCTGTTCCCCGAGGCTAGAGCACACCCTCACTAATTCAGAAAGTGTACACGCCTTGCTTTAATGCTATCTTCCCCTTATCTGGCAGGTAGAAAGGGCTTTCTGAATGTTGCCTGCGTGAGTATTTTGAACACAAACACAGACATACACACATGAACATGCATAGACAGACAGACATGCACATGCGTGTGCGCACACACATACACACACCCTTGGTATAACAGCCGTTTGAATTGAGCATCTTCATTAGAAGCTGTTCACAAGTGCCCGCTGAGACGTCTCTGTTAGATGGCGTTTTACTTGTACATTGAATCCGGATCTGTTCCTCAGCAGATTTTAAAATCCTCATTCAACATTTTAATGCTTCAAGGCTAGAGAAAATGCCAGTCTAATTTTCAGACTTGACAAAGAAACCCTAGCGAGATTCTCGGTCCTGTTTCATTGTTGTGGTGCCTGCTATATACACATACATATGCGGGCACTCTTGTGGTGTGATTGGAGTCTCCGGTGACGCGGAATGTTAGCTCCTCAGACAATCACTCAACCATCAAGGCTTCATCTCTTTGGATTGCCAAGAGCTTTCCTAACCTACCACACATTGCCATCCTGACTGCACCCAGGGCCCCTTAAGGCGGCGGCCCCATCTCCGTTTTTAATTGGCCCTTTGGTGAGGGTGAAGATAGACAAGATTAACAGTCACAAGCTGGACCCCGAAGGAGGAGATGCATTTGGAGGATGGGGTCACAGGAACCAAGCCTCACCTACTTTACCAGAAGGCCAGACATAACCCAGATCCACACCCTGCCTCCTCAGGATATTGCTCAACATCCCTTGGGGGAAGGGATGGGGGTGGAGGACAGGCAGTGGCTAATTTAATATAATCAACATGTAATAGTCTCCTTTTCGCTGTTAAAGTAACAAAAAGAGAAGGAAAAAAATTCCCTTAGTATACTTTCTAGAATCTTAGTCCTAGCCGGAAATGGTCCCAGGGAAAAGTGAATCCTGCAAGGCCTGGTTCAGTTGGAATTGCTCTCATTCCCTGGGTCGCCTCCAGAGAGCAAAGATCTTCAATTCTAATGTCAATCTCTTTCCTTTCTCTCTCTCTCCCCCTTTCCTCTTTGCCTCTCCCTTCCCCTCTTATTCTTCCTTTCTATTCCCCCCTCCTCTCTCTCTTTTATCACGATCTTCTCAGACTTCTCGTAAAAAGTAATAAATCCTCTCCCAAATATGGGCGCAGGCGGGTTGGGTATGCATAAGGACAGTTTTGCTTATGACCCCCGATAATGTCATCACCTCTCAAAACAAATTTAGGGACCCAAATCAGCAAAGCTGTTCTCTAGGCTGGGGGATGTACGTGTCAATGCCTCGTCTGTCACCAAAGGCCCTCTGTGGTCTCAGGAAAGGGGAGACGTGTTCTGAGACCCTTGAGGTAATGGGAATGAACCCGACGAAGCTCTCTGCCTGGCACAATGCAAAATGAGCTGGAACCCACGTCACACAGAGAGTCGGGTTTGCGATGAGAAAACGCAGGCCCCACCGTGCTTTTTCCTTCAGAGTTCTAGAACGCAGCCTCTTAAACTGCAAAGCAAAGGAAACGGTAAAAGTAAGAGGTTTCTGAACTCACGATAGCTGAGAACTAATTCAATATCAGACCCACAACCAAACCAAGGTGCCTCGTGTGATTTCACCACAGCCCCGGCTCGGAGCACACAGCATGCCCGAGACAGCTCAGCTCAGATTCAAGTCCACTCGGGTGTTTTTACTGTACGAATTATTTTCTGCTCTTACAACAACACGATGGTTTGCTACATGCCCCTCCCCCCACCACAAACCCTTAATATTCTCCCACCATCGTTCCTTAGCACGTATCAAATCAGTTTGTCTTTGTGTGAGACCGCTTAATTAAAAAAAAAATGCTGTTTGAGTTGCTGTCTTTGGTGTCATTTGAATGGCCAAGATCAAAAACACTGATGACAACTTATGCTGGAGAAGATGTGGGGTAAAGGGAACACTTCTGCATTGCTGGTGGGAGTGCAAGCTGGTACAGACCCTTTGGATGTCAGCACCACGATTTCTCATAAAATTTAGGAAACAGACCCAGAAATACCACTTTTGGGTATATTTCCAAAGGATGCTCAATCATACCACAAGAACATATGTTCAACTATGTTCATAGCAGCATTATTTGTCATAGCCAGAACCTGAAACAACCTAAATTACCCTCAACCAAAGAATGGATAAGGAAAATGTGGTTCATTTACACAATGGAGTACTACATAGCCAAAAAAAAATTAATGACATCTTGAAATTTGCAGGCAAATGGATGGGTCTAGAAAATATTATATTGAGTGAGGTAGAGACCCAGAAAGACAAATATAATATGTATTCACTCATAAGTGGCTTTTAGACATTAAAGCAAAGAAAACCAGCCTACAATTCACTATCCCAGAGAACCTAGACGACAAAGAGGACCCTAAGAAAGACATACATGGATCTAGTCTACATGGGAAGTAGAAAAAGACAAGATCTTCTGAGAAATTGGGAGCATGAGGATTATGGGAGAGGGGAGAAGAGGTGAAGAGAGAAAGGGAGGGCAGAGAAAAATATATAGTTAAAAAAAACAATTTAAAGAGTCATCCAATAAATTTTGGCTTGAGATTAGGACAACATTTACAACAACATCTAAAAAGGCATTATATCTGAACATATGTCTGCCACTTTGTCCTATGAAATTATATGGTGTGGTATTCTCAGCAATGAGATTATAACAACTAACTCCCTAAGAACTCTGAAAAACACTGAAGATGCTCTTTTAAAATATCCTGAAGTATCAAAAATTCAGCCAAGATTTAATTCTTTTGTAAAACTAAACACGCACATCCATTTATAAGTATGAAAAATTTGCCTTCCTGTTTAATAAGTGGCAAAATTCTCTGCATATCAAATAACTATTTCAAATAAAATTCTTAATTTTAAAATAAATAAAGGTCTAAAGGTCTGCTTGGTATATCCATTCTGAGTTCCTTTGTACCTGAGGTCGTGTAAATATTTCTTCCATGGAAGGGAATCCAGAAAGAATGTCATTTCAGAACGCTTCCCACTCAAGAATCAACTCCCTATGGCAGCCACCCGGCCGGCTATTGTCGTATGTAGGGCGAGACATTTGTACCCTGGAAGGACTTGCAGTCTGATTGGAGGACAGATAGGTGCTGTCATTCACGTCTTGCTGCATGGTGTCATTCACAGCCTCGGGCCCACACTCAGGGTTCCAGGCAACACGCAATTTATTCTCCCTCCCTCCTTTTCCTTTCGAGCAGGATTGAAATGTATTGATACATATTAAAGGCTGATGGTTAACACACGAGTTAATAGAGAAAATAGGACTAGGGAAAGAATGAGGCCTACATGTGGGTAAGGGGTTGTCTGAAGGGGATAAAACAAGTCATTTGGTCCATAGTATACGCTTGGGTTTGTCTAACATGTTGGGTTCATCTTATCTCTCTCTCCTATGATCCCAGTTCCTCTTCTGCCACACATCTGCCAAAGGGAAGTTATGTTTTTAATGTTCTGAGGCCTCTACATTCTACAGCTCCTTCTTCCTGGGAACATGCTCCAGGAAGTAATTGTCTTTCTACTTGGCTGTCAGCTAGAAGGACCTTTGGATGTTTTCTTTGCCTGACCCCTTCCTATCTTTAGGAGTTCAGCCTAGGTGCAATGTGGCAGAGCCTTCTCTGCTCTTCCACTCTTCTCTCAATGTTCATCCTACTCTGTGTTTCTCATTTTGTAAAGTTTCCCATTTGCTTGTCTAGGTCACCTTCTGTGACCTTTTGGTGGTTGGACTGAGAATACCCCCCATATAGGCTCATATATTAAAACACTTAGTCCCCAGCCAGTGGAACTGTTTGGGAATGATTAGGAGGTGTGGCCTTGTTGGAGGAGCTGTGTCCCTGGGAGTGGGCTTTGAGGTTTTGAAAACCCATGTAATTCCCAGTCAGGAGACTGACCTAGATGGTAAAAGATTCTGATGAATTTAGAGGCAATTTTAACACTTGCCATTTCCCTCTGCCTGATTCTGCTGGCGGTAAAATGAGAACTGGCAAAATGGAGGTCTCCTAAATAGATAGGCAGCTGATGAGACGATACAGCTGAGGTGTGGTAAAATTACTGAGTCATACAAACAGCTGGTGAGAGTTCCCGTTGGCTCTGTCTTCTGCACACGTATGTTGGTTTTCTCTCCCAGAATCCCTCCACACATAAGCTAAGATGTTCTTCCATTCCATTGACAGAATGACTACAGTATTACTTCTAAGTCCACATAGCCATGATCGCATGACCCCATTCTCTCTCTAGAGGCAATAGGCCAACTACACCTGTTAATCATAATTGACTGTTAGGAGCTACTTGACCTACGCTCCAATGAAAGTCAACTCTGACGGCTTTGTAGGGGCTACCGCAAAGAGTGACTAATTGTCTTTCTACTTGGCTGTCAGCTAGAAGGACCCAAGTTTGCCTGTTCTACAGTCTTGGAATGAAGGATGAAGTAGATCTGCAAGAAGAGCCATGGCAGATGGAAGAAGAGATGTAGAGCAATCTGAACTGAGGCCATTTGAGGCTGTGTTAGCCTTTCCTGAAGACTTTCAGTCCTGTGTTTGTTCAGCAAATGCTAAGTCTGAGAGTTTTTAAATTGCCATCAGTCAAGGCAAGAATATCAATTATCAAAGCTGTAATCTGGTATTACTACAACAGCAAAATGTTAAATCAGCTAAATTAAACTCACTGCACTGTGTTTAACAAAGGGAAGCATTGCAATGTATTTTAGTGCTGTTTGATTTTAATTTTCTCAGACCCTACATAAAATAATAATAATAATAATTGGTAGAGAATAGAGGAGGACTTGGCTTTATAAATATTATAACTTACATGCATTACTTCATTCTCTGATGAGTAGGACCCCTGTTGTTTTCTACTCTGGACATCATCCCACCCATGTGTATAATTTTAGCAGGTTCCCTTACCTCGTAAAATCATGCAGAAATGTCCTAAGGAGAGGATGCCAGAATCATAATGGGGGGAAGGACACTGCTGGTCCCTTAACGCTATGTCTAATCTCTTCCCATCCACAGTTCTGTTCCCATCTGGATCTTGCAAAGCCCTCTTTTCCAGCTTCAAACCAAAAGAAAGCAGACCTGAGTGAAGAGCTGAGGGGGCAGGACACCTCATGACCTACAGCAAGGGCCACTAACTCTGTTGACGAACAAGGACACTAAATCTTGTCTTGCTCATACCCACACGTTCCATCAAAAGAAGAGGCACAAAACTCGGAAATCCCTGACTTGAACACCCAAAGCCCCATGCCTGTGGCCAAGAGCTACTGCCAACCAAGGACAGAGGTCTTTAAAATGCACCAGGGCCCACAGCGTGCTAACTAGCGCCATCTAGTGGAAGAGGAGGTGTAGTCAGCTGCCACCTCTAGGAGAATTGGAGAATAGTTGGTTCCCTCAACAGCTTGTTTAGAGGGAGACCTCCACCACACACTGTATGAGACATGGTGGATGTGTTAAGTAAGAGCTGAAAATATCCAGATGCATGGAATGATCCAGAAATGTGGGAAAAGTGAACTGAAATGGTTTAATTTCATCAATCATCTCCTGTATTCAAATTTTATACAGTTAAAAAGGTGTATGATAAAAATGACCAATGGAGTCTATGTTTTTGGTTAGCAACAGTCACATTTAAAATTCAGTCTTTTGGGGGAAGCAGGAGAGAAGGTAGAGAAGCCTACAGAGCACCCTGGCCCTGGCCATTCTACATTCAGATTCCTCTGTACCCAGTCAGTGGAGCGGAGGAGGCAATAAGAACTTGTTGGTGGCCAAATGGATGACATTAATAGTACCATTGTGGAAGCTTCCTATTGAAAAATTGGCTGTTTAAGTATAGAACCAGAAACTCCCTGTAAATCCTGTCTTTAGCTCTCTTAAGTCGTAGATGAATCGAGACAGGGGAAGAATCCATAGCTAGAGTCGTAGTGGACCATTGTCAAGAGGCTGAATGGGAATGCCTCTGGGCTTCCCGAACACGGAGAACCGGGGACTTAGATGGCACCTGCATGCTTGTCTCTGATCTCTCTATGGGTTTCTTTCCTTTCCCTCACACTGATACACTTTCCCTCTTCAGGCGGTAACAAGGCCCCTGGCACTGACCAAATATCACCTCTCACAGTTCCTGCCACAGAGAAAGCTCTGAGTTCAAACATTCCACAGGGATGCTGACTAGCCTAGCTGAGGTCAGATATCCCGGGCACATGTAGAAGTAATAACACTGAGGTCACCACCATGGCTTCCCACAAGATTTCATGTCAACCAGTCCCTAACCTAGGAATCTCATGCCCTTCTCAATGCCTTCTACAGATCCTTCACTACCTAGACTTAAACAAGAATGGGCCACTTGTCAGGGAAAGCCCAAAGTGCCTTCATGAGACATGGGTCAGCTGCTAACAGTGGAATGTGTGCTCATTCACAATGGAGAACACAATGACTTAAAACCTAAGAACACAGGTCAAGAACCAAGTGGATTCTTCACATTGCTCCCATGTTGGGTTACAAAGGCAAGAAGGTGTTTCAGCCTTGGCGTTTTCAACCAGAAGAGCCAGTAGGGAGGCAGAAACACATCTATGGACCTGTTGGTAGTGAAGTCAGTACTTCCGAAGGAATTGTAAGGTTGGACTTGAGAATAGCAACATGGAGGACAGTTGACTGCAAGTCCACCATTTAAGGCCTCAACACCATGCTCTGCACACAGCGCAGTTCTACCTTGAGTTTTTGTTTCCCTTGTCTGGAATCCTCTTCCCCTCACACTCTAAATCTGGACAATTGATAGCCAAGTTAAGTGTGACTTAGGTCAAACAGTCCTCGACAATAATGCCAACTGGAAACAATAGGTCCAATCTTCAAATGTTGGATTAGTGTGTGCTTGTCCTAGTTTTTCTTCATGTAGATAATTGGCCCTGAAAATCAGCCTAATATAAGCCAGAATTCTAAATTGAGCCTGTGATTTATCAGGCTACAAAAGACTCTAGGGTGGTATCAATTTTCCTCTCTTTGTCCTATTGAGAGGAGGATTTCTCAACCAGTAATTGCACCGAGCACAGAAGAAGGGCTGATGGGAAGAGGAGAGATCAATTAAGGAGCAATATGTGAGGACTGAAGTATGAACAACTCCTTTCACAGGCACCAATCATTATCCAAAAAGTGGCAGGGGATGAGATTTGAATACAAGTTCATGCGAGTATCAAAAAGACATTAATGAGAAGATACCATCTTTGGTGAAAAAGATCATATCATAAAATAAATAGGTAGATGTTTTTCTTTAAAAAAGGGAAACAGAGATTTTTTTGGGAGAAGGGTTCTTCAAGGAAAGTGGGGCAGGTTGAATCACTGTTGTACCAACCAGGTCCACAGCTCACTGGAACAAAGTTCTGTCCTGAGAGAGACTGGACTTAGGGTAGACAAGAAGAGGCAGGACCATAGACTCGACATCTTCTTCCTAAGTTAACTTCTTTTTGGCTCTGAAGAGCACAGTTTGAAATGTGTTGGCTTTGCTATAACTATCTTTCTGCTTACAGCAAGGAAAACACAAGACTCCACAGAAGCTTTTGCAACCAAACAGTTCCTAAAGCCTATGCAGCTTTAAGATCATGGTTTCAGTGACTTTGGGGTACTAAGCATACACTTTTTGGCAGAACCTTCTGAAATTTAGCTCGATCTTACTTGATCAAAAGTTGGCAGGAGAACATTTCTTTTTTATGGGATCATCTTGTTCTGCGTCCCATGAAAGGGCACTGAGGAAAATATTCTATAAGAGCCTGAGACTAGATTGAGGATGGGGAGACATAGAAGACAAGATAGAAGAGAAACTCGTCCCAAAAAGGCTATATTAGTGACTTTTTTCAGTGCTATGACCAAATGTCAGGCAGGAAAAAAAAAAAAAAAACATAAAAAGGAAGTGTTTCTTTTGGCTCGCAGTTTGAGGGCACAGTCCATTATGGTGAGAAAGGCAGGGCTGTAGGTGTGTAGATGGCTATGTTACAGCCGTAGTGAAGAAGCAGAGAGTTGAACGCTAGTACTCAGCTCACCACCCCCAACCCTTTCCATTCACATTATTCAGTGCAGAACCTCAGTTCAAGAGATGGTGCTACCCGCGCTCAGAGTGGCTCCTTTTCCTTTGTTAAGCCTTTCTGGAAACTTGCTCACAGACACATCCAGATGTTTGTCTTCTAGGCAATTCTGAACCCCATCAAACTGACCATCAAGAGCCATGCTCGCAGGAGGTGAACTAGGGACCCTTGCACCTGCATTTCAAGGTGGACATTTTTTTTATTGAGCAATTATCCTTCAGGTGTGTACTAGAAATAATTGAGATTCTTGGGATGGAAACAGGGGAAGACACACCAGCGCTCTTTACCTTCTGGGATCCCAAAGCCCTGAAGGGATGAACACTTTACTTCTGCATCATTTAGCTCTGTTCTGTGTTGAGAACCAGAAAGCCACTCCAGCCTCTTAAGCGAAGGAGATCGGCAGGGATATAGGATGAAATTGGGAAGGTCCAACATCTCTTTCACACCCTGACCTGACTGAAATGCTCCCAAATTGACTTGTAATGGCTTTTCCAATTGGAACCTCAGCTGCTGGGACCCTAAACCCTTCCTATTGCTAGTGGGTGACCCTCACATAATCTTTTGGGGGTTCCACTCCAAGCCAATGGAAAAGACTCTGATAGGTAAATCAGTTCCAACATCCCACTCCCACAGTTAACAGATTTATAGAGTATTTCTTGTGTTCTATGCATTGATCAAGGCCTTGGGTCATCGCCATGACCAAAATTATCCCCATAAATTCACATGCTTCTTTTAAAGAATGGGATGTATGGGCTACAGGGCAGAATAAAAAAGATGGAGTACTGAGTGGAATCAGGCATAGTTTCGCATCCCTGTAGTCCTAGAACTTGGGAAAGGAAGGCATGAGGACCAAAAGTCCAGGGACATCCTTAGTTACATAATGAGTTCAAGGCTAGCCTGGACAACATGAGTCATTGCATCAAAACAAAAGAAAAGCGACCAAGTGCAGAGAAGTAGGGGGGATGCTGTTTGAAAAGAAAAATTATACAGAGTGTCTCTCAGAAGGGGAGAGCTAAGCAAATGTCTCAATGAAGCTAGAGAACAAGTCATAAGAACGTGAGGAGGAGAAGAATGTTACAGATGAAAGACAGCCAGGGTACCAGCCCCAAGACTGGCTCACCCAGAAGTCCCTACAGATAACGGTAAATCCCTGGGGATCTCTGAGAGGGATGAGAGCAATAAAATAAAGACAATGCACCTGCTTTTACTGTGAAATGCGATCTGCTAGAGTCCCCAAGCAGGGATTGGTCTACCCAGGAGTCTGCACCCAAGGCAGTCTGACTGTAGAATCTTGTAACTACAGATCTTGTAACTTCTCAAGATCTTGTGGGGCTCTTAGCAAGGCTTTTCTGAAGATCTGAAGAAACTCCAGCGAGTCATTGACATCTCCCAATACATTGGGTTGCACCTGAAGGCAGGCATGGATTTTGCTCTAGAGCAGCAAGTAAGAGCTTTTAAGATTGAAGTCTCATGTGTCCTGGGAGCGGTAGGGTAATTGCCTGTGCAGGAGGCCCTGGGTTCAATTCTCAGCTCTCACACACCTTTGCTATGACACCTCCATTCTGATAACTCACCATTGGAAGCCCCGGGTTAAGTCACCAAGTTCCTTCCATAAAAGTCTTAGCAAGGATAGCATAGCAAGGTGGTGATTACAGAAACATTTCGAAAGGACTGTGAGAGCAAACCACAGCTGGGTGGCTGCTGGAAAGCTAGTCCCCTTCAGGAAATGCTTTGCAGAGACAATAAATAAGATTTGGACTGCTTTCTCTAGAGCTGAGTCATTTTCAGAGTTTACGCTCTTCGTTCAAGAGCAAGAATGCTCACTCCTTGCCTGCTCAGGATGAGCGTCTGACACTGTAAAAAGCCGGTTCTTCTCTTCAGTTTACAGACTAACCTTGAGAGACAGGATGGCTGCTTCCCATGACACAGAAGACCTGCATTTGCTAGAACCCTGTTTGTTGTCTGTTTGAGGAGCCAGAGAAGGGGACAGCGTCTCGGCAGTAAATAACCCATCCGAATGTCAACTGATAGGCGACAGAATGACACACACCAACTCAGCCAAATCCCAGTGGCTGTGGGAGTGAGCGGTTAGAACTGGTAGTCTCACACACTCAAGAAGTGTCACCGAGTGCCCACAGCAGTCAAGTGCTATTCTAAACCATGGAGGAAAAAGTGAAGAAAATAAATAAATCGATAAATAAGGAAGGACTCCTCTCTCTCTCTCTCTCTCTCTCTCTCTCTCTCTCTCTCTCTCTTTCTCATGGAGTTGCTGTCGTAAAAGGCTGTAGATTGAAAAAAAATGCAAGTAACTATGTAAACTGCCAGCAAATTCATGGGATATTGACAAACACGTGAAGCAAAAAATGGAGAGCCATGGTGGGGTGACAGACTGATGGGCCTCGGTCAAGGACAGTCTTTGGTCCCTTCCTGGGTAAGTACCATTGGAGCAGAGATCATGGAAAAGTTGGATCTTAGTTGGATCTAACTATGGATCACAGAAAAGTTGGTCTTGGTTGTTGTATGCCACTAAGCAAGAGGAGAGGATGGGCTCTTCCTAGGACATGGTTTCGAAAGGTTTCCAAAGAACATAGCAACACTCAGTTAGGTAGATAGAGAATGGCCAGAATCCTTTCCATTCCTGTTTTCTCTGCGCTTGTAGTCAAAGAAATACCATAAATGCATATGACATACATACAAATATATATGTGTGATATAATACTTATACACATACGTGGCCCAAATACTTACTATGTACATGCATGTAACATACAGACTTATGATATACACATGTGTATGTCTTGTGATATACTTGTAACATATATGCTTGTATGTTTATGTGCATACATACTCATATGCACACACGTTACTCACATACTTATCCTATTCATGTCTGCAACATGTTTACTCAGATATCTTCTCAGTGATTGCGTGTTTTACATAGTGAAAAAAAGAACGACCCTCAGACTCCACTCATTAAGGGACTGGGTCACTGATGGGTTACATAAATACCTAAAACTCTTCTTTGAGATTTTTGTTTATTCATGGTTTTGGAGACAGGGCCTTGCTGGAGCCTACTGGATAGCCTGGTCATACCAGGATTAAAGGCACATACCACCAAGTGTGACTCCTTCTTGGAGCTTTTGAGTCAACGGGCTAACTTACCCAGACCTTACTTTATCCATGGGAAAATGACAGCCATGCCTAATCCTCTGGATTGGTTATAAGAATTAAATCAGCTCAAATCTGGGCAGCTAGTAGGGATCTAAAAACCCGTTAATTTTATTCTCCCAGAATGCCTCGAGAATTAGTAATTCACAAAGACCATCCCAGAAAAATCCAAGGGACATAAAATTTTATTTCTTTCCCAGCAGCAGAATAGAAATTTTAGAATGTCCAGGAAGCCAGTGGCTCCCATGCAATTAAGATTTATTGAAATGCTTATTCTACCATGCCGTCAGGATCACTCTCCCAGCTGCTGGAGTTGTTTAAAGTCTTTTACCACAGCTCAGTAACAAAGATAAGAGTGAGCGCCACGTCTGGAATTCCTTCTTTGGACACTCAGCCCTGGGACCATACCAGTCGGTCACATGCGCGAGGCATAGGCTCAGAAATGGTCTCCCATGGCTGTCAGAATTAACTTTCTATTACTGTGATAAAACACTGACCAAAGCCAGATTGGGAGGAAAGGGTGTGTCTGGCTTACAGATTATAGTCCGACATCTGGGGAAGCCGAAGAAAGAACTCAAGGCAAGAGACAGTCCGGTGGCAGGAACTGAAGTAGAGATCATGAAGGAATGTTGCCTATTGGCTTGCCTCTAGGCTCCTGGTCAGCTGACTTTCTTATCTATTCCTGGCCCGCATGCTTCAGGTTGGCACTACCCACAGTGGGCTGGATCCTCCTACATCAGTTAGTAATCAGGAAAATGTCTCACAGACGTGGGCACAGGCCACGATCCTGGAGGCAGGAAGCTGCCCTGTCCCAGGTGTGTCAAGTTGACAACCAAGATTAGCCATCGCGCATGATCTGTGAGCCCAGCATTTCCCCTTGGTCTAGCGGATGGCATGGGCACCTGTGACTTTCCGTGTGCTATGTTTTGGAACAGTTTTGGAAACCCAACATCCACTACACTGACATTCCCTAAAATGAAGTGTGTGTGTGTTGGGGGGGAGGGCTTCTTGTTTACATTTAAAACTCTCCTGTATTTTTTTCTTCATGTTTACAACACTAAACTAGAAAAAAAAATGCCTATGCCTCAACTAGGAATCGTGGCTCTGTGTGGTAGTTTCTTCAAAGTACATGACTGGGCTATTTTCTTGTTCCTGTTGACTAATTCAGGAGAACAGCTTGGAAGAACGGCACGGTGCTCATTGCTGATTGCACCACGTTATTCTTAGCCCCATCCATCTCCCAAGGGAAGTGCTTCACGTTTACAGGTAGGATCGATGTCAAACTTCCTAGAGATGTACGTGCAAATCCTTTCTCCACCTTTAGAAACCCACCTTTAATGTGGGCACAGACTCCACCCAAGCCAGTGTTGTCTGTAAACCTGCAGCCAGACTTCCTTATCTTGACCTCTGAGAAGTCTCTCTAATCGTACAGGCTCTAGTGGTGGTGATTCGGTCCACCTCTGGGAGAATCAGGCCTTTCCTTGCTATCCCAGGGGCCTTTGGATGGTTGCTAAAACTGGTCTAAGTGGACACGCTAGGCCTGATACCCAGCATCAAGAGTGACGTCACGGAGAAGCACTGAACCCGGACGGCAGATGGACATTTGCCATTGGATCTCTACCTGCTGCTCTTCGCTCTGCACCGCAATGTTGTATTTCATCATTAAAGTTCACACAGCACTTTCTAGGACGCTGGCTTACAGGTTCTGCATGAGCCAATATGGAGAATTCATCATCTTCAAGTTGCAGATGAACAAACAGAAGGTTAAGAGGGTAAGCAGGAGGCCCAAGGTCATGCATCCGGTGACTGTCAACTGAAACTTGTATGTTCCAAGTCCTCAGAGTCCAGTCCCCTGCTTCTCCTCTTCCCCTGCCTCTGAGGAACCCCAAGTCCTGCTCCATATAGACACGTGTATCGGCTCCCTAGCTTATTTTTGTGTGTTGTTAGACCTGCTGACCAGGCTCTTAGTTTTCAAGTGACTTCTGGACCACAGACTCTCAACAAATTCCCCTATGCCTCCTGTGTTACTGCCTCGTGCTATTATTTTCTCATTAGTATTTGACTTTTCTGTATATGAACTTCTCCCAACCACCTTCTAAGCTCATAGAGAGAAAACAGGGCTGTGTCTTCCACTTCTCTCCATCTCTCAGATTGGAGGTTGACTATCAGATGTTTACATGAATTCCAAGCCAGAGGGAAACCAATTCTTATGATCGTTGTCTATCTGTGCCTTCCGCCTGTATCACATGATCCGGATATGCCGATGAGATATAAGAAGATTAGCTAGGGAAACTTTCTAGTTTCCGTAGAGGAGTCAAGAAGCACATGCTGGTCCAGCTAGCTCTTTTCTCTCTTCTGAGTGCTGGACACATGACTTGGTCTGGAGGCAGCATACATGTGACATGGGCATCAAGCATTAGATTCAGATCATGATAGCCAGGATAAGCCTACAGAATCAGTTATGAAATGCACATCAACGTCATGACCAGAAACATCTCCATCCAACCTTGTATGTATCTTTCATGTGTGTTTGTGTGTGTATACATCTTGCATGTGTGGGGGTGCATGTGTCTTTGTGTGTGTGTGCCTGAGGCTTTGATGTTGATGTCAGGAATCTTTCTAGATCACTCTTCTACCTTATTCCTTGAGACAATATCTTCCAGTCAAACCCAGCCCAAGCTGGACCACCACCCAGCATTTGCCTGGGTTCTGGGTTACCAAACTCTGAGTTACATTGTGAAATGAATAGTTTAACCACAGAGCCATGTCTCTAACCCCCAAGCCTTTTCTTCTAGTGTAAAGACTTATTTTATGTATAGGTGTATTTGCCTTCATGTATATATGTGCGCCAAGTTTATGACCGTTGTCTTGGGAGGCCAGGAGGGAGGATAAGATCCCCTGGAACTGGAGTTATGGATGGTTCTGAGCCACCATGAGGGTGCTGGGAACTGAACCTGGGTCCTTTGAAAGCACAACAAGGACGTTTACCTCTGAACCATCTTTCCATCCCTACTCCAGCCTTCTTATGATCGAGGCATCCCTGTCGGTATTGCTTAAGCCATTTCTAACTCTGACTGTAGAGATTCAGGTCTCACACTGACGTCGAACCACACACTTCTTTTTGTCTCCTAATGTGCATGACGAAAACAAAGGTACACAGCTAGCTTTTATTTGTCACTGTTTTCTGAGGAGAAAATAATAAATCAGTTCTGACATGCTCCGGAGTGGGTGGGGGCTGTGACCTGTGATAGACACCACAAAAGCAGTTCTGTTTGTAACACGGATATAAGCAGCAGCAGCAGCAGCAGCAGTAGCGAAGAGTGTGAGGCTTATATGTCTTAGTCGGGGGTTTTATTGCTGTGGAGAGACACCATGGCCAAGGCAACACTTATAAAGGAAAACATTTAGTTGGGACTGGCTTACGGTTTCAGAGTATTAGCCCATTATCCTCATCGTGGGAAGCATGAAAGCATACAGGTAGACATGGTGCCAGGGGAGCTGAAAGTTTTACATCTTGATGCTTAGGGAGCAGAAGGGGACTATTGCCACATTGGGTGTAGCTTGAGCATATCAGACACCCCTACACCCCCCCACTCCACCCCACCCCACCCTCCACCTCCAACAAGGCCACGCCTCCTAAGAGTGCAACTCCCTGTAGCCCAAGCATTCAAGCACATGAGTCTCTAGGGATCATACCTATTCAAATCACCATACTACATACTTCTTGCCAGAGAAGAGAAAGTCCAACTAGGAGGCGATTGACTCAGACCCTGATTCTGACTCTCCCTACGAGGAAAAGAGCTCAGAGCAGCGAAAGAAGCAGTGGAGATGAGACTTCAGATGGTCCTCTGACACCAAGGGCTCCAGCCATCAGAACCCTCCACTGATCACTATCAGTGACAAAGAAGACAGCCATTCCCCACTTGAGGGATTCTGAGCGGGAAAGGTGATTCCAGCGAAGGGCGTCCAGTGCCTGTGCTTGAAGAGGAAGTGGTTGAGAGGGTTAATTCTGGACCCACTTTTCCTGATGATGTCTGTGAAATATGGGATCTTGGTGAAAGTTCAAACCAATCACCAAGTGAGCCTGAGTCGGAGCCTGAGCCTGTGCGTGAGCTGGATGTCACAGCCAAAGAGTCTGTGGAGGGGAAGGTTGCGAGGACTAGGAAGAGAAAAACCAAATACCCATGCATATCGTGTGGTAAGCCACACAGGAAAGGTTGTCGGGCTGTCTCACAGAATGTGCCGGTCAGCCAAATGCATCTGCAAAGCCTAGCCCTCTTGATGTCCCCAAGTCATCGGACCAACCTCTCCATCCTCCCAAAAACATGCCATTAAGGAGATGGAGAGGAAAAGGGCGTGTCCACATCAGAGAAGAGGACCTTTCTGCCAATGAGGGTGGGGTCTCACACACCCATCTTTCTTATGCTCCAATATATTGGCATTTACTCCACAGCCCCCCCCCCGGAGTGTTTGTTTCCCTGAATTCCATATTCTGAGGATATCCTGGGTTCCGTTTCCCCCTCCCCCACCCTGCCCCCGCACATATACCCAGGACTCTGGCTAATTGTCAGTTCCTCTACGCAGCCCCTATATGTGGCTCTGGCCCCCTAGTTGTAGAGTTTTTCCTCAAGTGTGGTAACATGATGCCAAATTTGTTCCCTCAGTCGTCAGTTCACAGGGCTCACCATGCTTTATGCTCTGAGGGCCCAGCCTTGTGAGCGGCTAAATAAATGAGTGGCAGCAACCAACCAACCAATCCATCAATCAATCGCCAATCGATCAGTTTTCAGGAAGGGCCCTGCTTGTCATTGATGTCATCCCATTAATAAATATCTCAGGTGGGACACCAAAGAGAAACACAGATGCAGGATAGAAATACATCCAAACTTCACGCGCGTGTTAAAGTGCATTTCACACAGTTGTTTCTTGTAGGGCCATTGATGCAGACAATAATTACATCCATGGAAATAAGAATTATATAAGAAACTGTTGTTGCCGTTGTATGGCCTAGATGGTAGGGTGGTTGTGGGAGGGGTTGAAGCCATACAACAACTAAAAAGTAACAATTTCATGTTTTTCAGCTAGAGAATTTTGATGCTGATTCATTTGGGTGGCCATACAGTCAGAAAGAGCCAAACATGGCTTCCCTATATGTAATTTAAAGTTTCACAATGGGAATAGATTATTAGGGGAACTTCTCCCAGCTCTTTCTATGGAAGGAAGAGCACTTGGGGTCTGAACTCTTCACCGGCCTCATTTGACTCTATTAATTAATTAGTTAAACAGTCAAACTGCTTGACTGTTTCCTGATCAGAAAGGAGGTCGTTTAGTGGGGTTTTAGAATATCAGACAAAACCAACTGGTCCATTGCTGAATTAGGGTAAGAGGAAATACTGACTCAACCCATTTGAGCAGGGAGCAGCGTGGGCAGAGAGAGGGTCAACCTTACACATCTTTTATTGCAAAATAGTTCCAGATCTCTTGAGACTGGCTGAGTGGGAGAGAATAGATTACGCTCCTGATGTAGAAGCTATCTGTGAGGACCGGAAAACGGCACTTGGGTACTGAAAAGGATGGAGAGCCTGCCTTCCACCCAGGACAGCATCTGACCACTTTGATATCTGCACAGCACTTGGGGATTTCTAAGTCTTAAGAATGTGAACTCATTAACACAAAACTGGAACTAATCTTAGCTTTGGCTTTTGGTCTTGGGAACAGAATTGGCTCGGAGGTTCTAAGTGACTCACTGAGGAAATACTTGGACATGCTGTGCAAGATGAGGGCAATATTTTAACAACAGGCCAACATGTAAGGCATGGAGAAGAATCACAAATGAAAGGAAAATAAATTAAAAAGCCCAGAAACCAAGGACGACTTGGAGCAGAAGGCAGATACCAGAGCCTGGAAACGAAACGCCAGCACTTTGGAAGCGAAACATCTGTGCTAGAATCATCAATGAACTTGAGACTTAAGAAACAGCTCCACCAGCTTGCCTTCCATCCTCTTGTGCTTGCCCCAGGCCAAATGGTTGAATATAAAATACCCTAATGGATATTAAGTGTTTTATAAATTAAAGGCTCTGAAAATATAAGCCATGACCATCCTTATTGGAGAAGAGACCACCATGGTACAGAAATTATAAGGTCTACCAGCCGAAGAGCTTGCCCAGAAGGAAGCTATGAAGCCTTGAACAAAACTAAACAAAACAAAACCATTTCTCGGCACTTGGCCTTGAACAAGAGGGACTTCTTTTAACATCACGGTGTTAGAACTGTGACATTTCCGGAAGGGGCAGGCCTGTCCTTTCCTGTTCTCTTTCCAGAAAGAAAGAAAATTGGAGTTATAGTCCACAGCTGCCAGAAACATGCTGTGTTACTTCTTTCCTGTCCCCTACTCTGGGCAGACATTACTAATCAATCATAATTCTGTGAGTCTCTTCAATAGCCTCAGGCTTCTTATCTAACAGTCTTCCTGGAAGCCACTGTTAACCACCAGTCTTGAACTCACTGTGTAGCCCAGGCAGGCCTTGAACCTGTGATACTCCTACTTTAGTCTCTTGAGAGAGTGAAGTTATACAGGCCTGCTCCACCAGACCTGACTAATGCTTTCATTTTATACGCAAAGAAGATACAGAAAGTGCCCGTGGGGTTCAAGTGCACACACGCCCCCTCCATGCACACACATCCCTGTACTCCCACTATTGACCAGATCACTCAGAAATTACAGAGCAGTCAGGGCTTTGGACCATGGCCAACGATCTCCATTCTCTAGAGACTTCCATGGCCGGAAAAGAGAAGAGCCCTCAGCCTTTTCTGGCGGCTGCGGCTTCTTCCCGAAAACGGGACACTTGCTGGAAGTTTCTTGTGACTCTAGACAGTGGCAAGGGACAGCTCAGCTTTCTCCACTTCAAAGTATTCATTTAAACTCAGCAGGGTCCACACCACTAATACAGAAGGTTTCCACAGGACAGGAGGATGTCATTTCTCTATTTTACATGAGGGGGTATTTCGCGTATCTCCCCCCCAACCCCCCCACCCCCACCCCAGGGCATAGCCCATTAACATGGATGGGGTGGAGTCCTTGCAGGGGTGACTCAAGGCAGGGGTGACCAGTGGCAAAGCCAATCCAGCCTGCGGGTGCTTCGGGAGCTGTTTTTGTGAACATTCTCTTCAAAGATGAGCTTCATGCAGATCTAGATAACGACTCTTGGTCATATCCGGGCCGAGCTTGAGGCTAGCCTCTCTGGAAACACTGTTAGAGACGTGGGAGCGTAGCTGGGGAAAGTAAACCAAGGGTTCACCACTTTCCAAGTCTTAACTGTGGGTAAATGAAGGCAGAGGAGGAGAAAGAGCTTCATCGCTTTGATGTGTCCCTCTTATCACCAAACCTTCCATCTTAGGCACTTCCTGCTCTGTAATAAGTGTCAGAGTGATAACAGAAAGGACAGGGGTATTTATGGTGCCCCCACTTACATACTTTCTTATGACTGACATTTATAAGAACTAGGTAATTTTTCTTTTTTTATCCATTTAACTCTGTGTGTGTGTGTGTGTGTATGTATACAGCAGGCCCATAACCTTATGTAGTGATGTCCAACCCCCCTTTCATAGTAACAGTCCCTAAAGTCTACGGCCTTAGCAAACTCCAGCACACAGCACCTATTGCTGGTCACCATCCTCCTGATGTCCATCAGGTTTGTTACCGGACGCTCTCCTCTACGTTGCTGTAATTTGGTTCCCTCTGATGCCTTCCATGTCCTTGTCCCTAATAACCACAGGGACACTTTCTCTTTCTATGGACAACATTTGACCCATTTTAAAACTGCATACATAATATGAAGTGTTTTTCTTTCTGTATCTGGATCATTTGACTGTTCTCCCCTCTAGGTTTCTAGGTATTGAAATGAATGGAAAGACTTTTTCTTTTCTTCTTAAAGGCTAAGCCATATTCCATTGTGGATATAAAGGGCATTATTAAAAAGTTGCTCATCTGTCTTGGGCTCTCTAGTGGCGCTCTGTGGCTTGTCTATTGTGACCGGTGTTGCAGAGAAGCACAGGCATGGTTTATAGGCTGTGAGTCCATTTTCCCTGGGCTTAGATCTACCGTAATTCTGCTTTTCATTCCGCTCCAAGTCCCCAAGCTATTCCAGTTCTCTGAATCCTCACCAATAGTGCGCAGTGAGTGGGTCCCCTTTTTCCTCACTCTGGACAGCACTGGTTACCATCTCTGTTTCATAAAAGCTGTCCTCTTTTTAGATTATGTTTTGTTGTTAGAACACAAAGGAACAGGCTTTCCTCAACATTCCTGGGTGTCATTGTATCACTGCCCTTTTTTGCCCCGTCCCTGCCCTCCCAGGTGCTCTTCTCACTCATCCCAGCCAGTCTTCTGCTTTCTCAGCCTGTGTATTCCGTCACCCTCTCTGTTCCCCGCTGCGAAGGTCCTTAGGGTGGAGGGTTCAAAGCTGCTTAGCTGCGTCTCACGAGTTGAGCACACCCTGAACCACCTTCCCAATTGTCCTACTCGTCCAACGGGGAGTGATGCGGGCAGTTAACAGTTAAAGGCAAAGGTCCTTACCGAGTACCCAGCAGCTCAAGTGTGGAAAGTCGCAGTCCCGTGGTACAGGGGACACCTGTGTCTGTAGTGGCAGTAAAGCCATTGAGACACACATTCACAGCCTGCTGACGTCAGCACTTAGAAGGGTGCTTGGCCTCTTTGAAAGGCTGTCCATTGTATGAGCTGCGGCTCTTTTAATGAGAGAGACGGCCTGTGTGTGCAATCATAGCCGGGGTGCTTGTCTTTCCTGTTCCACTTTCATAAGTGCATCAATGCGTCCAACTGGCCAGGGCCCTTTGTTCTGGAGAGGTGTGACATCAGTCAGGCTGTTCTTCTTCTATCCCTCGCTCTTCTTGCTTGTTCCTAATCATGACTTCCGCTGCTTCTCTTTGAGACTTTGAGTTTGTGTATGTGCATGTATACATACATGTGTATGTACGTATATATATATATATGTAATGTGTGTGCTTGTATATGAGGGTGTATGAATGTCAGTGTGTACGTATATATGTATATACTACTGTGACAAATTTAATCTTTTATATAATTTTGATAAGTAAAACCACACATATAATCATTAAAAATATTTAAGCACTTATGTGTGTGTGTGTGTGTGTGGTACCTGCATACGTTTATGTGCACCGCATGTGTGCAGATGCCTAAGGAGGTCAGAAGAGAGTGTCAGACCCTGGGAGCCAAATCTGGCCATCTGTCAGAGCAGTATGTGCTTTTAATTACTTAGTCATCTCTCCAGGCCCTCTATATAGATCGATAAAGACTATTATATATAATTGTAAAGATTATCATAATATATATATTAATTTTGGTATTACCACTTTTGTAATATTCAGAAAACTAGTAAATGAAACCTTTTGGGCCTAAAGCGGTCTTTTTAACTTCACATATCAGGTTGGTAATATGACTCAGGGAATAAAGGATGCCCACTGCGATACCTGGCTGAGCTATTCCCCAGGACCCACATAGTAGAAAGAGAACTGACCCTCACAAATTGTCCTCTGACCTCCACTGCAAGCTCCAGCAGGAACTTGTGCATGGACACACACACACACACACACACACACACATTATCATAAATAAATATAAAAAAACAGATTTTTTTTTTTTTTTGCTAGGTCTGGGACTACTCACGCTGCTTGTTTATCTTGGCTTTTGCTTTTGTCATTGCTTGGTTAGTTGGGTTTTGTTGTTTGTTTGGATTGGTCTTTCTAGTTTTCAGGGATCTAATTCTCTTGTATGTAAACTGCTGAGTTTATGTGGAGGAGTTATTGGCGGTGTTTTCTTTTCATAGTGACGTTTTTCAAGGTTTAAAGCAATGACATGGCTTCCCTTTCTAATACTGGAACCCTGCCCCCGACACCCCTTCCCCTCTTTGTCAGGCTCACTGAACTGAGTGGTGTTTATTGAAGAACCAACATTTTGTCTTTTGAATATTCTCTCTTAGTCACTATTTCCTTCCTTTTGCTTGCTCTGGGCTTACTTTGGTCACCTTCTTCTAGTTCAGTAGTTCTCAACCTGTGAACCATGACCCCTCTGGGAGCTGCAATTCAGAATCTCACAGGTCAGATACTTACTTTACAGTTCATAACAGAAGCAAAATTACAGTTATGAAGTAACAACAAAATAACTTTATTGTTTGTGGGTCACCACAACATGAGGAACTGTATTAAGGGTTCAACATTAGGGAGGTTGAGAACCACTGCTCTACTTCCTTAAGATGGAGTTTAAACTGTTTATTTTTAAATTTTCCCTTGTCTCTAGTGAGAACATCTTTTTTTGCTATTGATTTCCCTGTAATTACCATTTTAGCTGTATTCAAAATTTTTTTCAGGAATTATTTACTCTTATTTTAGGCATATGCCTGTATATTTGTATGTGATCCATGTGTGTGCAGCTCCCAAGGAGGTCAGGAAAAGATATTAAATCCCCTGAAACTGAAGTGACAGATGGGTGTGAGCCGCCCTGTGGGTTCTCGGAGCAGAACTCAGATCTGCTGGAAGAGCTGCAGGTGTTCCTAACCCCCGAGCCAGCTCTCCAAGCCTCAGCTGATGTGTTAAACCATTTTGATTTTTATAACTATCAGCTTTCTTCACTGTGGCATCCTATGATGGCTTTCTGTTTCTCTGCTCTTGTGTTTTGTTTGTTACATCTTATTTTTCTGTATTTCCCCTCTCTTGCCTTCGTTGGAATACTTGCCAGAACTTCATTTTAATTTGCCTAAGGCGCATTTGAACACTACCTCTTCATAAAAAGCTCTTTATGAGTCCTTCGGAGGTTAAGATACACTTAACTTCTCAGTCTAATTAGAAATAACAATCACCATTCTAAGACGAACCTAGGAGGCGTGCTGCGTGGCAGACCCTCAGCTTCCGGCCTCACCACGGTAGTTATCCTCTCCCTGGCAAACACTGCCCGCCTGCAGGAAGTGCTGTAAGGTTTGCACTCAACGGTCATTCACATTTAAAAGAACCAAACACTGGCCGTTTCTGTTGTTCTTTACTGATTCTGAGTCCCCTCTGATGTCATGCCTCTTCTTTGAAATGATTTCTTCTAGCATTGGGGTGAGGAGTGCAGTTATGGCCTGCCTTTTATGATCAAAGTCATAATTAATGTCAACAAGGTGCTATAGTATACACACACACGCACACACACACGCGCGCGCACACACACACACATACACACACACACACACACACACCCAACAAAACAAAACTAAGCATACTGTAATCTTGATGCAAGTAGGTCTTCTGAAAAATAAAATTCTGTTTTCCTACATGAAGAAATGTTAGTTCATCCTTGATAGACAGGAATGTATTGGGCATAGAATATATTCAACTAGATATGAGTCCAGATGTAACTGTCCACTCCTTGGGGGTTTTAGACTCTCTTGTCCCTCCCTCCCAGCCTTTATCTGGGCTCCAGCGAGCTACCTGTCATCTGAGATCTCCTTTCTCTCTCCAACACACATTGCTTTCTTCTGGTGGCTGCCAGCACTATTCCTTGTCTTTTGTTTTCAATTTCATTTAATTATCTTGTATTTTGACCTGGGTTTCTTTCTTTGGTTACTCTGTTTGGGGGTTCTCTAGATTTCTTTTCTTTTTTTTTTTTTTAATGTATTTTTTTTTTTGTCAT
>NW_026067892.1:13979259-13995307 GCF_014885135.2 Alexandromys fortis | reverse complement strand
CTAGGAAGGTGAACATCCAAACTGGCTAGGCTCCCACAAAGCCAGAACATGAAGTAGGATCAAAACCCAGTGGCATTGTCCTTGGCTTCTCAGCAGCCCTCATTGTCCGCCATATTCAGAGAGTCCGGTTTTATCCCATGGTTTTTCAGAGAGCCATCTTTACCTTTGCATGATTCTGGCTTCCTGGCGCTCTGAGGATATGAACTGAGGTTGGAGTTTTTTGTACCTTACGGAATTCTTTGAGGCTTTGGCCATTTATAAAACTACCTCCTCTCTGTGGCAAAAATGACCTAACTGCCAACGATCTATCCTCAGGGTTACTAACCCCTCAGTCATTGTCTCCGGGTCAGGCTTGAGGGATGACTCAGTGGGGGGAGGATTGGGGCCTCACAAGCCTGATTAGCCTGGGTTCAATCCCCACTACCCACTGAAAGGGAGACAAACCCCATAAAACTGTACTCTGACCTCCACATCCGTAATAAATAATAATGGGCCATCCATAATAAATAATAATAACAATTTAAAAAGTAAAATCTGGGATGACCCAGAAGCAAAGGTGACAGTGGGACAGAATTTTCTCTACTCTCTCTGAACCACGGGAACTTTCTTTTCTAGCCTCATGGGGCAAAAATCTAGAGTTTCTCTTGGAGCCCCATCTGATCTAGCTGGTGTGCACATCCATACTTGGGCCATGGCTCACTGGCCCCACCCGTAAGAACCCATCAGCATTGTTCTGGTCACTGTTCTTCCCCATAAGCAAAGGCCATCTTCCCGTCAGAACTCAATAAACACAGCCATTTTATTGCAGTTGTATTTACTTATTTAATGTATGTGCGGACGTGAAGATACGGAGCTCAGAGGTTAACTTACATGAATTGGTTTTCTCCTTCCATCTTGGGGGACTTGAGAATTGAACTTGGGTCATTAGTATTGTCCTCAAGTGCTCTTACGCACGGAGACATCTCGTCAGCCCCCGTTCAGTATTCTTAATCACTGAAATACTGGCTTCTCCTGCATTTAGTATGGCTGCCTGACAGTGTGCCATGGAGTGACTCTCTTAGTCACAGGTTGGGTTTACTCTTACTTAGGAACACCAAGGAATTATACTCCCTGGAAGCTCTCCAAGCTCCGAGCTCCAAATTCTGATTCATCTGCATGTGTTACAGAGTCAACTGTCACCAACTGGCCTTGCATCAGCAGACCCAGGACCTTTGACCTGCCTTTCCTGTCCTTTTCAATGAGGTGAAGAGAAAACTGATTAAACCATCAACTTTTTATCCAGCTTGTCTGTGTGGTGTTGCTGGAATAGAATACTAGTTCTAGGGGCTGAGACATCAAAGACTGAACTGCCCCCATCAAGCCAGGCCCTTCTGCTCCTTAGAACATTGCAGAATGCAATACATCGCAAGAGGGCACACCTAAGAGGGGAGCCAAGCCTATTTCATAAAATCCCCGCTGCCAAGCTAATGAACCCACTCCCAGGATGAAACGTCCACTCATGAGGGACGGATCCTCATGACCGATCTATTAGCCAAAGATCCTGCCTCTAAAAACTAATGGTGAGATCAAGCCTCCAATGAATACCAAGTATTTGATGTAAAAGACATTTTCGATTCACAGCATCTTTCAATTCAGTAGGTTGATAGAAATAGAACCAGGTTTTAACCTGAAGAATGTGCTTGTGCACACGCAGGCGCACACACAGGCATACATGCCTGCAAAGATAATCTCATAAGATGTGTACTGTCATTTCACATGTTTTTAAAATCGTCCTACTAAGGCACAAAGCACCGGACACCATGCTGGTCACAAAGGCAAGTTAGGGCCAAGTCATCACTGGAACCCTGGCAGTCTGGTTGTATTTCGTCCTTGGCCACCACACTGTAGTACCATGTGGGCCTTATTCAGTGAGGTATGACTTTTGAAAGAATAGTACATACATTTCTTTCTGTTCAAGGTTAGATTTGTCTCGTGTGCTAGTGATTTCCGGCTCCTTCTGTGATCTCTCCAGCTCCTCCCTCAGTCTCTCTTCTCCGACGTCTCTTCCCTCAGAGAATTTCTCTGAGCTCTACTTTTGGAGGGGGCAGGGTGCAGGACTAGAACACAGACCCTTGAGCTTGATAAACAAGTACCCCAACACCAAGCTACATCTCAGCCCAGAAGACCCAATTCTTTGTGGGTTTTTTTTTTTTTTTTTTTTTTTTGTGTTTTCTCAAGACAGAGTTTCTCTGTGTAGCCCTGGCTGCCCTGGAACTCACTCTATAGTCCAGGCTGGCCTCAAACTCAGAGATCTGCCTGCCTCTGCCTTAGATCCCACAAATGCTAGGATTAAAAGTGTGTGTCAACACTGCCCACTAAGAAGACCCGATCTTAAAAAGCAAAATTGCACAGTGCACATCAGCTCCCATGTTCTCCCTCACCCTCACCCCCACGCCTCCTTAAAATCAATCTGAACTCTTTTTCCTTGGGCACCTGAGTGCTATGCAGACCGGCCTGCTTCAAGGCTGTACCATAGTTACTGCTTGATAACCACCTTCAACTATGATTGCCTCTGCCTCCGTGGCATTTGACTGGGAGTCAAGCATCCTTTGACCGTCTCCACCCCCTGGACAGCATGACCTGACACTGTCCTTTCTCATGACCCTCTCCGCCCTCCACTCCATCCCACCTCCTGGGATAGCCTCACGATCTGGGTCTCCTTGCCCACAAGTGGGTGTGCTCCAAGAGCCTGCCGTTGGCTTTCTTTTTCTTCATCGCTGCGCGCCTGCTTCCCCAGATGAGCTTGCCTACACCCACAACTTAAATTATTACCTCTCTTTTTATCTTTGTGTCCAGGGCCAGCCCCCTCTGACATCTTGCTCGGCATTCCATCCTCCAGCTGAACATCTTGGGCTGGAGGCTCTCCATTTGGCAAGGCAAGCAAGCGCCTTCTCCTCCCAACCCTCGCATGGAAAGGAGGGGTTCAGTCCATGCTAGCTGAGGACCCGAGAGGCAGACTTCCAGAATCGATACAGTGTTAACGCTGCCTGCAAGAACTATCAGTTCCGATAGCACAGGAAGTTGGGGTGGGGGTGTGAAGTGTAAACGCGAATCAGATGGAACAGGAAGACACAGCTCATATTTTACATGGGCTGTCCAATGACTAACCAGGACACGTTTTCACATAGTGCTGATCTGTTCATTTTTTTCCCTTGCTGATGGTTTCAAAAGATACACCATAATTTATCCCTTTTCTTTAATTCCATGGTCTCTTCGATTGTCCCATGAGGGTCCCTTGGGAGATCTGCAGATGAAAATGTAGCCGGCTCCTCCCTTCCAAACAACACACTTGCATCTGTTTTCTCTCGTTTGATTAAGGGCCTGGGCAGTGGGTCAGAGCCTTTACTCTGGCAACAAAATTTGGATTTAGTTGGAAGCCAGAAGAAAAAAAAAACATACATACACACACAAAAACTGGAAACCATTAGAAACTGTCCCTTTTCACAACCAAAAGCCATTGAATAGGACTGGCAAGAGATCTTTGGGCAAGAGGCTCATCAACAGATGGTAGATGATGCTCTTTGTAAAGATGTCCAAAAAGGACCAGCTACATGTTCATCCTCACAATTAGGCAGCAGTTCCCAACCTTCCCAACCCAAGGAACAGGTTTGCACTGCATGCAGAGATAGTTCTGTGTGTTTTGGTGTGGTCTAAAGCCTCTGCCTCACAAGTATGGAGTAGCGCCGGTTTTGCGAGCTTCTTGATGAGGTGGAGGATGCTGGAGTCCTTGTAGATAGAAGGCAAGGAAAGCTTGATCTCTTGCCAGAGTGCACATCCTGGGGGCGGCAAGAGTCTGGCACACAGAGAGTTTGTAATTCTAATGCCTGCATGAGAAAGCAAACACACAGAGCAGAAGGAGGGGCAGAGCAGAGAGAATGGAGGGACGGAAGCTAGAGGATTTAGACAACAGCAACGAGGAAAAGGAAGGACACTTAGATGGACAAGGAAGGACAATGGGGCTGCGAAAGGCATTGCTATGGAACTGCTTGGGTCTCAGTCAGTAAACAGTCTCTCTGGAGTGGGATGATTCTTATGGACCTTCCATTTTTCTTCTTCATGGCCTCCATCATTAGGGTTCAAGCCTTTAGAAACTCTTTCTTGGCTTCCGACCTTCAGGAAAGAGAACTAGAGTCTGCCAGGCCTCATTTGTCTGTAGCTTTTCTGGTCACACTACTCTCACAGCCAGGAAAGCCAGAAAACAGTGGGTATGATGGTTTGACCGGGACCTTTACCTCCAGCTTCTCGGGGCACAACTTATTGCTCGGATAGCCTCATTTCTGTGGTGCAAGAATGATTCCTCTACCTTTGCCTGACGGAGTTGTGTGCCCTCTTCCTTTGCAAGCATTCATGCACTTTATGCCTCCCAGTGTCGCTTTTGTACAATGCTGACTTCAGCGGTGAAAGAATGCTTACTAAACCAAAGAAAGAGCAAATGTTTGAATGGAAGAAAATCCCCATCGCCAGTACCCCATCTCCTTTCTCAGCAATAAAAATTTTAATTCTTATTATTGGCCAGCTTTTCACTGGTAGATCTTGGATTTTAAGTCAATGTAAGCATATTAGATTTCTTTTCTCCTTCCTTCCTTCTTTCCTTCCTTTTTTCCGTGCTCCTTCTCTTCATCAATTCTTCCCTCCTTCCCTTCTTACCTTCATTCTTTGTTCCTGATTTACCCAGCAGAAATCTCACTGTGGAAGGGGTCATGTGCTTTCTCTGACTCTGTTTGCCTTCCCTTCCAGAACAGCTCTTGGACAAGCCTCGGCTGCCCATGCTGTATCTTGTCTACCTCTGCAAGAAGAGGCAAGGGGCTTCCCATCCTTCACTGGCTTGGGTACACCCCCTGAGCCCCAGATACATGCTTCGTCCAGCTCAACACTTTGTGGCCAGACTCTGGGGAAAGGTCACCCAGAAAGGTCACACTGAATAGTCAACGAGTCTAACTGCAGTTTTACATGACTTATAGATGTGAAATTTAACTGCGAAGAATGGAGGTCAGCTTGGGAGACCAGCAGGTACTATGAGCAAAGGACCCAGCCTCTGAGTCTAGTTTACATTGGCAGCGATGTGACCTGGGATAGAAAGAACCTCTTGAGGCTTGTACCTTCTTTGGTAAAATGGGCATAGGTGTGATTTTCCCACTAACAACATAGGGCTTCCAGAAACTAACTATAAATGACATAAAAGCAGGGCCACAGGTGTCTGCAGAAGGGAGGGGCGATCTCCTCATGTTCCAGAGCTTTCTCTTTGCAGTGTTTCTCCCAAACTCAACTCTGGGCTTCAGGGTTCCATCCCACAGGCTCTAGACTCCTGCTGCCTCCACCATTGAGGTTGCGTAGGAGAAAACACTGGCACAGTTTGACATGCTACATTTGATATATGGCTGCTATTTTTAAAATACAAATAAAAGGAGCTGGAGAAATGACTCAGCAGTTAAGAGCACTTGCTGCTTTTGCAGAGGACCCAGCCTGGGTTCCCAGCATCTATTGTCTGATGCTCCCAGCATCATAACAGACTGTAACTCCAATTAGGAAATGGGAAGCCCTCTTCTGGCCTCTGTAGTACCTGCATTCAGTTGGTATATATACATACAAACACACACACACATATACATATATACATATATATATTCAGGCGTATACATAAAGCAAATAACTAAATCTTTAAATAACTATATCTTGAAAAGTTTTTCTTTAAAGACTTATTTATTTATTATATATACAACATTCTGCCTCCATGTATGCCCTCACAACAGAGGAGGGCACCAGATCTCATTACAGATGGTTGTGAGCCACCATGTGGTTGCTGGGAATTGAACTCAGGACCTCTGGAAGAACAGCCAGGGCTCTTAACCACTGAGCCATCTCTCCAGCCCTATATCTTGAAAAGTTATGAGCCCATCGTTATGGCTCATTTATGTAAGCTTATCTTTCCTTTTTAAAAGTAAGAGCGTTAAGAATTACTTTCTTTTTAAAACCAAAGTGTTATGTTTCTCGGTTTTTCTTTTTTAAATGACAGACAAAAAGAACACCAAAACCATTTCCATTCCGGTTTTGAAATGTATTTGCCCTCCACAGTCCTTGCAGCTCCAGAACACCCTTATTGGCTTTAAAATAGAGCCCAAAATCCCATCCTTTCTGTTCTGGCCCCCCAGTTCTTCCCGCACTTCCACCAGAGTCCATTCAATGAGGACAGGGTAGAGGAAGGCTTCTGGGTGGGAGATGAACAGGATGACCCTGGGAGGGAAACTGGCCAGTATTTCTTATGGGGCTGGCATAATTATTAACCCCGAGGTGAAAGGCAGCGGGGCAAACACAGGGATGATAAGAAAGAAGTGGGCACATTCTGAATTTAAAATCACGCTGTTGTTCGAGGGAGTCACAGCACCTTGATGGTAGCACGCTGTGATCCAAACAGCTACTTGGGCTGGAGCTGGTTCTGAGTGCAGCCAATGAGAAAATACAACAAGAAGGAAGACTGGAAGCCCAGGGAGGAACCCGCGGAACAGTCCCGGGCCCTCAGAGCTCAAGTCAGTGCTCACTTGGACATGATCAGGCCTTTCCTCTCTAAGTGCACTGTCTAGTCCACACTGCATCTCAAAGTACACAGGGATACCTTGGTAACTAACTCCCGAAACGACGATTCATTAAAGTACGCTGATGGTAACAGGAAGGGAAAGATCTTGTTGTGTGCAAATCTCCTGGATGGGAAGATGAGTCTGGGTAGGAAGACCTAGGCCACACCAATGAAGTCCCTGCAACAGCTTCACAACTACAACTAAGGATCTGTATGAGACTTCCTAGCGGGAAATTTGATTATGTTTTTCCTCACTTACTTTGATGACCTTCCCCGGGTATTGAACACGTATGTCGATTACCTTCCCTGGGTGCTGAACATGTATGTGTCAGACAAACTATGAGAGTCGATTCTTACCTCCCCTGATAGGGATGCATGAACTCAGGTCACGAGGCAGCGAACACCTTTATCCCTTGAGCCATCTCGCTGGCCTGGGCTGGAGGGTTTTATTCGTCCTCCTAAATTAATAGGGATGGAGAACAAGAAAAAAAAATTAGAAAGTAAAGGCTCAGTTCAAGTAACACAGAAACTAATGCTAGAATTTATTTTTGAAGCCAAATATACACCAATATGTACACACACACACACACACACACACACACACACACGCACACGCACAGTGTTTTAGTTAGGGTTTCTGTTGCAATAATGAAACACCATGACCCCAAAGCAAATTGGGAAGGAAAGGGTTTATTTGGCTTACACATCCAGATCATAGTCCATCACTGGAGGAAGTCAGAACAAGAACTCAAGCAGGACTGGAACCTGGAGGCAGGAGCTGATGCAGAGGCCACAGAGGGGAGCTGCTCACTGGCTTGCTTCCCATGGCTTGCTTACTCATCCTGCCTTCTTCTAGAACCCAGAACCACCAGCCTAGGGATGGCACCACCCACTATGGGCTGGGCCCTCCCTCACTGATCACTAATTGAGAAAATGCCTTCTAGCTGGATCTCATGGAGGCGTTTCTTCCGCTGAGGCTCCATAGCCATTGATGGCTCTAGCTTGTGTCAAGTAGACACACAAAACCAACCAGGGCACGCATACACACCTAATGATTATACCTAATTTAACTTTGATTACATAGTAAGTAAACTGAATGTAACATTAATTAGCTCTCATCCAAAATCACCTAATATTTTTGTTACTGTATTGATATAATGCTATAGCATTTAGTTTGCTTTGTAGAGACTAGTTAATTTTAACATTGAAATTGCCCCCAAGTTGAAAAACCGAGTTCATTTGGCTTTAGAGACAGCTAACCTAAGTTAACTCCGGGCCTAGAGATTGAAGGAAGGAGCTTTTGGCTTCTGACAGAATAGCTCACATTTTTGAAGGAGAGCCAAGGCCCTTAAAGACCATGCATTTGCGTTCCGCATCCGACGTGACGACAAGCAATAGAAAGCATAATTTATACCCACTTCCGTTGATTAACTTGCTTTTCTGAATCAGTCGTAAGTATGTTGTCTCCCTCCCATCCCCTGTTTTGTTACCCCTGGGATGGGGCCTGACCACAGTGAGGGCACAATTGGAGGACGTAAGGGGATTGAGTTGAAAATGTCACAAATGTTGTTAATAAACTCCCATTGACATAAAAGATTTATTAATTCATTCTGCAAGACAATCAAGTTCACCGTGTTTAGGGCTTTATTTGTTAGGGAATAAATCTAAATGGCTAAGAAGGCAGATAAAAGACATTTTTGAATATTTTAATTTTAAAACGAAGTAGGAAAGAATGTAAATCTCGGGCAGAGAGTTGCCAAAACATGTAGGCCTGTAGGTCTCCATTTTCTGCCCAGCTCCACAGCTCTGGAAAGAAAGCCTTCCCTCACGGGAAGGTTATCTTCTCCTTCACCAGTGACTCCAATCTCAGGCGAAATCTCTAGCTAAAATTTAATCTGCATAAATCATAGCGAATTTATTTTAAAGATTAAAAAAAGGGAACAAATTTTCATGTTCCTGAAGCCGCTTTGGTCTATTTTAAAAGATTATTTTTATAACTTGATGGTAAATTGACTTGATTTCCACAGTTGCTTTCAATTAGATCAAAATGACTTCTTTCGGAAGGCAGGCACACACACAAAGCACACAAAGCACAAAGATGGAATAAGGAATGTTCTGTCCGGTGGGTGAAGTGCTACCAGGAAAGGCAGCGCAAATGGGTTTTTCCATTGCATCATATTAATCTGCATTCTTGTATCATTATCCTTAATCATGTCTGATCTGTAAATCAAAGTTGAGTTTAGAAATTTATTTTTTGCCATATAATTGTCTCATTTGTGTTTCATTCATCAACAGTAACAACAAATCAGCAGAGTGACTCTCTGGGGTACCACACAGTCAGTATTTTGGTTTCATTTCTGTTACTGGGATGAAACACACAGAACAAAAGCAGCAAGGAAGGGAAGGGTTTATTTGACTTGTATTTCCAGGCTACTGTCCCAGGCTAAAGGGAAGTGGAGGCAGGAGCTTGAAGGGGATCACCTCACACCAACTGTGAGAAGTGAATGCATCCATGCTGCCTGTCTCTGTTTCGTCTTGTTTTCTGTCGTGTCCAGGACCCACTGCCTGGAGAATGACGCCACCCACTATGGGCTGAGTCTTCCCACACAATCAACAATCAAGATAACCTTCCCCCGAAGACATTCTTACCGCCAAGCTGATCCAAATAATTCTTCAAGTAAAACATCCTTTCCCAGGTAGATTGTGGGACTTTGCTGTTTAAAACAAACCATCCCTATTAGCCTGTGCATAATACTTAAAGAAATTCCTATTTAGTAAGTGTTCTTAACATATAAATTTTCATTAAGAGGCAAGTGAAACGGAAGATTAAAAACTGTTCCCATGCTCTGGAACTGGCTGGAATATTACTTTATCCTGAGTATCTTGAAAGGTTTTATTTTTCTGATGACCGTAATCAAAAATTAATGAACTTAGGTGATTTTTTTTTGGAATACTCAAAGCTGAGAGAGAAGAAATACCACCAAAGGTAAAGCTTGAATGGAATTCAGAGATCCATTGAAAGAGACTCTTAGAACCAGAAGTAGGGAAGAGGAACAGAAATTCTGTGGTCAGGTAGATGGGCTCAAGCTGAGTTTTGGAGTATAAGGACGCTGGCCCCTTCCCCCCCCCCAAAAAAAAACCCTCAAGCATTTTTAAAATAACTGATTCTCAAGTGGCTGAAAACATGGAAAGAAAGCCTCTTCATTTCAGCTGTAAGAAAGTCTCTCTTGGAGCCAGCGACGTAGTTTGAATGGTAAAGGTACTTGCCACCCAGCCTGATGACCCGAGTTCAGTTCCTGGGACTCACAGGGTAGGAGGAGAGAAACAATCCCCATAGTTGTCCTCTGACCACCACAGGTAAAGGCCCCCTCAAAATAAATCAACACAAGTGAAAACAAAAGACTGACTCCAGATTTTATAATCCTAAAACAGTGTGGCAGCTCGTTTCCCCCCCAAGCAAGGAGGGCTTACCTCTGACAGCAGCCTATAGACTTATTTCAGTGGAGCTGAGAAGAACCAGATGAGGAGGATGAAGGGAGACTATAATAGTTGTAGAGACGGCTCAGTACTCATTTTCAGACCCGGAGAACTGCTACAACTGACCAAGCAAGAACCGGCCAGGCGACATCTGTAAAACAGCAGTCCTCACCCACCGGGGCCAAATCTGGACCGGCATTTGCCTTCTAGTCTTCAACAATTTCTTTGGGGAGGTAACAGTCTGTTGTTGTTGTTGTTGTTTTCCTGTTGGTCAATCCAGTCAGCATATATTCCCTTGATGTCTAAAATATCCTACATTAAGAAGATAACTAAATCTGACTTGAATGAATAAACACGCTGATTGCCAAAGAAATGAGATTATTTCCTCAAGACCCCGAAGAACAGTTGACGAATAGAATGACCACAGGGTCTGTGCCCGGGTGGTAGAGGGCTTTCCCAGCATGCACCAAACCCTAGGTTTCACTCCCCGTCCTGCGTCAGCCTGGCATGGTGGCACTTGCCTGTAATCCCATCACTGGGGAGGTGGAGGTAGAAGGATCTGAAGTTCAGTGTTATTCTCAGTTTACACAGTGAGTTTGAGGTTAGCCTGTCTCAAACCAAAAATCAAAAGCAAACCAAAATAAAATAATAAACAAAAAAATAATTTAAAAAACCACCTCCCACTGCTTTGGTGAGACTATGTTAGGAAAATGGAGTTTTTTACTGGATTATATGTCGCCAGTGAACAGTTAAGGAAGGCAAGCCTCAAACATCCTTGATTCGTGCTATGCTCTTGAATGAACAGTGAAGTTCCTATAGCCAGAATTTAGTTTAATTCACATGCTTGCAACTTTTAAAACAAATAATCTGCCATTGAGAACATAAATAAAAGCTCAGTTTTCTCTAGTCCTATTTCAAGAGAGCATTGTTGAAAGCAGCCAGTTATGCGTACCATCTATCACAACTCCTGCTTCCGAGGCGGGCTGTGCGGTCATGAATCTAAGAGAGATGGGTGTCAGAGCAAATGGACAAGGTTTTCATCTCCAACATTCTCTGTTGAAAATGAAATAATTAGAGGGGAGGAAGGATTCTTTGTTGTAGCAAAGAACAGCTCGGTTATTAAGTTCTCCGTGGCACATAAATCATGGAGGGGTTTTCTATGGTTCTTCGAATTAGCTAATCTATTTAAGACCTTTATTTCATCATCTGCCGGGCTATAAAACCCAGGAGGCTCTTTTTGGAATTAAAAAAGAGAAAATATTATATAGGAAAAACAAAGCTGGCGTGGGTCTTACAAATCCAGGACAGAATCAATAAAGTGAGATAGGAGCGGGAAGGTACTTATCCTCACTCTTAACTGGTGTTGAGACTGAAAGACTATGGGGCCTTTAAAAGTTGGACTAAATGCATTTTGCATTATAATATGGTCACCGAGTGATAGGAGCCAGGAAATGGTGATTTGAATGAGAATTCTCCCTCCATGTCTCTCTCTCTCTCTCTCTCTCTCTCTCTCTCTCTCTCTCTCTCTCTCTCTCTCTCACACACACACACACACACACACACACACACACACACACACACACACATTCCCATTGTTGGTAGGTTCGAATACAAAGAGTTCCTCAGTTCCAGGAAGTCTTTGGGACTGACTGGGAGGTGTGGCCTTGAGGAGGAGGTGTGTCCTTGGAGGGTAGGCTTTGCTGTTTCAGAAGCTCAGCCCATTCCCAGGTAGCTCTCTGTACCTCCCAGTTGCCAATCAAGAAGTGAGCTCTGGGCTGTACTTGCCACTGCGCCTCTGCTTCACCGCCCTGGACTCCAGCCCTCTGGAACCGTCATCCCAATCAGATGCTTTCTTTTGTAAGGTGTCTTGGTCGCGGTGTTTTGTCACAGAAACGGAAAAGTAATTAATCTGGTAACCGCTCAGCCCATGACTCTGGATGCCACAGCGCCCCAATCTGATGTTGAAGAGCCAGGGAGGGGTTCCCTGGAGAAGTGTTTATCTTTAGTCCACATCAGAGGCCTAAAAGGATTGGTTCTAGTCAGCAAAGCCAACAGCAGCACAGCAGTAGGGCAGATGAACTCGCCAGCAAGGGTGAAAGCTAGCCAAACAAAACCTTTCCTACTGCCCTGTCCTTTTATCTGGGACGATACATGGGGTATGGTGTATCTTCCCACATCAATTAAGGCAATCCCTTTCAATCAAGGCAATCTTAAATCAATTAAGACAGTTTCTCTCTCTCCCTTTTCCTCCCTCCCTCTCCCCCCCTCTCTCTCTCTATATCTGTCTTTCTTCCCCCCCCACACACACACATACACACCAAGTTGGTATAGACCATCCTTCCTCTTTGAGCCTTTTTTTTCCAGGTTATTCTAGGTTGCATCAAGTTGACGATCATAACTATCACAAACCTACATCTGAAATTCCCTAGTAATAGGTACCTGGTCAAGTTATTTAAATTCATTCCATCAGAACCTAGGCTTCCCAGAAAGTGCTGCCGATGGTTTGAGCTGGCATACGGCAAAGAAGAGATGTGTTAATGACCTGTGTATGGTCCGGATACAAGGCATTTCTGTATCTTGGGAATCTCTTTCAGAATATTATTGAGTACCTCGGCTTTAGGGAGAAGATGGCAAAATTGAGGTGAATCTATTCAGGGTTATATTGTTCTTATCTGACCTTAGTGAATCAATATACTTTTGTACCAGTTAATCACATAAGAGATGGTCATGAAAAGGGTTCCAAAAAATGGGTTTTAAGTGTAAGTGGCTAACTTACATAAGCTATGCACAAGGGAAATACCGAAGACAGTTTGTCCCATAAGCCAGTCTCAAGGTTTGTTTGTCTGCTTTCTAAAGTTAAAGAAGTTTCTAAGGCCTTTAGAAAACTTCCTGCTGTTAAGACTTGCCAATCATTTCTTCCTGTCACTCACAGTTTAACAAATGGTCATTGGGAGAACCCGATGGGGAAAACTTGAAGTCAAGATTAATGCCCCATTTATTTGTATAAGTAAGCTCAGTGGTTCATTTATCAGCTCCCACTAAGTTGCATTAAGTGTTTCTCTGGGTTGTAAATCATTCTTATGAAGCCACAGGGATTTCAGTAGGAAGGCTGGGCACACTAGCCCGGGAGAGGATAACTCACCCCACACGTTCTTAAACCAGGAGATTCTAGACCCGTTTCATTTTGAAATTAGAGGTTAAAGTGCCTCATGTTTAGAACGTCCATTGTCTTCATCCCATCAAAAATATTCCGTTTCACATCAGCAAAATAGGAAATTTACTAATCTCTTTACATTTCCATAATAAAAGTGATGGATTTCTTCACTTTAAACTCCTTTACAACACACGTCCCTCTTCTGACTGGTTACTACCCGCCAGAAAGCAAGGTTCAACCGAAGACAAGAGTGCTCGCTGCCGAACCTCTTCTAGACCATTTTCTTTCCAGAGACCTAGAGCTTTGCACTGAGGCTATCACGGTTCACAGTACAAGACAAAAAAGGTGCTGTGCTTTCTATCAAGATCTGAACTGCAAGTTGGACTGAGTCCTGCGAGCACATTCTAAATCATTCATTGTCCTTTGTGTACATGTATACATCCGCTGTGCCCCCGTCGTGTCAGATAGCTACAGCTAGCGTTCTGTGGGCAAGCATGACCCCCATTCATTCCACGGAGCGGTGAATAATTCATATAGTAAGTCTTACCCTGGGCAAGATACATTAACATCAGGAGGCATTAAAGGAGAGTCATTCAAGCAACAAAATGGTCATTCATGCTTTTCAATGTGAGCCATTGAATCTTGCCAGTCGAGTTAAAGAATGAATGAAGTCAATTCATCAGACGTCTCACAAGCCTCTGTAACGTGACTGCATGGGAACGTTCCATTCTTGGAGTATTCTTACCTGGGATGCGAAATGCCCGTCATTGCAATGCAGAGCAAGTCTAAACTGGTTGGTAAAGGGACGTGGCTCAAAGAATGCTGGCTCTCTTTGAGCGCATTGCTCTGTCTCATCTTGTCTCCAGCCCCTCTTCCCTTTCTTCTTCAGCCACCCACCCACAATGATCAGAGTGACTCAAGGGTAGCTGGCTTCACTTGACAGTAACTAACCTTTGCTCAGGGATGAGGGGCTTCAGTATACTTGGCAAGTACTGGCTACTGCTTTCTACATGGCCACTGTTTGCTTTTTAAAACATGGATAAGAATGGCGGGTGCACGTGCTTTTGAGAATTTGTTTGCCAGAACAAACGACAGCATGTAGTAGATGGTTCGGAGGGATGTTCCGCCTTGACTTCCGCTATCTGCAGAGACCCTATCAAGCAGGGTCTGTCTCCCACAGACACCTGAGCAGCCAAATCTCCCTCCCAAATGGGTCTCTAAGGAGAATAAAAATTTCCCCAGAAGATGTAGCATAAAAGAGAGCTATCCCAACAGGATAAACATCCATATTTTCCAACTAACTTCCTTCAAACGTCTCTCTCAAAACTTTCTGCTCCGGGAGTGGGAGACCTGGCTTATGTTATCACAGTGTCTGTATACTGACACCTGTGAGTCTCAGATTGAAGGTTTCTCCGGGTGGGAGGGAGGGCACCTGGAGTCAACCAAGTATTCATAAAAAGGGAAAACACAAAACTCCAGTCTGAAATGACTATTGCCATCACTGAGATGCTTGGTAGTCTAAGGTTGCATTTCTGAACTGCCCTCTTAAAATTTCACATTCCAGGTAAACACCAACCCCTCCTAGATTGCCATTACAACTCCAGTATTCAAAACTGGAGATTATCTGAGGTATGAATTCCATGGAGGTGAGAGAAAGAGGAGAAGTGATGTGGGAGTGTCATATATCAATCTGTTGATTTCATTGGTTAAGCAATAAAGAAACTGCTTGGCCCTGATAGGTTAAAACATAGGTGGGAGGAGTAAACAGAATAGAATGCTGGGAGGAAGGGGAAGTGAGCTCAGACTCGACAGCTCTGCTCTCTGTAGCAGAGACACCATGCTCTGCTCTCCTGGGTAGACATGATAGCTCTGCTCTCTGAGGCAGACACAATTGAACTCTGACCCAGGATGGATGTAGGCTAGAATCTTCCTGTTAAGCACACCTCATGGTGCTACATAGATTATTAGAAATGGGTTAAGAGGTTGAAACTAATGGGACAAGCAGTGTTTAAAATAATACGGTTTGTGTGTTGTTATTTTGGGCATAAGCTAGCAGGTGGCTGGGGTGCTGGGGACGCAGCCCCGCTCGCTCCTATTACAACAGAATGGCACCCAGATGTGTGGACAACTGAATCCACTGAAAGCTGTTTACAAAAAGCTGAACACATGCTTTTCAGGTTTTCAGCTGTAGCAGGAAAAAAGCTGCACTGTTTAAAAATGCCAGCTTTGTGGGCCATCCTGCCAGGGCAAACTCTGACTGTTTGAGGCAGGAGGGCCGACTACAGAGAGAGCATTTGAGTGTTGTAGCTTGTTTGCTGGCAAGGACCTTGAAATGCCATAGAGTTGTGGCAGTAAACATGGCTACAGCCTGTACCTCAGCCACGAGGCTGGAAAGCTAAGGAATGGACTAGATCTAGCTGGCAAAGCCACCGCTTTAATCCTACCCCTATTGCTCAGTAATTTAAAGGCTCGTGTGGTCAGAAAAAGAGAGATATACAGTAAAGAGAGATTCAAAGACAAAGAAAATTTCTAAATGGTTTACAGTGTGTTAAAAATATATGCAAGCTAAAAGTTAAAAGTTCTTAAAAGTAAAAAAAAAAGGAAGAAAGAGGGTAGTTGGTGTGGTAGTACACACCTTTAATCCCAACACTTGGGAGGCAGAGGGAGATTGACCTCTGTGACTTCAAGGTGTGGTAGCACATGCCTTTAATCCCAGTGCCTAGAAAGCAGAGACAAACAGATCTCTGTGAGTTCAAGGTGTGGTAGCAAACACCTTTAATCCCAATGCCTGGGAGGCAGAGACAGGC